>NC_056733.1:248515406-248815406 GCF_019279795.1 Protopterus annectens | reverse complement strand
TGGTGGCGGCAGCCACAAAGAAGGAACTAGCGGAGACTTTATCTGTCCATCCACTGAACAAGGAGTCTCAATGGATAGATACAGGAAGCGTATCTTTTCAGTGACATTTACACTCAGATCGCTGATTTACCTCATCCATTTTATTGGGCTTCAAGGAGATCTAAAGGAGCTAGGAGATGCTCTCCAAGGTACATTAGTTGAAGGAACCCCCGAGAAGGTTACTGCTCAGTTGTCCACCTTAAATTCTATTAACTCCTCCATGAGGCTAATATCCTACGCAGCAGATAGAGCGAGTAGGGCAGCGGGTTCAGGAGTTTCCCTTAGGAGAGACTCCTGGATGCGTTTATGTAACTTTGCGGAGTCCTTTAAGTCTTCTTTTACCAATGCCTCTTTTGATGGTTCCTCTTTGGACTGAAGGTAAAAGATGCACTCACCAGGTGCGAGTAGGAAGGGAAAACTCTCTGCTATGGGAGTGTGTTTTTCCGTCACTTCTAGACCATACCCTAAGGGTCAGAGGCGGGAAAATGTGGTTCAGGAAATCCCAGAGATTTTTCCCCAACGTACAAGGTTATTCCTCCTTAGAGGAAGAGGAAGTAATGGTAGACGTCGCCCTAGAGGCAGGGGGGGGGGTCGCGATTCTTTTCATGGACACCCCTATCAGTGCTTCTTTAGTGGGGCCCGACTGCACTTCTCTGGAGCCAGTCCGGGGGGGGGCACTTATCTTTGTATCCAGAAGCCTGGCACGACATCACCCAAGACAAGTGAGTGCAAAGAATAATTACCAATAATTACCAGAGGATACTCCATACCCTTCTCTTTTCTACCCCATACCACCAAGAAAATCCCAGATGTTCCCAATCACAGGGATCAAGCAACCATAGAAGTTCAAAAGTTGCTTCAAAAGAGTCATCCAAACTGTCCCCATAGACCAGTTAAGATTCGGAACTTACTCCAGATTCATTTTAGTGCCAAACCGAACAGGGGACTGGAGACCCATTTTGGATCTCAGCAAATTAAATGAATCAGTGAAGGCCAAGTTCCAAATGGTAACACCTGCGGTCTATACTCCCTCTGTTAGGGAAAGGCCATTGGATGTGCTCCATAGACCTCCAACATGCATACTACCACACAAAAATGGACAGAGCATCGAGGAGTCATTTATGCTTCTGGCTGGGAGCCAGTCATTACCAATTTCGTGCTCTGCCCTTTGGTCTCACCACAGCCCGCAGGGTGTTCACCAAATGCATGGCGGTAGTGACAGCTCACTTGAGACTTCTTGGATTCAAAGTGTTTCCATACCTGAACGACTGGCTCCTGACCACTGCCACCAGGCACCTACTTCTACAAGACAGGGATTCAACCATCCAACTCTGCACTCAGCTAGGGATTATGATAAATTGGGAAAAGTCTGCCTTGTCGCCCTCTCAATTTGTGACTTATAGGTTGCAAAAATACACAGTCGCCATGATAGCTCGTCTTCCTGCAGACAGAATACAAACTCTGAGACAACAAATCTATTTCCTCAACAGAGTGTCAAGGCCAAGACGGTGCTGAAACTTTTAGGAACCATGGCCTCTACCATAACTCTAGTTACACTAGCCAGACTACACAATCCTTAAATGGCTACTCTTTTCCCAGTGGTCCCTTCAACTGCCTCTGTCTCATCCTATTCTGATAACAGAATCTTGCAAAAAGGACCTTTGTTGGTGGATTCAGCCCGACTAACGATAGGAACACCTTTCATTCCTCGCCAACCCGTTGGTACTGTGACCACAGATGCCTCCCAGATTGGGGGGGGGGGGGGCATTATCTAGGCAGGACTGTCCAAGGCACATGGCAAGATCATGAAGCTCACTTGCATATCATTGTCCTAGAGATGAGGGTGGTGCTACTAGCATTGCAAGCACTTCACGACTTTCTTCCTCTAGGGACGATAGCAATCCAATCAGACAGTGTCAGTGGTATGGTATATAAACAAGCAAGGAGGAACTAGATCCTACCCCCTATGTTGAGAGGCTCTTCGTGTTTGGCAGTGGGCGATATCTTCCCAACGCTTTCTAGTTGCAACGCATATCCCGGAGACAACCAATGTGATAGCCAACAAGCTCAGCAGGGCAATCTTGATGGCTCATGAGTGGTCTCTGAATCAGTCGCAGAACAGATTTTCTGCAAATGGGGGCAGCCTTGCTGTGATCTGTTTGCCAGTCCACAGAACACCGAATGCAGCAACTATTTCTCCCTCTTCCCCCCCCCCCCCCCCAGGGGGGAGAGACGCCAAGAAATGCACTTGTTCGCAATTGGCCCCCGGGACTTCTTTATGCATTCCCTCCCTTTCCGCTGATATCGAAGGTGATCCAGAAAGCAAAGACCTTGAGAAGCAGAATGATTCTGATCAGTCCTTACTGGCTCGTCAGATTTGGTTCCCCTTTCCTAGGGACTCACCTTCTGGATGATCCATGGACTGTGGTCCCAGTACCAGACCTTCTGACACGCATGTCAGGCACCTTCCACCCCTGCCTACACGCCCTCAATTTGACAGCGTGGCTGCTCCACTTCCATCTCTAGTCAGGCTTCATGATTTCTCACCTGCAGTTACTCGTATCCTCAGGTCTTCCCACAAGCCTTCTACAAGAAAATTATACTCTAGCAAATGGAAAAGATTTTCTGTCTGGGCAAAAGAAAAAAAGTAGATCCTTACACAGCCTCCATTCCCTTGGTGTTAGAATTCCTAACCAAACTTTTTAATCAGGGATCCGCTACTGCTGCAATCAAAGTTCAATTGGCAGCAATTTCCAATTTCATTTGGGACAACATGAACCTAATCTTATGGCTCACAGATTGTGTAAATCTGTCCTAAAAGGCACTACCTTGCTAAGACCTCCTTTTCAGGAACCTGCATCTCCTTGGGATTTAAATTTTGTTCTGTCCAAACTTACTTCCCCGCACATTCTTATGAATTGAGGTTTTTTTCATACAAGACCATTTTTCTAGTAGCTGTCACATCCGCCATAATTGTCTTGAGTTACAAGCACAGTCAGTCGAACCTCCCTACTTGATTTTCATAGAGACAGTTTCCCTTTGTACAAATCTGTCCTTCATCCCCAGGGTTTGCTCTAATTTGAATCAATCTATCGAACTGCCAGTCTTTCCTAATCATTCAAACAGTGTAGAATATAGGTTTCATCAACTTGATGTTCACAGACAGTTAAGGTTCTACCTACATAGAACCAAGGAGCTTAGAAGATCAGACCAATTGTTCGTATCTTTTTCTGAGACAAGAAAAAGCATGCCAGTCTCTAAGGTAACTTTATCAAATTGGATTTCAAACTGTATTTCGTTTATTTACTCTTCCAATGGCAAGGATCTCCCATTCAAAATTAAGGCTCATTCTACTAGATCGGTATCCACATCTGCTGCTTTTCAAGCCAGAGTCCTAGTTGACAATGTATGTGCAGCAGCAACTTGGGCTACTCCTCATACCTTTATTACTCATTACAAATTGGATTTAGCATCAAGGGGTAGAGCCTCCTTTGGTTCCACGATTCTTAGGAGTATATTCCCGTGAGACACCCGAGAAAAAGGTGCTAGGGGCACTGCCATATGTAAGAATGAAGGCGAGATAGGACTACTGAACATAGAGGTTATGTACTCACCATAACGTTCCATGTTTGTAGTCCATCTTGCCCTTCATTCTTATGAACCCACCCTCCTACCCCCCATCCATGTATCCTTGGAGGATCTAGAGACGATGGTATCTATCTTCTGTAGGGTGGAGACCTTTCATCTTTGTTCCTTGTGGAAATGCTTTCTATCACTTTTTTAGACAGCAGCAAATAAGATCTGGGGATTCTTACTAGTGCACTATGGGATACCTACTTTGCCACGAGCCAACTGAGACATTGAGCTTTGTAATCGGCAGAGTTGGAGCCGAACCTCATATTTAAGCATGAAGGGCGCGATGGACTACAAACATGGAAAGTTATGGTGAGTACATAACTTCTTTTTTTGTAAAACAGAATTGGAAACAGTTGCATATCTTTGTTGCTGGTTGTGATGTACTAATGACAGCAGGACTGTGTACTGAAAGGCATAATGTATCAAGACTGCTGTATTGAGGATTGTGCAAACATAATGTTGAAGTGGCTGAAAACATTGGAAACATGAGCCACAAAGTGTTATAGAAAATATTTTTCACTTGGAGGTTCCCATTACCAGCAGTTCAAGGGAAATGTGAGAAAAACACATATAGTAATCCATGAAATGGAGACAAAGGTAGTATTGATCATTGAAATTGATATAGCCAATGACTACAGTGTCTTACATGCAGAGAGATGCAAAGCCATAAAATACCAGGATTTGCCAGCAGAAATTAGGCCAATATGGAAGGATACTCTCAGTTCCACTAGTAGTAGGAGCAAATGGCATTATAAAAAAGATTTTACAGTCATACCTTGGTGTGTTAGCGACGCATGTAATTCCATATGACTTGCAGGAGTAGTCACTTACACGTACTGGGTGCTGTGAAGAGCACTTCTGGTTAAAATCAGACTGAACCAGTACTAACTTGAGCATAAGTCATACTTTGACATGGGAATAGGGTACATTCCCTTCATGGTATTAGAAGTCTAGAAGACTTGGAGAAATTTAAAAAAAGGGGAAAGCAAATGTGCTTGCAGGTGAACTAAGCAGGTCCATTCTGATGCCTTACAAGTAGTCTCTTGTCAAAGTGGCAGAAACTTTTTTCCATCGATGGGGCCAGTCCTGCTGCAAACTTTTTCTCCCCTCAACAAATGCAGCAGGTTCTTTGCCTTTATTCCCCCTCTGGACGAGTCGGAGAGATGCTGTAATCTTCTGTGCTTATCCCTTCTTGACTCGAATACCAATTTCATGCAGTAAGCATACTGGTTAAAGAACAGCGTTATCCTCATTGCTCTTTTTTGGTCTTGAAAATTTGGTTTCCTTTCCTGTATCTGTCCTGGATATTAGACCCCAGTCCAGATACCCTGTTTCATTCGAGAAAGATGATTCATCCAGACATGGTTTGTAATTTCCCCGATGCTGCGACAGTCAATGCTTTCTTTTCCAGTCTGGCAAATGTCTTAAAAGTAAATGGAAAACATTTTCATTTTGGACTCTTGACAGATTTGTACCCTTTTTCTGCCCCTGTACCAGCTGTACGTGAATTTTTAGCTTTAATCCTCAATGTGGGGCTAGTTTTTCTACTTTTAAGGTGCAGCTGGCTGCCATTTCAAATTTGTGATGCAAATAATTCTCCCTTAGCTGCTTCTAGGTTATGCAGTACTTTCTGAAAGGCACCTTCTTGCTTAGGCCCCCAGTAAAGGACCCCACCCCTCCTTGGGATTTAACTATCCTGCTGCAAGGTCTGACCCAAGGCCTCGTTTGAACCTTCAGCCAAGACGGACTTCTAGTTTTCCAGGACAAAAACTTCAGCTGATGATGCCCTCTTCATTCTTCCTCACATATGAGTTGCAGATCCGATCCTCTAATCAGACTTGGCAACATTTACACAGACTTGGGTCCGAGTCTCGAGCTCCTCCCTCTACTTATAATGCTCTACCCAGCATCCTTGGGTCTTATTTGCTGCCAGCACGGACTGACATGGTTCTCCACAGTCTTGAGTCGAGAGCAGTTTTTCAGCCAAGTTCTTCTTTGTTGGCTCTTAGTTTGTCTCTGCTCCTCCACCCCTCCCTGTAGTTTTCGCAGGTGTCCGGGTCAGCTTTCTTATTCCCCTTTATGCTGGTTCCTTTTTAGCCTTATTTCTGTCTTTCCTTTCTCTCTCGCTTAGTGCCCTGTCAAAAAGTGTTTCCTTTATTTACAGAACTTTGGCTAGCAAATGGTTGTAGACAGTAGTTCCTTTATGTTTAATGCTGCAGTCTACGTTGTTTCTTTGCCTTTTTTCTTACTACTTTTACAGGTGTACTGTGATTTTGTGTTGTAACTATGGCAGATAAGCCTACAGGATTAACGCTGCTCAGAATTTGGGCGTAAGCTTCCTTATTCTGAAGTGCACAGCAGGTGTGTATTGCTTAGGGCCTGATTTGTAAGGGGTTTAATCCTAGAGTGATTGCTGATAGCAAAAACAAGCTGATTCTTAAAGGCCTGTACCTGCTTGATACTTTCTCTCCAGTGGCTCAAATCCCCTCCACGAATGTCAGGTCCGCTGACCAACAAGCTGTCTCACCCCCCCCCCCCCTTAAATTCATGCAAGAGGAGGCACAAACACTCCCCATTGAAATCCCTCACTGTGGACACAGGCTTTGACGAAGAAGGATTTCCAAGATCGCCACTGGAAGACACCTCCTTTGGAGACATTTTAAAGATGAGGCAAAGAGGTGGTTGGTTGGCCCAGAATTTCTCCAGAGGGCTCTATGTTTTTGGTGGCTTTTGGGGCAGGCCCATCTACTTCTTGGGTGACCCCCCCCCCCCACCCCCCGGCAGACTAAGTTGTGGATCTGTTGGCCTGCCGGGCATGAAAGGAGCCGGACACAGTCAAGCAAATACCCAAATAGCTAGATAAGTTTTTCACCCTCCCCCAAGGACCCCCCCCCCCCAATAAGGGTATACTGGTAGATGCTATGGTTGTGGTAGCAGCTACCCAAAAGGAGCTGGCTGTGCAGCGCTCCTCTCTCCATCTGTCGAACAGGGAGTCCAATGGACAGATGTGGTAAGCACGTTTTATGCTTCTGCCACCCTCTTGCTAAGAGCGTTGAACTATGGCACACTTTACTAGATTGCAGAGATACCTGGTCAACGAACTTTCTGATTCTCTAGCCAAGACCATGTTGGCAGAGGACTTTCAAGAAAGTATCTGCCTGACTAGCGAGACATCCTGTCTAATTCTTGAGTGAGGTTCATCTCCCATGCTATGGAGGGTGCCACATTGACAGTCACCTCAGGCATTGCGATTAGAAAGTAGAAGGCATGCATGGATGAGGCTTTGTGATTTTGGGGCGCCCTTCAAGGCATCCATTCAGTACCCCTTTTGATGTTCAGGCCGTCAGGAAGGGAAGGCCCTGTCTATCGGTCAAATTTTCTGTCTGTCATCATAACTTTTTGAGAAATCAGCAAGGTGGTAGAAAAACTTGGTTCCATAAGTTCTGAGGGCCTTCCCAAGAACAACTTGGGGAATCTTCCTCAAAAGGCAGAGGGGGGAAGTTTCAATGGGAGACGCCACCCAAGAAGCAGAGGGGCTCCGCAGAGTGAGGGCTTCAGAGAAGAATTCTCTGACCAGTCCTTTTCAGCTCTTCTGAAGCGCTGCCCAACTGCTGTACTCTGGAGGCAGCCGGGGGTCGTTTTTACTGCACCCGATACCTGGATCAAACTCAAAAAAATGCCTGGGTACTCTGGATAATATGTAGAGGATACTATATTTTTTTCCTTGTCACCCCCAGAAAAATTGAACAAATCTCCCCGATGTTCCACCCAGTCTGAGGGTGTGTGCAGCAGTAAAGTTCAAAACTTGTTTCAGTAAGCCATCCAGGAGGACCAGACTGCACAAAGGATTTAGGACTTACTCCCTCCTTTTTAGTGCCAAAGAAAACAATAGATTTGAGACCCATTCTGGATCTAAGCAATCTAAACTTGTAGGTAAAAATCGCAAAGTTTCTGATGGTTACATTTCAGTCCATCCTATTGCTGTTGCAGAAGGATGACTGGACCCGCTCGATAGACTTGCAGCACGCGTACTGTGAGATTAAAATAGATGCTCCAGGAGTCATTTGTGCTTCAGGCTGGAGCTGGCCTTTACCTGTTCAGAGCTCTGCCCTTTGAACTCCCCACAGCCTCCAGGGTGTTTACCAAGTCCATGGCAGTAGATGTTCTTCGTGTTTCACTGTTGCAGTCATCACACTTGGGTCATCTGCTTGCAGGTAGCCCGCAGTCGGCCCGAATACCAGTCTTGGGATTTCTGCGTCGAATGCTGTTGCCTCTTCCATGATGTCAGGAGTATAAAACATGCAGCTGCCGCCATTACGTCAGCTTTTCTTTCCGTATGGGAGCCTGAAGCAGAAGCAGTTCGCAAGTGCCGGTCGGCCGCTACTTGAAATTTTCGTTGTTAGTTTCAAACCTAGAGTCTTCTAAAGTTAAGTACCCCATTGGGGATCCTTTTTTCTTGCTCTAACAGATGTCAGAAAGAGTTAACAATTGTCTTGCATGTGGAAAGCAAATACCTCAGAGATTTTCATTCTTACTGCGTCAACCATTTAGACCCAGACCACGACGTTCCTCTGTGTCAGTTTTGTGCCTTGTTTAACTCCCTATTAGTCGTCGGGCTGTCTTTGTCGCTAAATTCTTTTGCTCTTGTTCTCTGTATTCTGAATTGGCTTCGATAAGCCATCTGACTACTGATCTTCCGAAAAAATGTAAGGATAAAGACAGACCGCATAGGCCGGTACTCGGTGAGGTGCCTTTGCAGGCCTCTGAGACCCATTTGGAGTCCGGTATGCCATGAGATGCTTCTTAGACTATGGAACCTGCGGATGTCTCTACCTTGGATTAGTCCAGAGCTGCTGTGCAGGCATTGGCTTCTGAGGGTATATTTCGACCTTCCAATGCTCGTATTAAACCAAATTCTTTGATTTTTGTCTAAAACTACTCTGAGGGGTCCCTTCCAGGGACATCCTGAAGCTGCTACCTTGAGCTCTGTTCATACTTTCACCAAGCATTACCACATCTCTATTTTTTCTAAATTCAGAGCTGGTTTTGCCACTGCAGTTTTGCAGGGCTTAATAGCTGGTCCTAATGCTCTCTAACTTCCTCCTACCTTAGCTTTGGGAATCTACCCAAATTTAATGACTGCAACAGTGAAGCACGAAGAACGTAGTACAGTTGTGTACACTTTCCATAAATGTAGATGTTAGTGTATTCACTGTGGCAGTCCTGGTTAAAACCTTCCAGCCCCCTGACTTCTCTTGGCTCTACCTTTCCTTCTTCTTTGGTGTATTTGAGCTTTCTGGTGTATTTGCTTTTTGTTGGAGGTGTAACGTAACATATAATTGCTTCCCATTATGAGGGCACCTGACATCTGGTGCAAAAAAAACCTGATGTAATGGCGTCTGCTGCATGTTTTATAGCCCTGACGTCATGGAAGAAGAGATGGCATCTGACGCAGGAATCCAATACTCTGGTATTCAGGCCGGCTGAGGGCTACCTGCAGGCAGATAACCCAAATGTAATGACTGCAACAGTGAATACACTCTCTAACATCTACATTTATAGTAAGTGTACACAACTGTACTTTTTATAAGGTCCCTGAGGACGCTAAATTCTTGTACAAATCACTCTGAAGATCCTTCAGTCATTGTCGTGGCTACAGACAAAACTGCTAAGCTGCTCCCTTCCACCTCCTTCATGCCCTTGGACAAGGAAAGCAGGTTAATGGAGCGACTAGGGAAAAAGTTCTACTCTTCTGCTACCTTAGCAGTTTGGGCAGTTAACTACCAAACCCACATGGCCAAATATTCCCTGGCTTTGCTAGCTGATGTGACTAAACAATTGGGGGAACTCCTTGACTCCCCAATCACGGCTGAAATGTCTACACTGTTGAATTCCTGCACTTAGGTGACCAAGCACACACTCAAGTGCAGTTATGATGCTGTAGAGGCCTCCTCTAGGGCTGCTGCTTTAGGGTCTGTCATGAGGTGATACTCCTGGCTTAGGTTGCAGCCTCTCCCTGATGACATTAAGTCTAAACTCTTGGACGCACCCTTAGAAAATTAAAATGTATTTGGCTCAGCGGCTGCTGACTTGTTTAATAAGGCCCTGCAAATAAAGGACAAGGAGCTACAGGCCTGAGACACATTTCTCTCTCATCCCACGCTTCCAAAGGAATTACCCTACCAAAACCTCCTTTGTTAGAAGGCCTGCCAGACAGTTGCCAGCCAAACGCAAGGAGGACTACAGGAGACTGGCCTCAGCCAGACCTGCTCCCTCCTGTCACCAAACAGCCCTTTCAGGTAAACCTGGTAGCCTGTGACTACCGGGCACTGAATCCAAACATCCCACTTTCCATGTCTCTCTCCCTAACTGCTTGGAATCTGGTTACCCAGGACTCTTGGGTCCTGTCTATAATAAACTGTTCCCCTACCTAGACAGTATCCTGATCCAGGCCCCGTCAGTTTCTGTACTTCAACATCTAGACTTCAACATTTCCCTCTTGAGATGTCTGAGATTCACAGTAGACCTAAAAAAAATCCCTGATTCCTTCTCAGGATCATGTGTTCCTGGGGTGCAGGATCCTAACAGAGAAAATGATGGCCTGTATTCCCCCAGAAAAAAATAGTCCTTCACTATTTACTTCCAGGAATTGCTCTCTAAAAGCCATGTCAGCCAAGGAGTTCCTCAGGCTCCTGAGATTCATGGCCTCCATCACCATGCTTCCCCTAGCAAAACTTCACATGAGAAAGTTCCAGTGGTACTTGAGAACGATCTGGAAAAATCTGCACCCCCTGGAGTGGATGATTCCAATGCTCCCATGCCTTTCCAGGGAACTAAATTGGTGGATAGCTCAGATAAATGCCAACCCAGGCTTGCCCCTGCTCCCCCAAACAGGACCTCTTCACAGACACCTCAGACACAGGTTGGGAACAACCCTAGGAGAATGGAGTGAAAAACTCATGGACCCTCTCTCAACAGAAAGAACGCATCAATATCAAGGAAATGAAAGCTTTGATAATTAGCCCTTCAAGAATCATGTACTTCTAGGCACACTGAGGTGATGCACAAGCAATGCTATGGTGCTGTGGTACATCAAACAGGGGGGACAAGGTCCTATCTCCTGTGCATGTTAGCCCTGCAAGCATGGGAAATTGCTCTGGACAAATAAGTTAACATCCTAGCCGTCTGCATTCCCTCATCAGGCAATGTTGATGGCAGATACTCTAAGGAGGACCAGGAGTCCATCACGAATGGATGCTAAACAGACGTGTGGACCTGGTCTATCGATAGGGTATTCCAGATGTGGATCTGTTTGCCTCCCCCATGAACAGACTGCTTCTAACCTTCTGATGTTCATCGTGTTTCACTGTTGCAGTCATGACTGTAGGGTTCTCCCCTGCTGGCAGGCAGCCCTCTGTCGGCCAGAATCCCAAATTCTGGGTCCGGTGTCTGCTGTTCAATCATGCTCCCTGACGTCAGAGCGCCAGGAGTATAAAGCTGACAGCCGACGCCATCTTCTCCAGTCTTTCTTGCCGTGCGGTGATAGCAGTTTGCAAGTGCCGGTTGGTTGACTCCTGACTAATTTTTCTATATACTTCGGTCCGAAGACTTTCTTCTCCACTCAAAGCTAAGTACCCGTTAGAAACTTTTTCTTGCTCCACTCCAATGTCAGAAAAAGTTAATAATTGTATTTCATGTGGGAAGCAAATACCTCATAAGGATTTTCATTCTTACTGTATTCCTTGCTTAGGCCCTGACCACGACGTAGCTAGTTGTCGGTTTTGTGCTAGATTCAATCAACGTAAAATTAAGTGAAGATGCGATTTTGCTTTTCATTACTTCAGTAGGCGCTTTAACTACAAAATGTCGTCTGATACGGTTCCGGCTACCGGAGTTCACAAACGTCGCAAGGATAAAGACAGGCCTCCGAGGTCCAAATCTGATAGCGCACATGCGGAGCCAGCTTCAGGTTCGGCTGTCGTCAGTGAGGCGCTTTTGCAGCCCCTGTCGTCGGCCATTTCAGAACCGATGGCCGAAACGGACTCTCATGAGGAGCCAACCAGGCCTTTAAATATTTCTGTTGCAGAACCTTCGGACAATGCTCCTTCGGATGGGTCCGGAGCCGCTGTGCAGGTACCGGCTTCCGAAGGGGTTTTCAGGCCTACTCAGTTTCTAGTAAAGGCAAAGACTCCTAAATCAAAGACTTCAACACAGGCCTCTTCTGAACCGGCTCCCAAGTCACAGAAACAGTTACTCAAGATGGCGGAGGATTTACTTACTATGATTAGGGGTTCACATCCCCCTCCAGACAAAAGGCCAAGGCAGGATGTTTATTATGATTCCCCTGATCAGGCTTCTGTTTCCTCAGTTTCTTCTGATCAGGAATATTCTTTCCCTCCTTATGAGGATTCTGATGCTGAAGAATCCATTCCTTCAGCTTCTCCTCCTGAGGATTTCTCTTTTGGGGAAACTTTGCATGAAATGAGGGAACATTTCCACTGGGAGGGACAGGAGTATTCGGAATCCAAGAAAAGACTGAGGGATTTTCTTCTTCCCCAACATAGACCCCTGGCTATTCCTCCTGTTTTGGATATGGTTGATGCCTTTTCGGAGGCTAATTTAACCCCTGACCCTCTTCCTCCTGCTAAGCCTGATAGATATTACAGGGTTCCTGATTCCCACCCTACTGCTGACCCTGAAACCATTTCTCAGGGTCCTAAGGGAGTTAAGGCCGCTTCTGCCAAAAATCCCATTCCTACTGAAAAGGATTCCCGATCCTTAGAAAGATGGGGCAAAAAGGTGTACACTTCTGCTACTTTGTCCATTAGGGCTTTAAACTGTCAGTTTCATATGCTTAAATACCAACAATTTCTCTTGTCTGTCTTAAAACAAAAGTTTACTTCCATTTCTGCTTGTGCAGATAAGGAATTACATGACTTATTGCATGCCACTGAACAGGTTGGGAAGCATGGTTTACACTGTTGATTTGATGCCTTGGAGGCTTCTTGTAGGGCTGCGGCCTCTGGCACAGTCATTAGACGACATGCATGGCTAAAGGAACAAAATTTACCTGAACAAGTAAAGGCTAAATTATTGGATGCTCCTGTTCAGCATAATGTTTTGTTTGGATCTAAAGCTGAAGAGGTGATTAAAAAGATGGAGGATAAGGCGAAATCCATGCAAACAGTTAAAGATTTCTTACAAGTACAGCCACCTAGATTTAGAAGGAATTGGCATTCAAAAAATTGGTCCTTTCCCTCTTCAGACAGGCCTTAGAGGGGTAGATATAGATGCTCCAGAGGCCTCAGAGGGGTAGATATAGATGCTCCAGAGGGAGGCCTCAAACACAAGCTGCTTATAGACCAAGACAGTGGACTGCTTCCACCCCTAGGGGAGGAGAGGACAGGTTACAATCTCAAAGGAAACAAACTCAATGACTCCCTCTGTTGGGCTACAGGAACGTCTTGCCTGGAAGCCCCTCTCGGAGGAAAACTCTCTTTTTTATCAAAATTAGACTCAAATAACCCAAGACAAATGGGTTTTGGATGTGATTTTAAGAGGTTACAAATTCCATTTTCATACCTTGCCAAGCGGATGGCCAGACCTTCCAAAACATCAATGGACGGAGGCCTTACACCAGGTGGAAGCTCTTTTGGCTGTGAATGCCATAGAACTGGTTCCTCTCAGATGGGAAAAGGTTTTTACTCAAGGCTCTTTCTAGTCCCAAGGAAGCAAAACTCATGGAGACCCATTCTGGATCTGTCGGTCTTGAACACCTTTCTCGAGATTCCAAAATTCAAGATGCTTACTCTACAGCAGCTACTTCCAATGCTGTCCAAAGATGCATGGATGGCAACTTTGGATTTAAAGGAGGCATATTTACACATTCCCATCAGGCAGGATCGCAGAAAATACCTCCGGTTCAAGGCCGGATCGAGGCACTTTCAATTCTCTGCGCTGCCCTTTGGATTGTCTACTGCGCCCAGGGTCTTCACCAAATGCCTGGCTCCAGTAGTAGCTTACTGCAGACTCAAGGGAATTCAAATTTACCCTTATCTGGGCGATTGTTTAATTCAGGCAGACAGCAAGGATGTCTTACTCCAGCATCTAGAATTTGTACAGAACCTCCTCAAGTTCCTGGGATTCTCTGTAAACATAAAAAAGTCAAATTTGACACCATCACAACAGATAACTTTTCTGGGTGCACTTCTAAACACTACAACCCAGATGGCATTTCTGACATCCGAAAAACAATTACAGCTGGCTTCAACTTTCAAAACCTTGGCAACTCTAACTCAGCTATCTGCAAGGAAATTCCTGCAGGCTTTGGGTTACATGGCCTCCTGCATCCTTCTCGTACCATATGCAAGACTACACATGAGGAAAATACAGTGGTACCTAAAACGTGTATGGTCTCAGCATTGCCACAGTTTAGACATACTGATCTCCGTCCTTCCTTGCCTTCAAAAGGAATTTCTTTGGTGGTCCAGGGCTTGTGCACTGAAAGAGAAACCCTTTCGTCTGCCTCCTGCCACTCAGATTCTAACCATGGACGCCTCTGATTATGCTTGGGGAGCCCATTTTCAGGGCAATTGTCTGCAGGACCTTTGGACAAAGGATCAGAAGCACCTGCATATCAACTTAAAGGAAATGTTAGCCGTTCAGAAAGCTTTATTGGCCTTCAGGAATTTTTTACAACCAGGACAACTACTAATACGGACAGACAACACCACAGTTATGTGGTACATAAACAAGCAAGGGGGATCTCATTCCTATCCCCTATGCAGACTAGCCATGGATCTATGGAACACAGCTCTAGCTTACAATCTGGATCTTCAAGCTCAGTTTCTACCAGGGAAACAAAATGGCAGACGGTCTGAGCAGAAACCTTTCAGATCCACACGAGTGGATGCTGGACACCAAAATATTCAGGATGATAACAGCAGTCTGGGGATGTCCTCACATAGACCTCTTTGCATCCCATCTCGATCATCAACTACAGAATTTTTGCACCAGGACTTTCCAGAGAGAAGCTTGGAAAGTGGATGCCCTGTCATTCAGTTGGAGGAACCTCTCGGGATATGCCTTTCCGCCACTTCCTCTTCTTCCACGGGTTTTATTGAAGATAAAACAGGACAAGCCGAAGATGATAATCTTGCTGGCTCCAAATTGGCCTCGGCAGTTTTGGTATCCAACTCTAAAAAAAAACCTATGTCTGGAGCCCCCTTGGGTTTTACCTCAGTCTCCGAACCTTCTGTCCCAGCATCAGGGTCAGGTTCTACACTTTCATGTCAGAACTCTCAGCCTAGCGGCCTGGTTAATCCAGGGCCTTTGATTTCTTCTTTACTGCCCAAGCAGGTTATGGATGTCATTTTAGAAGCCAGACGTCCTAGCACTAGAAAATCTTATGCAGGAAAATGGAAAAGATTTTGTTCCTGGATGCAGGCTCAAGATTCTGATCCTCTTCTTCCCAACATTACTTTAATTTTACTTTACTTGACAGATCTCTTACATAAGGGTCTCTCTTTTTCTTCCATTAAGATACATGCCTCTGCTATTTCTGCTCATTATAATACGGACCCTCCCATCTTTTCCCACCAGCTCATGAGACAGTTTCTCAGAGGAGCTAAGAACTTAAGACCTCCTAGATCTCCTCCCATTCCTGCTTGGGATCTCAACCATGTTTTGGAAAAACTAACCTTGCCTCCTTTTGAGCCTGCTGCCTCTTCTGACATCAAGTTTTTATCTTGGAAGACAGCTATCCTGTTAGCCCTAACCTCTGCCAGGAGAGTTTGAGTTGCAAGCTCTTATGGCTGTGGAACCTTATATTATTTTTCATAAAGACAGGGCATCTCTGAGGACAAATCCTACCTTCATGCCTAAGGTGGTTTCCAAAGTGGCTTTAAATCAAACTATCCACTTGCCAACCTTTTTCCCCTCTCCTCAAAATAAAGGGGAAAAGGATCTTACATTCCTTGGATGTACACAGACAACTACGTTTTTACCTGAACAGAACCAAGGACATCAGAAAATCAGAACAATTGTTTTTCTTATGCTTCAAGTTCCCAAGGTAAAGCCATTTCAAAACAGACCATTTCTAAATGGAGTGCTCATGGAATCGGATTTTGTTCTCACCATGGAAAGCAAATCCCAGGGAGTATACGGACTCATTCCACCAGAGCTGCTGCCACTTCTGCGGCCTTCCTCAGGGGAGTTCCTACCAAGGACATTTTGGAAGCTGCAACTTGGAGTTCAGTGCATACTTTTTCTAAGCACTACAATCTACCTCTCTACTCTAAATCTAGGGCAGGCTTTGCCTCTGCAGTCTTGCAGGGCCTTTTAGCTGCCCCTTCCTCTTTATGACCACCTCCCTTTCTTTCAGCTTTGGGATTCTACCCTACAGTCATGACTGCAACAGTGAAACACGATGAACATAGTACAGTTATGTACCAGGGACGTCGGGAGACGTCAACTTATTTAGAAGGGGGTAGCTTTATAAATTTTTTTTTCGCGCTTTACTGCACGATGACGTCAGCTCATCAGGGCAGCCAGTCTGAATGGAGCTATGGAGCTCACCGCGCATGTATTTCCGGCCGTTTTCAAGCGGGAGGATGTTGGATGTTACACGAGCGGGAGGATTATTCAAGCATTATGTTGGAAGCGTTATGGACTTTATTAAGGATTCAAGCATGATGTTGGTCGAAGCGTTATGGACTTTGTTGGATGTACACGAGCGGAAGGGCGTTATGGACTGTATGTAGAAGGGTTGGTGAGTAATATGAAGAGTGTGTGTGTTTTAAGCGAGAGATGACATTGCTGTCCAGCATGGTCAGCTTAAGTGACGTTTTCTTCCCAGCAATAATCAAGTGACAGTGAATTACTAACTGATCATTACCTTTATCTGACTGGAAATTAAATTGCTAGATTGAACTACTTATACATTTATAATACTGAAATGTATATACAAGTGTGGCACGCACATTTGTTAGCACTAGGACTTTTATGACAACATATAGTGTGAGACTGATAAAAAAATGATGTGCTAAAAAAGTACAAGATGTTCTTCATCTCACATTGCTGCAGTCCTTACACTTGGGTAGTCCGCTGTCCTCGGTCGGCCCGAATATCAAAGTATTAGGCTGACGTCGGTCAAGGCGCTTAAGACTGACATCAGGACGTCAGGGTACAAATGCGCATGACCAACGTCATATCCTCAGTCTTTTTTGCTGCATGGTCCGATGCAGAAGCAGCGTTGCAAGTGCCGTTCGGCGTTCTGAAATTTTTCGAATTCGGAGTTTCAGACAGAGTCAAAGTTGGCTAAGTACCCGTTAGAATATTTTAGTTTTTCTTGCCTCAGTGGTTTACCGGATGTCAGAAAAAGTGAATAACTGTATTTCTTGTGGGAAACAGATACCGCATAGAGATTATCATACTTTGTGTATTCCTTGTTTGGGGCCTGAGCACGACGTTGTTGGGTGTCGCTTTTGTGCTAGGTTCAATAAGCGCACTATTAAGCGAAGGTTAGATTGTGCCAGGTTGGTCTTCGGGAAGCGGTGCAATTATAATATGCCGTCGGATGCTCAGACGCCCGCTTCTTCGAAGAAGCGCAAAGACAAAGCAGCTAAACCCAGGCAAGAAGAGTCGTCCGTACCGGACGCCGGTTCTTTAGAGGTGTCAGTGGAACCGGTGGTTCCGCCGGAGGTTTCTCTGGAGTCCCAGGGGGAAACTTTGTTATTGCAAGATGTGGCCTCTCAGGAGGCAGGTCAGGCTGAAGGGGCTTCTCAGGTTACTGTACTCCCCTCCCTTCCTAGGGTGGTTAGGCCCTCTCCTTCTGTTTCCAAGGCTTCTCCCAGAGGCAGGCCAGGTTTAGCTTCTGTTGGTGTCACTCCTAGTTCATCAGGAGCTGTGCCCAAGAAGCACATGCTTAAAATGGCAGAAGATTTAATTACTTTGATTAGAGGTTCTTTGCCCCCTCCTGATAAGAGGCCTAGGGTGGAACCAGAGTTGGGGAGTTTTGAGCAGGCTTCGGATGTTTCAGTGTCTTCGGCTGAAGACTTGCAGGAGTATTCTCCTTATTCTGATTCTGATGTGGATGATTCTACTCCTTCTGCTTCTCCTCCAGAGGATTTTTCTTTTTCAGAGAGACTTCATTCCATGAGGGAGCATTTTAAGTGGGAAGGTCAGGACTTCTCTGATTCCAGGAAAAGGCTTAGGGAATTTTTGCTTTTACCCCAGCATAGGCCTTTGGCTATACCTCCTGTTCTGGATGTTGTGGAAGATGTGTTTGCAGAGGCTTCACTTAATCCTGATTCTTTGCCTCCTGCTCCTGTTAAACCGGATAGGTATTACAGGGTGCCTGAAGCTCATAAATATCTTTATAAGAGTCCTAGGGTGGACCCAGAGACTGTTAGTCAGGGACCTAAGGGTGTCAAGGCCTCTGTTGTAAAAAATCCGGTTCCTCCAGATAAAGAGGCCAGGGCTTTGGATAGATGGGGAAAGAAAGTCTATACTTCTTCCACCTTAGCTATGAGGGCTTTGAATTGCCAGTTTCACATGTTGAAATATCAAAACTATCTACTTTCTCAATTGAAGTCTAAGGTAGATGCTCTGGCGGAAGGTATTGAGTGTAAAGAATTACAAGATTTGGTACATGTTTCTGAACAGGTGGGTAAGCATTCTTTACAATGTGGTTTTGATGCTATACAGGCCTCGTCTAGGGTGGCTGCCACTGGGTCAGTTCTTCGCAGGCACGCCTGGCTGAGGGATCAGAATTTATCTGACCATGTTAAGACAAGGATTTTAGATGCTCCTTTACAGTCTGATGTATTGTTTGGTTCACCTGTGGAGGCAGTCTTAAAGAAAATGGAAGACAAGGCTAAGTCTATGCAGACTGTTAAAGATTTTTTGCAAGTTCAGTCTCCGAAGTTTAATAGGAATTGGCCTGCTAAGGGGTGGACGTACCCTTCTTATGATTCACAGTCTAGGGGTAGATCTAGACGTGGTAGGGGCAGAGCTCAGGGCTCTTTCAGGCCTAGAACAGGGAGTTCACCTGCACAGTCTTCGGGTGAGGGCAGGGGCCAGTCCTTTCGTAAACAGGCCCAATGACCTACCTTTTCAGCTGCCAGAGCCTTCTCGTCTGGCAGCACCTTTGGGAGGAAGGTTGGCACTCTACAAGGAAAATTGGAGTTTAATTACCCAAGACAGATGGGTATTGGATATCATACACCAAGGTTACAAGTTTTATTTCCATACCTTGCCTCCTTTCAAAGGCATGCCAGACGTTCCTCCTCAGCAAAGAATAGAGGCTCACAAACAAATTTCTCTGCTGCTTCAAATAGGGGCCATACAGCCGGTCCCTCTGCCAGAAGTGGGCCTAGGATTTTATTCTCGCCTGTTCCTAGTACCAAAGAAGGGGAACACGTGGAGACCAATTTTGGATTTATCTATCCTCAACACTTATCTGGAAATTTCCAAGTTCAAAATGTTGACGTTGCAACAGCTTTTACCTCTGCTGGGCAAAGATCACTGGATGGTGACTCTGTATCTCAAGGAGGCTTACCTTCATGTTTCTATCAGGCTAAGTTGCAGGAAGTATCTGCGTTTTCGGGCTGGGACTTCTCATTATCAGTTCTCTGCATTGCCCTTTGGCTTATCTACTGCGCCCAGAGTGTTCACGAAAGTTCTGGCTCCAGTGATAGTTTTTTTCAGGCTAAAAGGAATACAGATCTATCCTTATTTGGACGATTGCCTGATTCTGGCTCAAGGAAGGGACGAACTTCTTCATCATTTGCAATATGTGATAGCAGTGCTAAGATGCCTGGGGTATTCTGTGAACAAAATAAAGTCCAGTCTAGTACCCTCTCAGGACATGTGCTTTCTGGGTGTGAGACTGAATACAGCATCCCAGATGGCCTTTTTGACCCCGGACAAACAAAAGAATCTTTCCCTTTACTTCCATCAGTTGTCTCATCAGTCCAGGCTGACTGCAAAGACAGTCCTTCAAGCCTTGGGGTTCATGGCATCTTGTATTCTGGTGCTTCCCAATGCCAAACTGCATATGAGGAAGCTACAATGGTATCTCAAAAATGTATGGACACAGCACTGCCAGGATATGGACACTGTCATTCAGATAATACCTTGCATTCAAAAGGAATTTTTGTGGTGGGCTCAGGAATGTCACCTAAACAAGGGACTCTCTGTGACCCGGCCAGAGGCGAGTCAGATTTTAACGACAGATGCCTCAGACAAAGCTTGGGAGCTCATCTAAATGGAAAGTGGATACAAGACACGTGGCCTGCCAGACTACAACATCTACATATCAACTTGAAGGAGATGTTAGCAGTCCAATTTGCATTAATAGCTTTCAAGGATTTACTTCTTCCAGGGCAGGTGTTGATTCTAACAGACAACACAGCTGTCATGTGGTACATCAACAAGCAAGGGGAACACATTCTTATCCTCTATGCAGACAAGCAATGATTTTGTGGGAGACTGCTCTCAGTTTACAGCTAAATCTTCAGGCAAGGTTTCTGCCGGAGCACAGAACTCCTTAGCAGATGTGTTGAGCAGGCAATTATGGATCCCCACGAGTGGAAATTGGATCCTCATGTATTTCAGAAATTGACAGTGTCATGGGGAACTCCAGACATAGATCTGTTCGCTTCTCCACTAAACTACCAGCTGCCAAAGTTTTGCACAAAAGGTTTCATCCCACAGCCTGGAAAGTGGATGCTCTTTCTTTCAATTGGAGCAATCTTCATGTGTATGCCTTTCCACCTCTGCCTCTCCTCCCAAAGGTACTCCTAAAGGTCAGACAGGACAAGCCAAAGATGATTTTAATAGCTCCAGATTGGCCTCGACAGCACTGGTACCCATTACTGAGAAGTCTGGTGCAGGAGCCTCCATGGCCTTTGCCTTCGATTCCACACCTGCTGTCTCAGGAGAACAGTCATTTACTCAATGTCAAACTTCACTCTCTTCACCTAACAGCCTGGCATATTCTGTTTTGAACCCTGGAGGGTCTCCGCTTCCACAGCAAGTTTTGAATGTTATTTTGGAGGCCAGAAGGCCTAGTACAAGGAAAGTGTACGCAGATAAATGGAAGAGATTTTTATTTTGGAGTACAGCAAAGGAATTTGATGTTTCTGAGCCTAATTTAAGTGTGGCTCTTCAATATCTTACTGAGTTACTGGACAAAGGTTTATCCTTCTCTTCTATTAAGGTTCATGCTGCAGCAATTTCTGCTCACTATGACTGTGACCCACCATTGTTTTCTCATCCTTTGTTTAAGCAATTCCTTAGAGGGGCAAAGAATATAAGACGCCCACGTAGAGCTCCTACTCCTGCTTGGGATCTCAATTTTGTGTTGGAGAAACTCACTCTACAACCTTTTGAGCCTGCAGCTACTGCCGAGTTGAAATATTTATCATGGAAGACTGCTTTTTTGTTGGCCATTACCTCTGCAAGAAGGGTTTCTGAATTACAGGCCCTTATGGCGGTTGAGCCTTTCTTAATTTTCCATAAGGATGGGGTATCTTTGCGTACTAATCCTTCCTTTATGCCTAAAGTGGTTTCTAGTGTGGCTTTAAACCAAACTATTCATTTGCCTACTTTTTATGCAAACCCCCAAAATAAAGGGGAAAAGATTTTGCACACTTTGGATGTACACAGGCAGTTGCGATATTATTTGAGCAGAACTAAAGGGTTCAGGCAGTCTCAGCAATAATTTGTTTCTTTTGCTTTGGGTTCTCAGGGCAAGCCTGTGTCAAAACAAACTATTTCTAAGTGGATTGGGTTTTGCATTGCTTTCTGTTATTCCCATCATGGTAAGGAGATTCCAGCTGGGATTAGGCCTCATTCCACTAGGGCTACTGCCACTTCTACAGCTTTTTTAAGGGGGGTGGCAACTAAAGATATTTTGGAGGCAGCTACTTGGAGTTCAGTGCATACTTTCTCTAAGCATTATCACCTTCCACTTTACTCTAAATCTAGGGCTGGTTTTGCCACTGCAATTTTACAGGGCATTTTGGCAGCTCCTACTGCTTTATAGTTTTGCCATCCTCCCTTACCTCTGCTTTGGGATTCTACCCAAGTGTAAGGACTGCAGCAATGTGAGATGAAGAACATAGTACAGTTTTGTACCTACCATAAATGTAGATGTTCGAAGATCTACATTGCTGCAGTCCAATTTACCCTCCCTCCTTCCCCTCTGTAGTTAGAGGCGGTTGTGTGGGTTGGGTTGTAAATATTGTATATATTGTACATATAATTAGTGCAAGGGTGGTTGGTTGGTTTTTGCTGTCTTTTGGTTTTGACCTTTCTTTTTAGGGTCTTCTGACATCTGGGGCAAGAAAAGACTGAGGATATGACGTCGGTCATGCGCATTTGTACCCTGACGTCCTGATGTCAGTCTTAAGCGCCTTGACCGACGTCAGCCTAATACTTTGATATTCGGGCCGACCGAGGACAGCGGACTACCCAAGTGTAAGGACTGCAGCAATGTAGATCTTCGAACATCTACATTTATGGTAGGTACAAAACTGTACTTTGTCCTAACCGTATACTTGTTTCTTTTCTATGAGGAATCGTGCAGTCCCATCAATCCCTAAGGTCAGCTTTGTAAAAGGTTAACGTACTCTTTTTTCAATGTGGTATTAAGGGAGCGCTACATATTTTTGTGGTCAAGTAAGTGGCTGCACGTGGGGTATGTGGACCTTATTACTGTGCACGCGTTTAGTAGTCAGTGGACCACCGCCTTCCCATGAGAGCCAGCTATGAGAAGTGCATGAAATGAGTAGCGCACCAGTGGCAGTTGCTGTCCGTGCTAGATGGATCACTTTCATTTCCGTTGATATTATCTAACACACAGAGGGCTCCTTCGTTTCCTCCTTGAGGCAGAATCTCCATGCTAAATTACAGTTGATCATCTGTGTCTGTTTTGGATTATTTCTCTTTTTCTGTGTGGATTTGCGCCGGTAAACGCCAGGATTCTTCGTTTTTAAAGTAACAAGGAGACAAACAGATTCCTACCAGTCGTGGATACTATAACAGGATATAGTGAACGTGCGTGGGGTTTCCTTTAATTGTGTGGGATGCCTTTGACTCATTTTCTCCAAGATTTTCCAGGGGATGTGTAAGAAGATCTGGACTATGGGTGCTAATCACTCCCATAAAACTCCAGTGTTTGAGAATGATGACGGCAAGGAGCTGTCTAATGTCCCTCGCTGTATACACGTGCTCGACCCACATAGCTTAGTGTAGCAGTAATACCATGAGGCTGTCAGTGCCACTTTTCAGCTACCCTGTGCCACAGGCTTAGCATCCCGACTTTCAGTTCTAGCATTTATTTGTACCCCCATCGATGTTATGATGTCTTCATTACAATTTAATTTAGGGACACCTAGGTCACTCTTAGGAAAGTTTGTAATTAACACCTTTTGTGCTGATGATAGATGCTCATTATTTGTGGATGAATTACTATGTGTAAAATAGTAAAGAGATCCTCCTTGTTAGGTGCTATGCTTTATGATCTGCATTGTAAGTGTTTATTTAAAACAAAATGTTCACAAGTTAAGAGACATGCCTTTGAAGATTTCAAGTCTTCATGTTCAGGGAAGTAAAAGTTTGGTGCCTCACAGCTATAGGTTTTCTGGTTTGATTCTTGGCTGGGGTGCCTTCTGTGTGCAGTCTGCATGTTATCCCTGTGTTTGTGACATAGTAAAACAACTTTTTATTCTAGCAATAAATATGTACTAACACAACTTTTTTTATAGCATTTTTTTTAAGTTTGACTATTTGAAATTTGTCCTTATTTTTGGGACTGTAATACCCTGTTATTGGCTCTGTCCAGGTTTTTTGTGCTAAGGTTGACAGCTATGGCAAAAACTGAATTCACTGAATATGTTTGAGGGCTGTATTCCGTCATTACTGGGTTTGTCCAGGTGTTTTGTGCTAAGAGGTTGACAGCTATGGTGAGAACTGAATTCATTAAATGATAGCCATTTAAGTTTGTCTTCCTCTCTTTCACAAAGCAGGTGATTTGGCATAGTGGTATGTTCTGACTATTTTGCACAGTGACCTTGGCAGTAAAATGTATGATGGTAACACAGCATTTTATTCTAGCAGCTTTCCAAGATTATACAAGCAATGTTTAATGTGTTCCTGTTTGCCCTTTTGACCCACCCCAATAAATTTGGCTTTTTCCAGACTTCTTGCGCTGCGAAGTTGAGATGTAGTTGAGTATTGCGTAGATTTTACAAGGAGCTGAGAGCTGCAGGGGAAGAGAAGTTTAGTGCTGATTATGTCGGCTCACATTGCTAGTGGCACAAAATGTTGTGTACTTGCTTTTAATGCAGAAGGTTGTTGGTTCTACTCCCATAAGGGGTGAATGCTGCTGTACTGAAAGTTAAGTCACTATGAGCCTGTTATCAGTTTGCCATCCATTTCCTATTGCAATATTACTAGCTTATTATTAATGTAATTTAGGCAATTTATTCCTCAGGGGCATCAGACACTTTATTTTTCGGTGAAGTCATGAAATATAAAGGTGATTGCTAGCAGCAACCTCTTCATTAGTTAGATTTATTTAACGTGGAATTATTTAGATGACTTTTTTTTACTACTTCAGAGATTGTGCATATTATTTACTGATAATGGTGGACTGTAAAAGTTTGACTAGACTTTTATGATGGAAATGTTTTGAATGGGGTAGTTTTGTTTCATTGTTTACTGGAAAAATGTTCAAAGCAATAGGAAGGTGCATCAAAGAGCACATGTATGTTTCACATGCAAGGGGCCTATGATTTAAAAGCAGCCCAGAATTAATTTTTATCTGCCACGGGTAAAATGTATTTTTCTTTGAATGTGGGTTTTAATGTTGTTTCAATGAATGTGAGTTTCAAGGGCAGAGAAGTTTTAATGCCAAGCTTGTTTAGCAGATGTCTTGGTGTTTGTGCTGTAAAATGCAAAATAAAACTTTCAAATGAAGTTCAAATCATCATAGAAGTAAGTCAGTATGCACATTAGTGTTTATGGTAAATGGAGTGAAATAGCAAAGTAATGGATCATTGGAATTGCTGCAGGGGGAGGCTCCATTCGACCATGGTTTTGTGAGGGGGAAGGGCGGCAAACTTAGACAGCCCCAGCTGAACTATACCTCCCAACTGTCCAGATTTTCAAAGAATGAATAGATTTTTTGCTTCTTATTTTTGGTTTGTTCCTCAATTTGTGGTTTTCTGGCAAATGATTTAGGAATTAAGTCACTAAATAATGACACACTAGTTTCAGACTTTATAACCTTCAGAAAAATGCATGCTAAAATAAGACCTGTTCTATCAACTGTCCCAGTTTATACAAGAGCAATTTTTAGTACTTGTTTATATGTTCCCTCAATATATTTGGCCTTGTCCAGATTTATTGCATTAACAGGTTGAGAGGTACATGCAAATAAATTGCTTTATAGAATTAGGCATAGCCAAACCTCAACTGTCCCTGATTTTGGCTCAAAATGTTGCTCTTCCCCTAATGATCCCTCCACAAAATAGCAATTTTGGAAGAAAACATAGAGGGGTTTACTTTACTTTTATAAATAACTGTAATGATCAGAGTTAGACATTACTTTTATTTCAGAAATGCATGTAGATTCTCTAATTTTGTCAGCTGCTCTAAGTTAACTGTGCTCATATTAAAATGGTGTCCCTCCTTTGACAGGTTCCCAGCTGTATTGTCTGGCAATTTTATATTTTTGCATCACATTTTTTGGTCCGTTTTTCATAAAATTGCATTTTTCTGGCAAATTAGTGGCAAATTGTTAAAGACTGAAGTTAGAAAATAATGCAGACATTTCAGTTTCAGATTTCATACCTTTCAGAAAATTCGTACTGATGCAAGACCTACTATTATTCTATTATCTTTCTAAGTTTATAAGAGCAATATTTAAAAAAAATGTCCTTATTTTTGGGCCTTTGCCTCAGTTTTATTTGAGTTTGTTGCTGTAAGAGGTTGAGAGGTGTTGTGTGTGTGTGGTAGGTAGCATACCTCTCAACTGTCCACATTTTGCAGAATGTCCAGATTTTTGCCCCATATTTTTTGTCTGTTCCTCATAAATTTTGTGATTTTCTAGAAAATCATTGAAGGCTGAAGCTGCTAAATAATGACAGACATTTGACAGACTTCATGTCCTTTAGAAAAATTCATACTAGCACAAATCCTGTTATTCTAGCAACTTTCTAAGTTCACAAACATTATTTAATATCTGTCCCTGTTTATTTTGGGCTTTGTCCATATTTCTTGCACTAAGAGGTAGGTAGGGGGGTGTGTGTGAATGAAACATCCTAGTTAGTGGTGGCAGGTTGTTAGTAATTTACTCAAGCTCAAAACCTGTACCTTGTTTACAGAAAACAAAAGCATGAAGTCTCTACCCCAACTACCATGCTGCATTTTTCAAAGAACTGACATTTCAGGTTAATTTTCAATTCAAGGAACCGAGTTTGAGTGAATTTATATTATATTACTGAAGAGGCATTACAGTGAATGCCTCTTCATCGACCCTAAAAGAGCGAACCGTGAATTACGAGAATGGCCGTAGCTTGGCTGGGGAGGGGGGGTAGCAGTTTGAGAGCTGTCAGTACAAATTTGAAAATCCTAGCTACACCCCTGTTATGTACACCTACCATAAATGTAGATGTTAGAGTGTCTTCACTATTGCAGTCTGGGTTTCCCTCCCTCCTGTCCCCTCTTATTTTTACTTTTGTGTATTTCCTTTTTTCACCATTCTTCTGAGGTGTATTTGCAAAGGTTATGGGACCTTTTTCATTTTGGGACTCCTGACATCTGGGGCAAGAAAAACTGGAGAAGATGGCGTCTGCTGTCAGCTTTATACTCCTGGTGCTCTGACGTCAGGGAGCAAGGTTGAACAGCCGACGCCGGACCCAGACTTTGGGATTCTGGCCGACCGAGGGCTGCCTGCCGGCAGGGGAGAACCCTACAGTCATGACTGCAACAGTGAAGACGCTCTAACATCTACATTTATGGTAGGTGTACACAACTGTACTTTCCAGGGTACCACACCCCGAAACATGGAGGGGTGGATGCGCTCTCATTCCCTTGGAAGGGTATGTACACTTCTGTATTCCCTATTTCCGTCTCATACAAAAACATCTGCTGAAAATTCAGAAAGAACCTCAAATCTTGTTGGTGACTCCCTATTGGCCAAGGCAGCATTGGTTCCCCCTACTATGTCTTGTCAAGGGCAATCACCACAAGTTACCACAACAGATGGACCTCCTTACACAGGAGAAGAGAACACTCATACACCCACATCTGTCCACTCTTGAGTCTTGCACTGTGCGTGATAGGGTGTTGATTCCCTTCGGACACCTTTAACATCGAGGACGTGCTTCAGGTTTTGCAGGAGGCCAGAAAACCAAATACTAGAAAGTCATACCTTTCAAAGGTGAAGAGGTTTTCTGCCTGGTGTCAAAAACACAACTTGCAACCACTGGTGGTAGAAACCCCCTTGGTCCCGTCTTAACTGTGTGAATTGAAATCTGGACTATCCCATTTCTCTGGCAAGACTCACTTAATTGCCATCTTAGCATGCCTGCCTTTCACCCCTCCTTTGGCTTCCACCCTAGAAGTTAAATATTTCCTAAAGGGGGTCCTGCACCTCAGACCCCCAAGGAAGCCCATCCTGCCTGTTTGGGATCTTAACTTTGTATTGGAAAAATTGACTCTGCCACCCTTCAAGCCTGCCAAAGACTGTTCTCCCAACATTGTACATGGAAAACCTGACTCTTGGCCATTACTTCAGCCAGAAGAATCTCAGAACTACAAACCATTATGGCCTCCTATCCTTTTACTGTTTCCACAAGAACAGGGTGTGTTTGCACACCAACCCCACCTTTATGCCCAAAGAAGTCAATGCGCTTTCCCTGAATCAGGCCATCAATCTACCCATTTTCTTCCCTTCACCCCCAAAACCCAGCTGAAAGGATACTACATACCCTAGATATTCAGACAATTTGAGTACTGTCTTGTCAAGACCAAACTCTTCCGAATATTAGACAGGCTTTTTGTATTCTACCACCCAAGAGCCCTGGGACACCCCGTTTCCAAGCAAGCCATATCCTCCTGGATGTCCAAAACTGCCCATGGCAAAAGGCTCCCTTTCCCAGTAAAGATGCATTCCAGTAGGGCATTGTCCTCTCGAGCCTTTTGAGAAGGGCCTGGATACAGCTGCCATTTTAGAAGCAGCTACATGGTCCTCTATCCATACTTTTACCAAACACTATAAGTTGGACATTGTGTCCAGGGCCAGAGCAGGATTTGCCAGAGCCATCTTTATGGGTTCGTGGAAAGTGCTGCTGTTCCTCCATCCAATATTTAATGCAGGAGCTTTTGCACTCTCCCTTGTGTTATGAATGCAGCAGCATATAAATAGAAGGACATGGTATTGTTGTGTAAATTCTTACCATTGCGTTAGATGTCTTTGTCTTCTATATGCTGCTGTATAGTTTCCCACCCTGCCTTCCCCCTTGCACTTGCCTGACTCCTGAGTACCCACTCTGTAGTCGCTGATTCTGGCAGCATTCAGTTCTGAGGAAGGTGAGTGCTGACGAGAGTCACCAGAGGCAAACTCCCCTGTGTTATGAATTCAGCAGCATATAAAATAGAAGGACATATAAAGTTATGGTAAGAATTTACACAACAGTACTTTGCTTTTATCACATCTGAGTATTTGTTGATCTGCTCCCTCTTCTGTACGCTAACAGTGACACTTCTTCTCTTAAATGCTTTATAGTTTTTTTTCTGTGATACTTCCATGATGGTATTCAATTTCTCCCCTTCCTTTCCCTTACCACCCTGCAATGTCCTTCTATTCCTATGTTGCAGTATCCAGCATATGCGTTTACTCTTGCTTTGCGAACATACGGCCAGTATACAAAATTTTCAGTCCCTGTATGGTGCGTGGGAGGTCTGACGTAGCTCAAGGAATATGTGGGCCATAAAAGTGATGTCTTCATGCACCAGCCCTCAGATCTTCTCAGCCACCAGTCAAACGCCAGATGTTCTTGCATTCACGGCCGTCTGATTCGAGAAATCAGGCAGTTGCGCCGTTGGGGAATCTCAGTCCTTTTCTTTCATTTAATGCTGCTTCATGTTATCCAAAAAGGGCAAATGTAAGTGTGGCCATCAAATACCTCACAAGGACGTCCATGATCAGTGCCTGTTTGTTTGGGATGGTTGCACAATTACAAGGCCTGCTCCATTTGTCAAGTGTTCTTGCCCAAGACATTGCGCAGCCGTCTGCACTTGCTTAACTTGTATGTAGAAAATCAGAGGTTAAAACAAAGAGCTTTAGGGATGGAGAGGTACTCCCGACATACCTACAGAACCTCCCAGAAAGAAAGCTAAGAGTATATGGCCCACCTTCATTTTCTAGCTTTCTTCTCCCTTGCGGTATGGTTCCCCAGTGGAAGTCTGTTGACCCCGACTCCCCAGTTGAGGATTTGACTTTTGGGGAAACCATCTCTAAGATGGGAGTCCTCTGAAATGACAGAGGTCCAAAAAAGAAATGACCTCATTCAGATAGACTCCCCAAGCCCATCTGTTGTTCCTCCAGTTCTGCGTGCCTTCCTGGATGCCTTCTCAGCATTCTTAAATCTTGACTCACCACCATCTGGCCCACGCAGGCCTGATAGACTTTATAAAGTCCCTGAGACTGCTAAGCATCTCCTAAAGTGTCCACCAGCAGACACTGCCACCATTTCCTTTTCCGCAGATGAGGCATCTAAACTTTTACCCACCACCATTATCCTGTCTGCTAACAAAGGCAGCAAAACCATGGAGCGGCTGGGTAAAAAAATCTGCACCTGTGCTACCTTGTCTTTCAGAGCTAGTATCTACCAGACATATATGGCTAAATATGCCTCATCACTCCTGGAGAAAGCCTCCAAGGAGTTGTTTGATGCACCAGATTGTGCTGCCAAAGCCTCACTCTCTTCTGGCTGCCACCTCCCAGGGTGCCAGGCACTCAAAGTGCAGCTATGATGCTACTGAAGCATCAGCAGCTGCCTTAAGGTACTTCTGGCTGTGCTTCCAGCCCCTTCCAGATGATTTCAGAGCAAAGCTGATTGATGCTCCCTGGACAACCTTGTTTTGGTGCAAAAGTGGCTGATTTGTTTGTCACTTCAGCAAAAAGGGAAAGGAATGCAGATTTGAAACACCGCCTAGTCTCTCCTGTTATTAAATTTCAAAGAAACTACCCAGCTAAAACACGGTAAATTAGAAAACATTCTCACCCTGCTGTTCCTTCTAGGCCTAGAGAACCTACTAAAAAGCAACCCTCTCTAGCTAGAGCTACACTTCCCTCCAGCCAGAGGCCATCCTTTCAGGACAGGGGCAAGTAGTATCTGACTACCTGCCAAGCCTACAACCCCCCCTTCTCCCTCTCACCCTCTGTTGGTTCGCCTCTGTCTCCCTATGTAGACATCCATCACCTCAGACAAATGGGTCCTTTCTACCCTTTAAAGTGGGTATTTCATGACCTGGCTATTGCCCCCAAAGCGAAAAAGCATCCCACAACCTCCAAAACAGCTACACCTCCTGCAGGCAATACTGGCTCAAGGCACCATAGAACCAGTGCCCCTCGCAGCAAAAGGAAGAGGTTTTTACTCCGGTCTTTTCCTGGTTCCAAGAAAAGACTGTCCTTTGAGACCAATTCTAGACCTCTCATTTCTCAGCCTATTCCTAAAGGATCCATTCGTCAGGATGTTGACCCTACCAACCCTTTTTCGTCATCTTATCCCCAGGGGTCTATGGCCACCTTAGATGTAAAGGAATGCCTATCTTCACATCCCCATAAAGCCCACCTTCAGGAAATGCCATAGGTTCTTGGGCCTTTCCCTTTGGGCTTTCCACTACACCCAGGATTTTCACCAAATGTTTGGCTCCAGTGATGGCCTTGTGCAGGACAAAAAGGATCCAGATATTCCCTTATCTGGACGTCCTGCTGATACAGGCAGGCAACAAGGAAGACTCTTCTACAACATGTACACCTGGTTGTCTCCCTCCTACAGTCTCTGGGTTTCCAGATAAATTACCCAAAATACCACCTGGAATCTACTCAACATTATATTTTTGGGGTGCAGAATTCAGTGACATGTCATGAAAGCTTGCCTTCCCCCACAGAAGGTGGAAAACTTGACAGAACCACCTACTTCTGGTCTTTCAGTCAACAGAATTGACAGCAAGGCGCAGTACCTCAGGCTCCTGGGCTTCAATGCAGCCACTATCCTGTTACCATTAGCAAGACTTCATATGAGAGAGCTGCAGTGGTACCTTTGGTCAGTCTGGACACAACACTTCCACCCCTTGGAATACAGAGTTCCACTCCTACCATGCCTCAAACTAGAAATCTAGTGGTGATTGACACAAGTGACCCTCAATCCTAGTCTTCCCCCTCCAACCACCCCTACCCACACAGATTATGCACACACATGCCTCAGACCTGGGCTGGGGAGCGACTCTGGGCCGTCCCACAGTGTGGGGTTTGTGGCCAGAGCCACAAAATCAGGAACACATCAATGTTAAAGAACTCCCAGGCAGACCATCTCAGCAGAACCATCACAAACAACCATGAATGGATGCTACACAGGGATGTCTTCCTGGATCTGGTCCACCGTTTGGGTACAGCTCAAATAGACCTGTTTGCCTTCTCCAACAGGTAACTTCCTGGATTTTTCACCTGGGCACCACATCCTCAGGCACTGGCAACAGATGCCTTCTCGGTCTCTTGGAACGGGAAGTTTCTCTATGCATTTCTCCCTTTCCTACTCATCCAGAAAGTCCTGCTGAAAGTCCAGCAGTTGGTGACTGGCCAAGACAACATCTGTTCCCCCTACTCTTAAAACTGTCCAAGGGCAATCAACACAAGTTACCCCTCAGTGGACCTTCTCACACAGCACAAGGGATCCCAAATACACCCATGCACCTTTACAAATGAGGGCATGTTCACTGTCCTGCAGGAGGCCAGGAAACCAAATACAAGAAAATCTTACCTTTCAAAGTGGAAGAGATTTTCTATGAAATGTCACAAAAGGCAGTTGGACCCGCTTGCAAGTGAGACCCATCTAGATGTCCTTCAAGGATGCATCTGCAGTCATAACAAATGGGTTGTCCTGTCGTCAGGCAGCCCTTCGGTCGGCCAAATTCCAAAGTCTGGGTCTGGCCTCGGCTGGTGTCGCACTTCACCCGACGTCATCTCTCCTGGTCTTCGGGTATAAAGACATCAGCCGACGCCATTTTCCTCAGTCTTTCTTGCCGCGTGGCGCCCGAAGCAGAAGCTGTTCGCAAGTGCCGGTCGGTCAGATCCAGAGATTACTACTACCGAATACTACTTCGAAGACTTCTAAAAGCTAAGTACCCCGTTGGGGACTCTTTCTTGCCTCAGCCGATGTCAGAAAAAGTAAATAATTGTTTAACTTGTGGGAAACAAATACCTCATAAGGATTTCCACTCGTACTGCCTTCCTTGTTTAGGCCCAGACCACGACGTAGCAGCCTGTTTAGCCTGTGCTTCCTTCAACCGACGAACGCTTAGGCGTCGGTCGGAGTTTGCTGAACAGTTTTTCGGCTCAGATTTTGCTTACATTATGCCGTCGGATCCTCAGACTACTCAAATTGTTAAAAAACGCAAAGAAAAAGACCGACACTCGCGGTCCGCGGTTTCGGCCGAAACCACGGTTAAGCAAACCGCGAGTGTCTCGGTTTCGGCCGAAACCGAGCAAACGGGCCAATCTTCAGCCGAATCCATGACTACTACCGAGGCTCCTGCTACCCTAGTTGAATCGGCCTCTGAAGTTTTGCCTACTAATGCGGTTCCTATTGAATTATCAGGCACCATCCCTTTGAATGTCTCTACCCCAGCACGTGGTGCTGCTAGGCCTCCTGCAGCCATGTCTATTAAGGCCTTTGCCAGGGCTAAAGCAGCCAAAACAGCTAAATCAGTGCCTGTTAAGCCCCCCTCACACAGGCCCAGTTCCAGTTCACAAATGCTTACCTTGGCAGAGGATCTCATCTCTTTAATTAGGGGATCCCAATCTCATCCAGACAGGACCTCTCAGCCTCCAGAAAAGAGACCTAGAGCAGAGCCCCCAGAGCCAGTGTCCACTGATGATTCTTCGGATGACTCAGACATTACAGACCATCCAGAGGCTCCTTTTTCTACTTATGAAGATTCCGATGCTGAAGAATCTATTCCAGAAAAAGGCTTAGGACCTTTCTACACTTACCACAACATAGGCCCTTAGCTATACCCCCAGTTCTGCCTGTTGTGGATGATGCATTTAATGATGTCTGCACTGCTCCTGATACTTTACCACCAGCCCCTGCCAAACCAGATAGATTTTACAGGGTACCAGACACTCATCACCACTTATACAAAGCCCCACTTGCAGATCCTGAGACTATCTCCCAGGGGCCTAAGGCAGTAGCTTCCACCTCAGCAAAAAATCCTCTCCCTTCTGAAAGGGAATCCAGGTCCTTAGAGAGATGGGAGAAAAAAGTTTACACCTCTGCTACTCTCTCAGCTAGAGCCTTGAATTGTCAGTTTCATATGATCCAATACCAAGAGTTTATGCTTGATCAGTTAACTAAGAAATTGTCCTCTGATGACTCCTTAGATAAGAAATATGTTTTAGAAATGGTGAATAACATTCAGCAGGCTAGTAACCATTCTTTAAAATGTGGCTATAATGCACTGGAGGCTTCATTTAGATCAGCCATGACTGGCACTGTTATAAGAAGGCATGCATGGTTGAAAGAACAGGTCTTGCCGGTTCATGTTAAAGCAAAGCTGTTAAGTGCTCCTATGGATAAGGCCAGTCTATTTGGTACTCCTGCTCAGCAAGTAATGAAGAAAATGGAAGAGAAGGCAAAATCTGTACAAACAGTTAAGGATTTCTTACAGGTTCAGCCCCCAAGGTTTATCAGGAACTGGCCTTCCAAAAATTGGTCCTTTCCAGACTCCTCAAAATCTCAGAGGCAGGAATAGACGTGCCAGAGGCAGAAATCAATCCAGAGGAGGTGCCTACAGAGGACGCCAGTGGCAAGGCAATAACCAGCGAGGCACAGACACAACCACTGCCACTGCACCAGGACAATCACAGTGACTTGGCTCTGACACCGCCTACCAGGGAACAAATAACAGCACCCTTAGGCGGGAAGTTAGCTTTATTTTCAAAAAATTGGCACTACATCACAAAAGACAAGTGGATTTTGCAGACCATAGACCAAGGCTACAGGTTTCACTTCCACACCTTACCAGTGAAAAGAGGAATGCCAAACCTACCTCCAAATCAAAAAACAGAAGCTCTAAAACAGATAGCTCAATTAACAAAGATGAGAGCTGTGGAAAGAGTACCACTAACAGCACAGGGCAAAGGATTCTACTCCAGACTCTTCCTAGTACCAAGAAAAGAGAAAAGTTGGAGACCTATTCTCGACCTGTCCGTCTTAAACACATTCATCATTGTCCCAAAATTCAAAATGCTGACCCTTCAGCAACTTCTTCCCATGCTGGGCAAGGAGTTTTGGCTGGTAACTCTAGATCTCAAGGAGGCATACCTGCACGTCTCCATACGACCAAATTGCAGAAGATACCTCAGATTTCTTGCAGGATCAGAGCATTATCAATTCTCAGCATTGCCCTTTGGCTTTACTGCGCCCAGAGTATTCACAAAATGCCTGGCATCAGTAATCGCTCATTGCAGGCTACAGGGAATCCAAATTTATCCATACCTGGACGACTGCCTGATACAAGCGGACAACAAAAGCAAACTGACAAAAGACTTACAAAGAGTCATTTGCTTACTACAAGCCCTGGGATACACAGTCAATTTAAAAAAGTCAAGACTGATACCATCCCAAACAAGAACATTCTTGGGTGCGGAATTGGACACAGTAAAACAGATGGCATTCCTAACTGCAGAAAAACAAGAACAACTCCCTCTTTACTTCTTGGCATTAACAAAACAGAACAAACTAACAGCAAGAAAAGTACTGCAGGCCTTGGGCTTCATGGCATCATGCATAATCCTGGTCCCCCATGCCAGACTGCATATGAGAAAGCTACAGTGGTACCTAAAGAGTTTATGGTCTCAACACAGGCACAGCTTAGAAACAGAAATCCCACTAATCCCATGCCTGAAACAAGAGTTTCTATGGTGGGCTCAAGCATGCCAGTCAAACACAGGCTTGCCTTTCCACAAATTCCAAGCAAGCCAAACCATCACAACGGACGCCTCAGATCTAGGCTGGGGGGCACACATGCTGGACAAATGCATACAAGGATTATGGACTCCAGACCAGCTGCACCTGCACATAAATCAAAAAGAAATGCTGGCAGTAAAACTAGCAATCCAGAATTTCAGACCATTCCTCAGAAGGCCATTTAATGATAAGGACAGACAACACCACAGTCATGTGGTACATCAGCAAACAGGGAGGCACTCATTCATACCCCCTATGCAGAATGACTCTGGACCTGGCTCTGAGCTACAACATCCAGTTACAGGCAATATTTGTACCGGGAAAAGAAAACATCCTAGCAGACATGTTAAGCAGAACTACCTCGGATGCTCACGAATGGATGCTACACCCGGACATCTTCAAGGCCATCATAAAGAAATGGGGAATGCCACAAATAGACCTATTCGCATCCCCACTCAATCACCAGCTCAGGAAATTCTGCACAAGGACATACCACCCACTAGCCTGGAAGGTGGACTCTCTATCCTTCAGTTGGAAAGGCCTGACAGCATATGCATTTCCACCTCTCCCTTTGATGCACAAGGTACTACTGAAAATCAGAGGAACGTCCAAGGATAATTCTGATGGCTCCAAATTGGCCAAGACAACACTGGTATCCATTACTGAGGAGCATGTCTCGGGGGAGGACGTGGGCACTACCCCTGATGCCTTTGATGTTAACCCAGAACAACTACAACATCATGCATCCAAACCTAAAAACTCTGCAACTGACTGCCTGGAACATCACATAACAGCAGCTAAACCAGACTTATCCCAAAGGGTGAAAGACATTATCCTTGAAGCCCGCAGACCTTCAACAAGAAGGAACTATGCAGGAAAATGGAAAAGGTTTGTCATTTGGAGTACTGAAAGAGGAAAAGATGTGTCAAAAATAGACATTGCTAACATCCTGGAATACTTGGCAGAGCTTCTACATACAGGCCTGTCCTATTCCTCCATCAAGATACATGCATCAGCCATTTCTGCAGAATACAGCTTCGATCCCCCTGTCTTCTCACATCCTCTACTCAGACAGTTCCTCAGAGGAATCAAGAATGTAAAACCTCCTAGGAAACCACCATTACCAGCATGGGACTTGAACTTTGTGCTAGAAAAATTGACACTTCCTCCATTTGAACCAGCAGCAACAGCAGATCTTCAACACCTATCATGGAAAACTGCTTTCCTACTGGCAATTACTTCAGCAAGAAGGGTTTCGGACCTACAGGCCTTAATGGCAGTACAACCCTTCCTAATCTTCCATCAAGATAGTGTCATGAGAACTAATCCTACATTTATGCCTAAGGTGGTATCCAGAGTGTCTCTAAACCAGGCAATCCACCTACCTACCTTCTTTCCCAATCCACAGAACAGGGGGAAAGACTGCTGCATACCTTGGATGTACATAGACAGTTACACTACTACCTGGACAGAACCAAAGGTAACAGAAAAACTGACCAGCTTTTAGTAGCCTATGCAACAGGAAGGGAAGGAAAAGCAATTTCCAAACAGACAATTTCTAAATGGATAGGAAATTGCATAAGATTCTGTTACTCCTACCATGGAAAGCAAATTCCACAGAACATAAGACCTCACTCTACAAGGGCTACAGCCACTACCACAGCTTTCTTACGAGGAGTGGCTACCAAGGACATTATTGAGGCGGCTACTTGGACCTCCGTGCATACATTTGCCAAGCATTACAACTTACCTCTTTATTCTAGATCCCGAGCAGGGTTTGCCACTGCTGTTTTGCAAGGGATCCTAACTACACCATAATCCTTCTTCCTCCTCCCCTAGTTTGGCTATGGTATTCTACCCATTTGTTATGACTGCAGATGCATCCTTGATGGACATAGTACAGTTTTGTACCTACCATAAATGTAGATGTCCGAACAGGATAGCATCTGCAGTCAGGATTACCCACCCTCCTTCCCCTCTGTGGTACTCCTAGGGTACTTACCCTCCTAATAGCTAGCTAGGGGGGGATCTCTTATGGTGTATTTGTTTGTATATATGTACATACATGCTTATTTTTTGTGTGTGCCTACTATTTTTTTTGGAAACATTGGCATTTATCCAAAATTTAGTTTTCCAAGAGGGCAACTGGCATCTGGGGCAAGAAACACTGAGGAAAATGGCGTCGGCTGATGCCTTTATACCCGAACACCAGGAGAGATGACGTCGGGTGTAGTGCGACACCAGCCGAGGCCAGACCCAGACTTTGGAATCCGGCCGACCGAAGGGCTGCCTGACGACAGGACAACCCATTTGTTATGACTGCAGATGCTATCCTGTTCGGACATCTACATTTATGGTAGGTACAAAACTGTACTTTCTGTCTTACCTGTGTGAGCTACCTCAGACCAACTTGGCCTATTCCTCCATTAAAGCCCACTTGTCTGCTGTTTCAGCATGTGTTCCCCTGGAACCCCCTTTAGTGTCCAGACTACCAGCTAAGCTGTTTCTCAAAGGGGTTCTTCACCCAAGGCCCCCCCAGAAAACCAGCCCCATCCCTATGGGACCTTAACTGTGTTTTGGAAAAGCTCACGCTCTTTCCATTTGAGCCAGCAGACATAGCGTCCCTAAAATACTGTACATGGAACACAGTGCTACTTGTGGCCTTGACCTCAGTCAGAAGAGTAGCAGAGCTGCCCTCATGGCTATCCCACCTTTCCACAATGACAGGGTTACTCTTAGAACTAACCCATCATTCATGCCCAAGGTGGTGCGTGACTCTGAATCAAGCCGTCCACCTACCTTCTTCCTTAACCCACAGGGGGGGACAGTGAGAGAGTACTTCACTTCCTGGATGTTCAGACAACTCTGGTTTTACCTGCATAAAACCAAGCCCATCAGACCGTCTGATCAACTGTTTGTCTCCTTCCATCCCAGAGCCCTGAGAAAGACAGTAACCAAACAAACTGTCGTTACCTGGATTTCCAAAGCCGTTACCTTCTGCTACAAATACCATGGGAAATCCCTGCAAGGCACTGTCAAAGCACACTCCACTAGGCCTTTGGCTTCCTCCGGAGCCTTCTTCAGAGGTCTGGATACCTCTACCATTCTTGAAGCAGCCACTTGGTCATAAGTGCACACCTTCAGCAAACATTACAAGTTAACCACATTTCCAAGGCCAATGCGGGTTTTGCCAAGGCTTTCCTTCATGGATTCCTGGAAACTGCCTCTAGACCACCACCCCCTCCTTCCTGGTGAGCTTTGGCACTCACCCATATGTTGAATACTGTAACATGGGAATAGGACATAGAAAAGTTTTGTAAAATCTTACCGTAATCATAGATGTCCTTCTCTTCTATGTTGCAGTATTCCTTCCCACCCTCCTTCCCCTCCTGTTAGGCTGCATTTTCCTTTCTGGGTGGCACAAGATTGGCATTGCCCTTAGGACTTGTCCAACTGGGGCTTACAGTTCTGAGGGCTGGTGCATGCAGATGTCACTTTTATGACCAACTTTCCTTGAGCCAAGTCAGATGTCCCACGCACTTTACTGGGACTGAAAACTTTTGTATATTGGCCAGACATTTGCAAAGCAAGAGGAGCAAACCCATATGTTAAATACTGCAGCATGGAAGAGAAGGACATCTATGGTTATGGTAAGATTGTACCCAACTTTTCTTTCTTGTGGTAGAATTTTATCCGTTTTTAATTTAGCAGCACAGTAATTTACCCTGTTTATTTCTGTTATATTGCATGGATGTGGACAGTTCTAATTACTGTTCATTTATTTCATCAAACTTTTAACTTTTGGGTTTTTTATTGACCTTCTGCAGACCGTCTTTCATTGATCTTAATATGTCTGTCTCTATTAAATCAAGCAAATCTTCTCTTAGCTCATTTTCTTCTAAACTGAGGGCACATTTTTTGTTCAATTTCTGTGGGCATTCTATAGAGTGTTTTATAGTGGCTTTCTCTGTCACATTCTCTTCAGTTTCATCCCATGTCATTTTTTGCTATGTCATATGGGAACTCTCTAGCCTCCCTTGCTGTCCAGCTTCAAGTGAAAGTTCATACTGGTTTCCTGTGGAAGGCTCCACAATATCTTCATATGACAACTGACCCAGCTCCTTCCCGTTCCACTGGTTTGTCCTTAATTTGGATGTCTATTGCTCTGTCTTGCTGTGGTGCTTTGAGTTAATTTTTTACACTGAATCCTTCATGTCACAGGCACTCCATTATCTCGATTTCTATTTCTTAACTTCTCCATTACTAATCTTCTTTTATACTTTTCCTTTGTTTTATTTTTTGTATTGTAAAATTTTTCCATGTCTGGATTCATTTGCCTGTATTTATCTTCAAATGTCTCTAGTGCTGCTGTTTTTCTATTGATTAGTTTTGCTTTCTCCTTTGCAAATATCGTTTTCCTTCCCATGTCCATATTTCTTAAGATGTCTCCTGATCTCCCTGTTTCTCCTTACTTTTGGGACTTTCCCTCATGCTGTGATGTAACCTGCGTTAGACCTTCTATACTGAATTCTTCACTTCGCAGGCATTCCATAATTTCAACTTCTATTTTTTTAATTTCTGCCTTACTAATCTTCTTTCCTGCAGTCCTCTTTGTGATATTTTTTTATTGTGAAATTTTCTATTTCTGGATACCTTTGCATGTACTTCTCTTGGAATATCTTTTGGGCTGACTTTTTTGTATTTATTAATTCGGTTTTCGACTTTACATACATATTGCACAATATCAAATCTTTCTTTTCCTTGTCCATATTTCTTTTTTTTTGTTTGTTTCAAAAATCTCTAGGTTTTGTTTATATTTTCGCACTTCCTCAGATGCTGCTTTTTCCAAATGGCACAAGGTTTCTTGGTCTGTTTTTCACACATCTGTTGTGTTAATGAACACAAGTTTTTATTTGAAGCTTCTGACAGTTTTTCTTGTGGAATGTTTTTCTTTCCTGTAAGTTCTCAATCTATTTGTATATCTTGTCTGGAAATTCTGGGATTTATGCGCAATAGTAACACTATATAATTTCTTTCTTGCCCTCAATAGTCCACTTTATCGTCTTTATGGCTCTACTTTGACCTGTCAGTTTTTGTGATTTTTATGGACTGCTGCTTCTACAACAGGAGGACCATCCTCCCCTGAGCCTAGCCTAGCCCCATTGTAGGAATTTTTCTGCGTTTTGAGGATTCTACACTTATTTTTTCCTACTCTTGGCACCAGTGCGCCTACCATGATTGGTCACTTTTTTTATCCTGGGTCTTGTGCACTCAGCGCTCTGTTGACCTACTTTTGTTTTGGGATATATGCTATATAAAATACATTCTATATATCTGTCTCATCTTGGTTAAATTTTGTGAAAAACAGGGTCCACCTCGTGATGGTACTCACCAAGACTTGAAGATGAATTAAATTCCAGCAATATTACTCTCATTTGCTTGCTGACTTCTTTCCATTCTGACCCTTTAATTTCTCCAAGTCTCTTGGGTTTACGATACCATGAATGGGAATGGACCCCATTCCCAAGTACAATTAAAGTTCATGAAATTAGTATTGTTTCAATGCCCGCAATGTACCCAGTAATAACTCCTCTTGCAATTTGTATGGGGTTACAAATGTTGGTAACCTATCTAAATACAGTTGTAGAGTCAGACCCGTTGCTCTTACTATTGGAACTGTCTGGGTATCTATCTTCCACATTGCTCTCATTTCTGCTTGCAAATCCTGATATTTTATGACTGTGTCTCTGTATGCAAGACATTGTAGTCACTAGGCGTGGTGATTTCAATGATCAATGCTACTTTTGTCTTTTCATGGACCACTATATCTGGATGTTATGTAGTCCAATCTCACCTACATTCGTACCCGTGGGTTCAGAGCCGAATGTCGGCTCCGACTCGGCCATACTTTTTTAGCTCGAAGTCTTTCTATTGGCTGGGCTAAGGTGGTATCCCATGCTGCACTGCTCTATCCCCAGATCTCATTTGCTGCTCGTGTAGCTCGAACGTGGTCTCGCTCTTGGCTGTGGCTAAGTACCCTTTTTCTTTATCAGAGAAGTTTTTTGCAAAAAAAAAAAAGCTATTTTAATAGCTATTGTGTGTGTTGTCTGTATTGTGGAAAAGTTGTGTTTTTGATTGTTTTTTCTGTGGTATCCCACTAGCTGTTTCCAACGGGCTAGGCCTATTTCAGTTAGATGACCTAGTCTGTCCCCTTGCTTTCCTTGTGTTATAAAGGTTTCCCGGGACTAAAACCGTTTAAGTTAGAGGAATTGGTCCTTCCCCACTTGTTTGTGTCTGAAGATAGTTTAACTTAGAGGTCTTGTGGTATTCTGTTTGTTGTAGGCTTTTTCCTGCCTTGTGACTGTTTGACCGTTGGTCGATTTATTCAGTGGTTAATTGTTGGTTTACTATGTCCAAAGATACTATGGAGCACAAGCCCTCGGGCCTCGAGAAATGCTCTAGGTGCAGTTATAAAATGTCCGTTACCGATGGACTTTGTCTGTGTGTATTGTCTGGGAGCGATTCATCTCCAGGAGTCATGCAGTTTCTCATGTCTTTAGTCCGAGAGTTCTTCAGGAAAGGAAGAATAAATTGATCTTGAAAGGACTTCTGAAACCCTCCTTCCAGGAGGGTCTGGAGAGTGCTTCCAGCTCCACAAAAACAGAGATCTCTGGCTCCATCAGTCTCCTCAGAGCCACTGGAGAAAACGGCAAAGTCTACTTCGACATCCTCTGCTCCATTGTCCTCTGGGCCGCAGGAAGTGTCAGTTGTTATGGAACCTGCTTCGGCTCCATTCTTCTTGGTACCTGTTCGGAGCCGATCGCCTAGCATTAGGCCAGTATCCCCTCCTCGCAGGTCCCCATCAGAGAGGAGGTCTCTATCTCCTCTGTCCTCCAAAGCTTCCAGGACTTTATCAGATGTGGACGTCGATAGAGTGGTGCAGAGACTTCAGTCACTGGTACTGGCAAAATTGTTCTCTGCTCCGGCCCAGTCTGCTCCGGAGCCGATCCCTCAACCTGCTTCGATACTTCCTCCTCCAAGCACATCTCAGCTTTCGAAGCCGGAGTGCACGGCTCCGTGTGATGTCCCTAGGTCGGTTCCGACAGCCCCTCCTGGCTTATCTGTGCCGACGTCCGCTCCGACCCTGTCGGCTCTGTCCACGGGGTTCAGAACTCAGTAATCTTCGGTCGGACCCGAGGGATAGGCTTCGGGACACCTCTCTGCTCCTAGTCTCCCTCTCGGTGCTTCGACGCAGGGAAGTCTGACTCCTGTCTTGGCTTCAGAGGCTGGTTGTTCTTCGGACTCGGGAGGACCAGCCTTTGAGGCCATGTGGAGCGTGCTGACCAGGTAATCAGTGGCATCATGCGGGTCGCACATTCTGTCCCCTACTACACCGGTGCAGGTCTCTGATCGCCATCTATCTCTAGACAGCGGAGCCCCAAGGCCTCAGGGTCCCCCCATTTCTGAGGGCCCCTCAGTTTTTGCCTGAGGAACCACCCAGAAAGAAACCGTACAAGACTAAGCACATAGCTTCCCAGGATGAGTCTCTCACATCAGACACCAACCTCAAGGAATCAGAGGGGTCCCCTAAGTCATCCTCTGAGGATGTTTCTCTGACATCCTAGAGATTTTGAAACCGAGGTGACTGGCCATCCAAAGCCCCCACCGAGGAGAAGTCTGTTTTCCTGAAGGCCTTTGGTGCTCAGCTCTCTGCCTCCTGGGTATCTCCATCCTTCAACGAGCTTCTGGATTTGGTTTGTCGAAGGGTGTGGGAAACCCCTGACTCTGTGGAACCAGTCCCCAGGAGACCCAATAAATTTTTGTCTGCTCCTCCTGATAAGGAATTTCTGACCAAGGGAGTCTCTGTAGATGCCATGGTGGTGGCAGCTGCCACCCAGAAGGAATTAGCTGAGACTTCTTCCACCGTCCATCCCCCTAACAAGGAGTCTAGGACCATGGACCGGTACGGGAAGCGTAAGTTTTCTTCAGCGACCTTTACCTTACAGTCACTGAATTACTTATCACACTTTACACTGTTCCAGAGAGATCTCCTCAAGGAGCTTGGGGATACTCACAGGTAACATTTCTGAGGCTTTGGCCCAGATGGTCAGCGCTCCTATGTCTACCCTCAATTCTATTGCAAACTCCTCCATGAGGCTAATCTCCTATGCAGCCGAGGGAGCGAGTAGGGCAGCAGGTTCAAGCGTTGCTCTTAGGAGGCAGGCCTGGATGCGCCTTTGTCATTTTGCGGAGGCCTTCGAGTCTTCATTCACAGACACCCCTTTTGATGGTTCCTCTTTGTTCTGAACCAAGGTGAAAGACACTCACTAGGTGCGAGCAGGAGGGGAAAACTTTGTCTACCGTAGGAGTCCGTTTTTCCCTTCCCTCTAGGCCTTATCCCAAGGCCCAGAGGGGTGGCAAAATGTGGTTCAAGAAATCAGACATTTTTTCCCGGTGCACAAGGTGAGCCTCCCTCCAGAGGCAGGGAAGGGGGTGGTTATTCAGGGAGATGCCGCCCTAGGGGTAGAGGAGGCCTCCGCAGCTTGGGAGACCGCAATTCCATTCATGGTTCTCCCTACTGCCGCTCCTGATGGGAGGCCCGACTGTGCGTTTCCAGAGCCAGTCGGGGGTCGAATCTCATACCCGGAGGCCTGGCAAGATATCACCCAGGACCAATGGGTTCTACGAATAATTTCCGGAGGATATGTCATCCCCTTCTCGCCAAATCCCCCTCCAGTCAAGAAAATCCCGGATGTTCCACCCAGTCAAAGGGATTACGCAGCTTCAGAAGTTTCAAAGCTGCTAGAAAAAGGAGCCATCCAACATGTCACCTCAGACCAGGTCGGATTGGGGACTTGCTCCAGATTCTTTTTGGTGCCGAAAAGGACAGGGGACCTGAGACCCATATTGGATCTCAGTCAATTGAACACCCATGTGAAAAAGTCCAAGTTCCAAATGGTCACATTGTAGTCTATTCTCCCATTGTTGGGAAAAGTGTGGATGTTCTCCATCGACCTCAAGGATGCTTACTACCACATAAAGATGGACAGGGCATCCAGAAGTCACCTACGCTTCCGGCTGGGAGCCAGTCATTTTCAGTGTCGAGCCCTGCCCTTTGGTCTCACCACAGCCCCCAGGGTGTTTACCAAATGCATGGCAATGGTGACTGCTCACTTGAGGTCAGGGATTCCAAGTGTTTCTGTATCTGGACGACTGGCTCCTTACTGCCACCACTAGGCATCTACTACTTCAGACCAGGGACGCTACTATCAACCTATGTCAACAGCTGGGCATCACATTGAACTGGGAAAAATCTGCCTTGTTACCCTCACAGTGTGTCACTTTTATAGGCACCGAACTAGACACCGTCCTCATGCGGGCGTTTCTGTCACAGGAAAGAATCAGAGTACTACAACAACAGGTTTACGCCTTGCTCCCTCTGAGAAGAGCGAAGGCAAGATGGGTCCTCCAACTGTTGGGGACAATGGCTGCTATGATTGTTAGTCCCTCTGGCACGGTTGCATATATGAGGCTCCTTCAGTGGGTACTCTTTGCCCAGTGGTCTCAACGTCTTCCACTTTCTCACCCTATTCTACTCACACAGGTGCAAACAGGATCTCAGTTGGCGGCTTCGCACCAACAGCCTGAATGCAGGAAAGCCCTTCATTCCTGCTCCCCCCGGTTGCCACGGTGACCACAGATGCCTCCCAGATGGTGTGGGGGGGCGTTATCTAGGCAGGACAGTCGAAGGCACGTGGCAAGAGCACGAGATGCATCTGCATATCAATGTCCTGGAGATGAGAGCTGTGCTACTAGCGTTGCAAGCACTTCCGTTTTCTTCCTCTCGGGACTATTGCAATCCACTCGGACAATATGTCAATGGTGTGGTATCTGAACAAGCAGGGAGGAACCAAGTCTTATCCCCTTTGCAGAGAGGCCATGCAAGTGTGGCAGTGGGCAGGGTCTTACCAACGATGTCCTTCAAGAATGCAACTGCAGTCATAACATATGGGTTGTCCTGCCTCAGGCAGCCCTCGGTCGGCCGGATTCCAAAGTCTGGGTCCGACGTCTGCTGATGTCACATTTCTCTCCGACGTCAGAGCGGCTGGAGTACATAAGCATCAGCCGACGCCATTTTCTTCAGTCTTTCTTGCCGCGCAGTGCCAGAAGCAGTTCGCAAGTGCCGGTCGGTCAGCTCCTGTATTCTTCGAATCCGAAGTCATCAAAAAAGCTAAGTACCCCATTGGGGACCTTTTCTTGCCTCAGCCGATGTCAGAAATTACTGAAAAAGTTAATAATTGTCTGTCTTGTGGTAAACAAATACCTCATAAGGATTTCCACTCTTACTGTCTTCCTTGCCTTGGCCCAGACCACGACGTCTCTGCCCGTGTCGCCTGTGCTCGCTTCAACAAACGCACTCTCAGGCGCCGGGCAGAGTTCGCTGAAGACTTTTTCGGCGAAAAATTTGCATATACAATGCCGTTGGAGCTTCTGACATCGCAAACACCCAAGAAACGAAAAGACCGGGACCGACATCCTCGGCCCACGTCTACCACCGACTCCACGCCAAACCCTACCGCGAGTGCTCCGGTTCCCCCTGAGACGGTTATTCCTCCGCTCCGAACCGAAGACACCGCAATACCGACGACTCCGATACCAGATACCACTCCGGCGCCAGTTATAGATTTTCCTCCGGATACTGAAACCGAGGAAATGCCAGAGACCATTGCTGTAGATAAGGTCACTCCTGCACGTGGAGCTGCCAGGCCTCCTATGGCCATGTCTATTGAGGCCTACACATGGGCTAAGGCAGCCAGCAAGACTAAGCACCTTACAGCAAAAACCTTACCTCAAACTACTCCTGAGACACAAATCATGTCTATGGCCGCAGACTTAATTTCCATGATTAGAGGTTCATAGGCCCATCCTGAGAGAGCTTCCCAGCCTCCTCCTTATAAGAGGCCCCGGGTTGAACCCTCTGAACCTATCCCTTCAGATGAAGATTCTGAGGACTCTGTCCACTCCGAGGGCCAGGAAGACCTCTTTCAGACCTATGAGGACTCTGATGCAGAGGATTCCATCCCCTCGGCCTCCCCTCCTGAGGATATTTCTTTTGGGGAAGTTCTGCATACCATGAGGGAACATTTCAAGTGGCAAGGCCAGGAATATTCTGATTCCAGAAAGCGCCTTTGAACCTTCCTTAAAAATCCCCAGCACAGGCCCCTAGCTATTCCTCCTGTGCTTGATGTTTTGGATGATCTATATTCTGACTCCAGTGTTACCCCTGATTCTCTTCCTCCTGCTCCAGCCAAGCCAGACAGATATTACAGGGTCCCAGACACGCATTCCCATTTGTTCAGGGCCCATACTGTTGATTTAGAAACTATTTCTCAGGGACCTAAAGGTGTTTCAGCTTCCACCTCTAAAAATCCCTTGCCTTCCAACAGGGAGGCTAGGTCATTAGAGAGATGGGGGAAAAAGGTGTACAACTCCACCACTTTATCTATGAGAGCTTTGAATTGCCTTTTTCATATGTTACAATATCAGGATTACCTGTTAGATGATTTACAGAAAACATTGGCCTCTCCTGACCCTTTAGACGGGAAGTCTTTGCAGGAAGCTGTGCATAATTCTCAGCAAGTCAGCAATCACTTTCTGCAGTGTGGATATGATGCATTGGAAGCTTCATGTAGGGCAGCTATGACAGGGGCAGTCATTCGCAGACATGCATGTTTAAAAGAACAGCCTCTACCAGATCATGTTAAGGCAAAACTTCTGGATGCACCCTTGGAAAAGAACAAGCTTTTTGGTGCTAATGCTAAAGATGTGTTAAAGTCCATCGAGGAAAAAGCAAAATCAGTTCAGACGGTCAAAGATTTCCTCCAGGTTCAGCCCCCCATATTCAGCAGGAATTGGCCTTCAAAGAACTGGTCCTTTCCTAATCCTGAAAAATTTCAAAGGGGTAAAAACAGGCGTGGCCGAGGAAAAGGGCAATACAGAGGTTCTTACAGGGGACGACAATGGCAGCCAGCAAACCAAAGAAGTGGCACAGGGGTCTCCCCCACCCCTCAGACACAATCTCAATGACTTTCCTCTACGACCGCCAACCAAGGAGCAAACAGAAGCACCCTTGGGCGGAAAATTATCTCTGTTTTCAGACAATTGGCACAGATTGACAAAAGACAAATGGATTTTGGACATTATAGACCAAGGTTACAGGTTCCATTTTCACACCTTACCCAGAAAACAGGGCATGCCAAACCTACCACAAAACCAGAGGGCAGAGGCTATCAAGCAAATTTCTCTGCTTGCTCAGATAAAAGCAATAGAAAGAGTACCACAACAAGAACAAGGCCAGACTTTTACTCAAGACTGTTCCTTGTTCCAAGGAAAGAAACTCAATGGAGACCAATACTGGATTTGTCCGCATTAAACACTTTTCTCATAGTACCAAAGTTCAAAATGTTGACTCTACAGCAACTCCTTCCCATGCTGGGCAAGGGGTCTTGGCTGATTACTCTGGACCTCAAGGAGGCATACCTGCATGTCCCTATCAGACACAGCTGCAGAAGATACCTCAGATTTCTTGCAGGGCCAGAGCATTATCAATTCTCAGCATTGCCATTTGGCTTATCTACTGCGCCCAGAGTATTCACAAAATGCCTGGCTTCAGTAATTGCTCATTGCAGGCTCCAGGGGATCCAAATTTACCCGTACCTGGACGACTGCCTTATACAAGCGGACGACAAACTGATGTTGACAAAAAACTTGAACTATGTCATACAATTACTTCAGGCTCTGGGATACACAGTCAACTTTCAAAAGTCAAGACTTCAACCATCCCAGCAAATAACCTTCTTAGGAGCCAATCTGGACACAGCTTCTCAAATGGCTTACCTGACAGAAGACAAGCAAGAGAAGTTAACTCATTATTTCAAGGGTTTGGCAAAACTCACCCAGATGACTGCAAGGAGGTTCCTACAGGCCCTGGGTTACATGGCATCCTGCATTCTCCTGGTTCCATTAGCAAGACTACACATGAGAAAGCTTCAATGGTACTTAAAAAGCCTATGGTCTCAGCACAACAACAACTTAGAGGCAACCATACCGCTCATTCCATGCCTACAAAAGGAATTCCTATGGTGGGCCTCGGTACGCCAGGCAAACACAGGTATGTCATTCAAAAGACCTCCGATAACGCAAACCATGACCACAGACGCCTCAGACATTGGATGGGGGGGGCGCATATGGAAGGCAGATGCATACAAGGACAATGGTCTCCAAAGGAAACACATCTGCATATAAACCAAAAAGAAATGCTGGCAGTAATGCATGCCATTGAGGCCTTTCGACAACAACTTCAACAAGGCCATTTACTGATACGGACAGACAACACCACTGTGATGTGGTATATAAACAAGCAAGGGGGCACCCATTTCTACCCCCTTTGCAGACTGACAATGAATCTTTGGGAAAAATCACTGAGCCTGAACATACACTTACAATCCCAGTTTGTTCCAGGCAAAGACAATGTGCTGGCGGACAGCCTAAGCAGGAATTTCATAGATCCTCACGAGTGGAGGTTACACCCAAGGATCTTCACACAACTCACCTCGACATGGGGCAGGCCAGAAGTAGACCTTTTTGCCTCTCACCTCAACCATCATCTACAAAAATTCTGTTCAAGGACAATACCATCCACAAGCTTGGAAAATAGATGCTCTTTCATTCAACTGGAACTTCCTAAAAATCTATGCATTCCCACCTCTGCCACTGATGACCCACAGTATTACTAAAGATCAAAGCAGAGAGACCCAAGGGGATCCTAATAGCTCCAGACTGGCCAAGACAACACTGGTACCCGCTACTACGGAGCATATGTCACAACAAGGTGGGCCCTTCCCCAATGGCCCCTACTTTTGACTCAGCACAACTTCAAAACGGTGCATCCAAACCTTCAGACACTGCAGCTGACAGCCTGGGAGATCCCATGAATAACCTCAATCTATCTCTCTCCAAGGAAGTTCAGCGGATATTAACAGAAGCTCGAAGACCATCCACCAGAAAGGTTTACTTGGCAAAATGGAAGAGATTCAGCATTTGGAACACCAGCAAGGGTCATGATGCATCACTATTGAACATCCTACTCATCCTGGAATATTTGGCAGATATGCTACAGAATGGACTCTCATATTCTTCCATAAAGATACATGCTTCAGCTATTTCAGCTAGATATAACACTGATCCACCTGTTTTCACATCCTTTGCTAAGGCAATTCCTTAGGGGAATCAAGAACATTAAGCCACCAAGAAAGGCTCCAGTGCCAGCTTGGGACCTCAACTTTGTCCTAGAAAAACTGACTCTACCTCCTTTTGAGCCAGCAGCTTCAGTGGACTTACAATTCCTCTCATGGAAGACAGCTTTCCTGTTGGCAATTACCTCAGCAAGAAGGGTTTCGGATCTACAGGCCCTAATGGCAATACCACCGTTCATAATCTTTCACCGAGACAGGGTCTCCTTAAGAACCAACCCTAATTTTATGCCAAAGGTGGTATCTAGGGTTTCTTTAAATCAAGCTATTCATCTGCCTGCTTTCTTCCCCAATCCTGAAAACAAAGGGGAAAGACTGTTACATACCTTGGACATTCACAGACAACTTCGCTACTACCTGGACAGAACCAAGACCAGTAGGAAGTCTGATCAACTTTTTGTAGCTTATGCCCCTGGAGTACAAGGAAAAGCAATTTCAAAACAGACTATTTCAAAATGGATTGGACATTGCATCAGATTTTGTTATTCCTTCCATGGGAAGACTGTTCCAGCCAATGTCAGACCACACTCCACCAGAGCTACAGCCACTTCTACAGCATTCTTAAGAGGGGTGCCTACAAAGGACATTCTAGAAGCTGCTACATGGAGCTCCGTGCATACATTCTCCAAACACTACAATCTCCCTCTATACACCAGATCCAGAGCAGGCTTTGCTTCGGCAGTCCTGCAGGGTTTGATTGCCACACCATCTCTTTCCTAGAGCATTCCTCCTCCCCCAGCTAAGCTATGGTATTCTACCCATATGTTATGACTGCAGTTGCATTCTTGAAGGACATAGTACAGTTTTGTACCTACCATAAATGTAGATGTCCAATAGATATGCAACTGCAGTCGGATTTTCCCTCCCTCCATACCCCTCTATGCCTTGGGTCCACTCCTATCCCTGTTCCTCTTAGCTAGGGATATCTGTTATGGTTTATCTGTTTATTGCTTACTTTGTTTGGAATCCTGTTTTTTCCTTCCAATTTGATTACAGCCTTCCCTGGAGGGCACCTGGCATCTGGGGCAAGAAACACTGAAGAAAATGGCGTCGGCTGATGCTTATGTACTCCAGCCGCTCTGACGTCGGAGAGAGAGACATCAGCCGACGTCGGACCCAGACTTCGGAATCCGGCCGACCGAGGGCTGCCTGAGGCAGGACAACCCATATGTTATGACTGCAGTTGCATATCTATCGGACATCTACATTTATGGTAGGTACAAAACTGTACTTTTTCTGGTGGCAATGCACATTCCAGGGAAGTCCAATGTGATCGCAGACAGGCTAAGCAGAACTGTTCTGATGCCTTACGAGTGGTCCCTGAACTGTCAAGTTGCGGAGCAGATCTTCCACGGGTGGGGTCAGCCTTGCTGCGACCTTTTTGCCAGCCCCCTCAATGCCAGATGCAGCAGCTACTTCACGTTGATCCCCCCTCAGGGGAAGTCACCCAGGGATGCTCTAGTCCACGATTGGCCCTCCGGTGTACTATATGCCTTCCCTCTGGTCCCCTTGCTGTCAAAGGTTATTCAGAAAGCACAATCCTTGGGAAGCAAAATGATTCTGATTGCCCCACACTGGCCTCGTCAAATTTGGTTCTCCTTTCTCCATCCCTATCTCATAGACACTGCTTGGATTCTGGACCCACAACCAGACTTACTGACACATCAGAGCAGCTCCATCCCTCTCTTCGGACCCTCTGGTTGACAGCCTGGCTACTCCACTTCCGTCATTAGTTAGGCTTCATCAATTTTCGCCGGAGGTGGTTCATATTTTATCTTCCTCTCATAAGCCCTCGACCAGGAAGATTTATTACAGCAAATGGAAGTTTTTTTCAATCTGGGCGCATGCCAAAAAGATGGACCCTTACACAGCTCCAATTTCGTCTGTATTGGAGTTCTTGTCTATGCTCTTTAACCAGGGTTCAGCGGCCGCAACCATTTAAGTCATATGGCGGCGATTTCTACCTTTCATGTTGCAGACGAGCCTAGCCTGCTGGCACACAGACTCTGTAAGGTTTTCCTGAAGGGCACTGTGTTACTTAGTCCTCCGGTATCGGAACCTGTTATGCCTTGGGACTTAAACTTTGTTCTACAGGGTCTTACTTCACCCCCCTTTGAGCCTGCAGCCACTTGCAATTTAAAATTCTTAACTTGGAAGACTGTTTTTTTGGTAGCCATCACGTCAGCCAGACGCGTTTCGGAGCTTCAAGCTTTATCAATCAAACCCCTTTATTTGAATTTTTCATAAGGACAGAGTTTCTCTCAGACCGAACCCTTCCTTTCTTCCCAAAGTGGCATCAGTCAGTAACCTTAACCAATCTATTGAATTGCCAGTGTTTTTTCCCCCAGTTCTCAAACAATGCAGAATTCAAATTTCATCATTTGGATGTGCACAGACAGTTTTTATTTGCACAGAACGAAATACCTCAGAAAATGTGATCAGTTGTTTTTCATTTTCGGAAAACAGAATTGGGTCTCCTGTTTCCAAAGTCACGTTGTCCAGGTGGCTTTCCAGTTGTATTTCTTTCATTTATTCCTCAGGGGAAAAGATTTACCACACCAGGTGAAGGCTCACTCTACTCTGTATCTGCAGCTTTTCAGGTCAGATTGTCTATGGATGATATTTGTGCTGCAGCTACTTGGGCATCTCCTCACACCTTTGTTACTCATTACAAGTTAGATGTGGTATCTAGGGGGCAGGTCTTCCGTTGGTTTCACAGTGCTCAGGAGTATTTTCCACTGAGCCTCCCAAGATTTAGATGCTGGGGACGCTGCCCCACAGGTAAGAATATAGGCGAGATTGGACTACATAACATCAAGAAGTTATGTACTCATAACGTTCGATGTATGTAGCCCATCTCGCCTCACATTCTTACTTACCCCCCCCCCCCCTTCCCCCGTCCTAGAGGATCTGGAGGTTAGGTCTGGTTTCATAGCTCCCTTCATTTTTGGTTTGTTCTTCCTTTCCTTAGGTGTTATGCATGGAGAATGAGTGCTAGTGCTCGCAGCAAACTAGATCTGGGGATAGAGAGCAGTGCAGCATGGGATACCATCTTAACCCAGCCAATAGAAAGACTTCGAGCTAAAAAGTATGGCCGAGTTGGAGCCGACATTCGGCTCCGAGCCCACGGGTAAGAATCTGAGGCGAGATGGACTACATACATCGAACGTTATGGTGAGTACATAACTTCTTGTTTTCTAGCATCTGTCTGTTGAACTGTTGATGGGTGATCCCATGTGATGTAGACTTCATTTTCTGTGATGCTTTGTGGCTCATGTTTCCAGTGTTTTTCAGCCACTTCAGTTTCATAGTGTTTGCACAATCCCCAGCACAGCAGTCTTGCCACATTATTATGCTTTTCAGTATAGAGTCCTTCTGCCATTAGTATGCCACAGCCAGCAGCAAGGTGTCCAACTGTTTCCAATTCTGTTTTACAATGCCGTAAGTTGTCTTTCTGCCACATGTTCAGTGGACTTTGTAAACCAACATGTACGTAGCCCACTATCTTGGGCCGCCGGTATTAACCTTTCATCTCTTGGTTTGAATTTTTGAATTTGCCTCTCCTTAACCATTATGTTCAGTCCTGATCATCATGAGGTTCTTCCAGAAATTTTCTATACTTGCAACTATATTTATGCATTTCCATGTTTCTTGCCTTCTCATCTGCTCCTTCACTTTGAATTCTTTTTAATTTTTTGGCACATTCAATTGCTGACTGATTTGTATCTTTTTCTGGTTTGATTTCCACTCCTGCTTGACCCCAATATGCTTTTGCTAAACTAAGTAGAGAAGTCATCTTAGATTTATTCTCTTTGTGTTTCAAAACTTTCATTACGTTCGGGTCTTGAGGTCAGCGGATGTGTGCAGTTCCATGATTGCAGATCTATACATGTAATCAGTTTTAAGGAGGCCCATCTCTCCTTTGAAACAGGGAATGTATAATCTTGGTATGCACTAATTTTTATAAATCATTTGGTGAGCCTGAAGCATCCTTCTTGTTTTCCTGTCTAATTTGGCCAACACAGTTTGGGGCTAGTCATTCAATTAGGACAGGAGCAGCAAATTGGCTTATAGCTTAAGTTTTGTTCCTAGATGTCAACACTGTAAGTCTTCTAAAGTATTTCTTACTAATTTCTTATTTGCTGTGATAGTTTCAGTGTAGGGGTGTATATTATACATTTTAAGCTTATCCATGAATGTGGGATACTAACAAATGCTTTTTTGTAGTCAGTCGATGCCATACTTGGATTCTTCCCCTTTTTACAGTTCTCTGCTAAGACTTTAACAAGTAATCCTTTGTTTCATATGGCTTTCTTTTATTGCTCTTATGTTCTATTGCCATAATTAAGTTTTCTTCTAAACAACTGTAAACTCTGTCTGCATCAATTCCAGTGTGTAGTTTATACATCATCTGAAGGCAGGATCTCCTATTTATTGTGCAGTGTTCTTTACATATGTGCCAGTTGACCTGACGTCCGGCCTGTATACAAAAGCTTATTCCCACTGCTAGTACCTGTCACTGATAACGTCAGCCATAAAAGGGATGTCTGCACATACCATCCTCTGAAATTTTTCACCGCCATTCAGAAAGGTTAATTCACAACCATTGTTCTGTTGCATCTGTCAGGCCTTTGTATAGTAGTCTGTCAGCTTTAAATCTTTACCTAAAAAGTCAGAGACTTAATCGTCTGGCTAGGGACAAAGTGGAGGGTTCCAGGAGTCCTTCGACTGAGCCGTCTTTGAAGAGGAAGTTTATCAAAATTAGCCCCAAATCTTTTTCTGCTACACCTACTCCCTCAGACGTACCCCTTGAGGTTAGTGAAAACCCAGTAGTACGTTTAGAGGTATTGTCTGTTTCGGTGGGTGTCTCGGGGGAAGCCATCAAGAGGGGTGGATCTTGGCACGTCTGAGGCCATGCAGACGTCCAGGTAGGACAACTTGTGGGAACCATGGCTTGTGGTTCTTGACTCTGGAACAGCTCTTTCCCCTCTGTCTAAAGAACTCTCAGCCGTAAGGCCTATGTCCAGGCATTCTCCTCATCAGGACAAATCTGTTGAAGCAGAAGACAAAACATTCCAGTATCCCTTCCACTCCATTGGACTGGGATGCCTTTTCGCAGGGTCTCATTAAAGCCTTGATGGCTTTGAGGTGTGCAGCTTCTGCTTCTACTATCCCCTTGCCTGCCTTCTCCTCGTCTCCAATGTTGCCATCTGAGTCTCAGGTGTCCCCGATTCAGACTGAGGCCTGTTCAGATGAAGATTCCTTGCTGTACTCCACCCAGATTCCTTCTCCTGTGGGAGTATGCCTTTCCAGAGGAGTCTAATGGCTAATGGGGAGATTCCCCTTTGGAAGGGCTTTCCTTTGGAGAAACTGTTAATAAGATGAGAATTCTTTAAATGGGATTTTTAAATTTCAGAGGAGCAAAAAAGATACTATGACCTTCTCCATTTGGACGCCCCTGCTTCCTCAGCAGTCCCCACCAGTCCTTCCAGCTTTTTTTAAATGCTTTTGCATCATCCTGTAAAAACCCAGATTCCCAGGACCCCACCCCTAAAAGACTTGACAGATTGTATAAGGTCCCTAATGACCAAGTTTTTTTTTAAATGTCGTCCTGACCCTGATGTAGTCTCCATTACTTCTGACAAATCTTCTTGCCTGTCACCTTCTGCAAACCTGCTTCCTTCTGACAAAGCAAGATTTTGGAAAGATTGGGGAAGGAAGTATGTACCTCTTCTACCTTGGCAGTTAAAGCTGTTAATTACCAGACACACATGTCTATTGAGACTCTGCTTTCTCAGGCATCCTAGACTGCCTCCGTTTCCTGATTCAGAGGCTAAATCACAGGTTCTTACTCTCGTCTGCTTCCTCTCAGGTAGCAAGACACGCAATCAAATGTAGTTCTGATGCTGTGGAGGCATCTTCCAGGCCAACCGCTCCTGCACCTGTACTCAGAAGGCATTCTTGGTTACGCCTTCTGTCACTTCCTGATGACATAAAGACCAAATTGCTTGATGCTCCTTTGGATAACACTGTCCTTTTTGCCACAACTGCTGCAGAACTTTTTAAATCCTTGAAAATGGTAAGTAGCGTCAGGATTTGCAACACTTGCTGGTTTCCCCAGTCCCTAAATTCCATAGGAATTTCCCTACTAAAACTTCTTTAGTCAGAAGGCCTGCTCGTTCTTCAGCCTATGTCTACATGACACAGAAGTGGACTTCTTCCAGGAGGCCACCACAGTCCGTCTATTGCTTCTGCCCCTGCTCCTTGACAGCCATTTCAGCCCAGACCAAGTGCTTCTTCCAAGTTGTACTCCTTTATCTCTTCGCCTCTCTCGTTCAAACTGGATGGCGATCACTCAGGACTCCTGGATCAATTCTATAATTCAAAACAAATACTTTGACTTGGAAGACATTCTCCTTTCCAGGGGATACCTCAGCCCCCATCCAGCCAACTTAATCTGTTCCCCTTGTTGCTTACTCAGCTCTCAGACCAAGGTACCATTAAGGCTGTTCAAGACCAACAGGGAAAATGAGTCTTCTACTCCAGGATTTTTCTTGTGCTAAGGAAAGATGTTCCTTGAAGGCCTATTCTAGACCCTCTCCCTCTTAAATATCTTCCTGGTGGTGCCTTCTTTCAGGATGTTCTCTGCAGTGTTTTCTTTCCCTGGTCCCTCTTCAATCCATCCTAACCTCTGTGAATCTCAAGGACGCCTACCAGCATATCCCTATACATCCTCGGTTCAGCAATCTCTTGTTTCTTGGTGGGTTTTTTGCACTTTCAGTTCTCTGCCTTGCCTTTTGGTCTTTTCATTGCTCCTAGGGTATTCACCAAGTGTCTAGCCATGGCCATTGCCTACCTAAAGGTAAAAGGGCTGCAGGTTTACCCCTACTCGGGTGATCTTCTCTTCCTTGCCAGCAGCCCAGATCTGTTAAAACAACACTTGGCCCTAAGTATTCCCTTTCAACAGGGCCTAGGATTTTCAATAAATTTCAAAATATCCACTGTTCCCTGCCCAGGATTTCATTTTCTTGGGGTTCAAGTTCCGAACGGGCTTGATGGTTTTCCTGCCTTCAGAAAAAGTCCACTTTCTAAGGGGTTTTGTGGCGTCACTTCTGTCTCTCCTTTCCATTACTGCCAGCGAATTTGAGACTACTGGAGTTTATGGCTTCCACTATCCCAATGCTGCCTTTTGCAGAGTTACACGTGAGAAAGTTCCAGTGGATGTCCTATTCCAATGTTGCAGTATTCATTTGGTGTGGGGATTTTCCGCCTCAAGCGATCTGACGTTTGCTCCTATACAAAAGCTTTTGCCTGGCTGCTGTAGGTGCGTTGGACGTCACACGTAGGGCAGTAAACCAGGACTTTAAGTGTGACATCTGCACACACAGACCTCAGAACTTTACAGCTGCAAACAGTCACTTCGATCATTCAGCTCCTACTAACGATTACTTTGGAACGATAAGTACCCCGTTGTGTTTTTTTTGTTGTTTGTTTTGATTTTTTTTTTTTTTTGTTTGTTTTGATTTTTTTTTTTTTTTTCATTGCTTGTGCTTGGTTTGCTGTAGTTCTTGGCTGATGTCAGCTAAAAAAGGCAAATATAATTGCGGCCGGCAGATACCGCACAAAGATTCCCACGATAAGTGTATATTTTGTCTAGGTAGGGAACACGACCATATGTCATGTTCCATTTGTAAGCCCTTCGTGCCCAAGACTCTGCAGCCGTTTTTGCCGCATTAAATTTATATCTCGAGAACCAGCATCTGAAACACCTAGCCCTTAGGATGGACCTGAAATTGGTCGGCCAACCCAAACCGGCCAGGCGGCCAAAGTTTCCAGGCCTTTTCCTACTGCCACTATCGGATGTCCTGCTGACTTCTGATATATGGGCAGAGGAACGCCCGATTTCTCCGTCTGCTTCAACGGTTCCGGCTGAGGAAGCAGTTTCTGCAGCCACGGAATGCACGTCCACAGAGACTATTCAGCCATCTGCACCAACCGATGTAGAGGAGGAACCTCTTGTTGGACGACTGACCAAGTCCTCTCCTACTGCAGGCCGAGCTTCAATCCGTAGGCCGTTCCTGAAGCCTACTCCTTCCAAGAAAAGGCAGGAGACAAAACATATCCCTCCTTCTGAAGCACAGCCAGATTTGGCAGTCTTTTACAAATCCCTTATGCAGGCTTTCATGGCCCTTAAACCCACAGGCCATGCTCTTCCTTACCATCCCTGTGCTTAGCCCTCACCCAGCATCTGCCTGTTCTCCCCAACTTCCAACTACTCAAGAGGGAGAACAGCAATATCCTCTTTGTGTCTCAATTTGCTTCCCCTGTTGACTACTATTCCCCAGATGAAGACTCCATTGAAGGGGGGACTTCCCACCTGAAGAATTAACTTTTGGGGAGACTATAACTAATACGGAGTACTTCAAGTGGGATACTACCCTGATGTCTGACACCCGGAAGAGATTTTGAACTTCTGCAACTGGAGTCTCCCTCTCCTTCAGCAATACCTCCTGTACTCCCAGCCTTCCTGGATGCATTCAACTCTGTAAGAACCCTGACTCTCAGCCCCCAGCCCCTAAAAGACCAGACAGGTTTTATAAGGTGCCTGATGACCAAATATTCCTTGTTAAACCTCCACTGGCAGAACCAGCTGTCATTGCTGTGGCTCCTGACAATCTAGACAGGTTCCTTCTGTGCCTCTCCTACCCACAGATAAGGACAGTAAAACCATAACCATGAATAGACTGAGCAAAAAAGTGTGTACTTCCTCCATCTTGGCTTTCAGAACCAGTAATTGCTAAACACACATGGTAAAATATGCTCTGGCTCTAGTGTCCCAGGCCTCTACCCTGCTAGCCTCTACACCTGACTATCCTAAGTCTGACATTGCATCAAAACTGTCCCTAGCCACCGAAATGGTCAGACACTCCATTAGGTATAGTTATGATGCAGCAGAAGCTTCTGTCAGGTCTGCAGCTTCTGCATCTGCCCTATGCAGATATTCATGGCTATGGCCTACACCCTCTTCCAGAGGATTTCAAATCCAAAATTATGGATGCTCCACTGGATCACAATCTACTTTTCAGCACAAATTCAGCTGAGCTCTTCAAAAACTTGTAAGAGAAAAGCAGAGAGCTGCAAGACATCAAACATTTTCTGGTGTCCCCCTTCCCCAAGTACTACAGGAATTATCCTGCTAAAACTTCCTTTGTCAGGATGATGCTTTCCACTTCTCATCCCTCCTTCTCCAGACAGAGAAGAGGATTTAGAAGACAGCCTTACTCCAGACCAACTAGCAACCCCCCCCTCCAAACAGCCCTTTCCTGACCGAGTGGGGGCCCCTCTTTGGCATAACTGCCTTGCCCACCTCCCCTTGTCTGCCCGCCTTCCCCACTGCTTCCCATTTTGAAAAACCATCACCACAGACCAGTGGGTCCTTTCCATCATGCAAAGAGGATACTTCCTATCTTGGAAGGAAAAACCAAGGCCAAAACCATTCCCTTCCCACCAAAAAAAAAGCTCCATCTATTCCCGCATATTCTGCAGGAGCTCCTCTCCCTAGGAGCTATAGAACCAGTCCCTGTGGGCCAGGAAGGAAAAGGATTCTATTCTCGTCTATTCCTAGTCCCAAAAAAGGATGGTGCTTGGAGACCCATACTAGACCTGTCCTACCAAAATAGGTTCCTAAAAGTTCCATCCTTCAGGATGCTCTCTGCAAACCCTCCTGCCCCTGATACCACCCCAAGCCTTTTATGGTCACTCTGGACTTAAAAGGAAGCTTATATCTACATTCCTATCGTACCCTCCTACATAAAATTCCTGAGATTTACTGGCATTTCCTCACATTTTCAATCTACAGCCTTGCCCTTTGGCTTATCTACTGCTCTGATGTTCACAAAATGCCTGGCCCCTGCCATTACATTTTGCTGAACCAAGGGCATCCAAATATACCCTTATCCGGACGACATTCTCCTTCTAGCGGAATCAGAAACCATGCTCCTAAGTCACCTAAAATTCACCATGATCATCCTGCACAACTAAAATCCTCTCTGCACCCACAGCAGGACAGTCTTCCTGGGATGCAGGATCAGATTTGATGAGATCCTACCTTCCACAGACAAAGTGCAGTCTCTCAAGTCACTTCCAAGACCTTCTGGGGGTATCCCACTTTTCCGCAAGGCAGTTTCTACAAGTACTGGGACTCATGGCAGCCACGATCTCCATGCTCCCTCTAGCCAGGTTGCACATGAGAAAATTTCAATGGTACTTAAAGAATGTATGGTCTCAGCACCAACACTCCCTAGACAAATCCCTTTTCTGCCCTGTCTAAAGTCAGAATTGAGGTGGTGGATCCAACAAATCCTCTGTAACCCAGGCATTCCCCTGCAACTTCCTCCCCTTGCGCAATCCATGCACATAGATGCATCAGACCTAGTGTGGTGGGCAACTCTAAGCGGTTACAGGGTTCAAGAATCTTAGACCCCTGTCCTTCAAAAACAACACATCAGCGTCAGGGAGATGACTGCAGTCTTGCTGGCCCTTTCTTCCCATTCTTCAGCCAGGCCTTCACTTTCTTAGACAACACCACAGTCATGTGGTATTTGAAAAAACAGGGAGGGACAAAAACCTACCTCTTATGCAGAATAACCCTACAGGTTTGGGAGCTTGCCACCCAACACAATTTCTTCCTGCAGGTCTCTTACATCCCCTCTCAGGAAAACAAACCAGCAGACTTGCTCAGCAGAACATCCTCTCACCTTCACAAATGGATGCCAAGCAGGGAAACCTTTCTAGACGTAGTCCACCAGTGGGGCACACCTCAAGTGGATCTGTTTGCCTCCCCACAGAACAGACAACTAAGCACATTTTGCAGCAGGAATCACACTCCATCAGTCTGGAGAGTGAATGCCTTCAGCTTTCCTTGGAAGGGGAAGTTCCTTTATGCATTTTCCCCCCTCCCACTAATACAAAAGGTCCTTCTGAAAAATCAAGAAGGACCAACTGTAAATCTTGCTGGTGACTCCCTACTGGCCAAGGCAGCACTGGTTCCCCCTTCTCCGCTCTTTAGCCAAGGTGTGAATTACCACAAGTTACCACACAAGGTGGTCCTATCTCAGCAAAAGGGAGCTCTTATTCACCCTCAGCTGCAAATGCTCAACCTAACACTTTGGGTGAACAACTTCTAATCCCTTACAGGCAGCTCTACTCTGAGGATGTGCTCACGATCTTGAAGGCCAGGAAGCCAGCTACTAGACAGACATGCCTATCTAAATGGAAAAGGTTTTCAAAATGGTGCTTTCTTAAGGACAGGGACCCAGTGCAGGCAAGCCCCTCCCTAGTCCTTGGCTATGTTTGTGATCTCATAAGGCTGGACTAACTCCTGTGTGAAAGTCCACCTTTCAGCCATTATAGCCTGCTTACCCTTACACCCACCCCTGCTTTCCAGGCTGGACGTTAAACTTTTCCTGAGAGGGGTCCTACATATTAGACCACCAAGAAAACCTTGCCTTCCTCCCTAGGACCTCAACTTCAGGTTAGAAAAACTCCCCTTACCTCCTTTTGAGCCGCCTAGTTCAGCATTCTTACAAATGTGCACTTGAAAAAACATTCTTTTAGAGGACATTTCTTCTGCTAGAAGAGTGCCAGAACTACAGACCCTCATGGCCTGCCCTCTTTACAGCACCTTCCATAATGACAAGAGTTGCCTTGTGCACAAATCCTTCCTTTATGCCTAAGGTGGTAAATGAACTATCCCTAAACCAGTCCATCCATTTACCTACTTTCTTCCCAACTCCAACCAAAAATGCAGAGAGAATCCTTCATTCCCTGGACATGTACACAGTTGAGATTCTACTTAGACAAGACTAAATCCTTCAGAAAGTCTGACCAACTCTTTATCTCCCTTCACCCCAGGGCTGTGTGAGCAAGGCAGTCTCCATACAAACCATTTCCTGGTGGATTAGGAAATCTATTATTTTTTGTTCACACCATGCAAGGTCTTGTCTCATGGTGTAAGAGCCCACTCCACCAGGGCCATAGCTACCTCCAAGGCCTTTCTCAAAGGCCTGGACACTGCTTCCGTCCTGGAAGCAGCTACCTGGTCTACAGTTCACACCTTCACCAAATACTACAAACTAGACCCAAGTCGCCAGGGTGGGCTTTGCTAGAGCAGTTCTGCAAGGATTCCTGGAATTCTCTGTCTCCTCCCATTTCACCTCCTAAGCTGTGGTACTCTCCCACACCAAATGAATACTGCAACATTGAAATAGAAGGGCATAGAATAGTTGTGAAATCTTACCATAACCGTAGATGTCCTTCTCTTCCATGTTGCAGATGTCCTTCAAGGATGCATCTGCAGTCCTAACAAAGGGTTGTCCTGCCTCAGGCAGCCCTTCGGTCGGCCGGATTCCAAAGTCTGGGTCTGGCCTCGGCTGATGTCGCACTTCACCCGACGTCATAGCTGCTGTTAATTGGGTATAAAGGCATCAGCCGACGCCATTTTCCCCAGTCTTTCTTGCCGCGTGGCGCCCGAAGCAGAAGCTGTTCGCAAGTGCCGGTCGGTCAGAACCAGAGATTGCTACTACCGAAGGCTTCTAAAAAGCTAAGTACCCCGTTGGGGACTCTTTCTTGCCTCAGCCGATGTCAGAAAAAGTGAATAACTGTTTAACTTGTGGGAAACAAATACCTCATAAAGATTTCCACTCTTACTGCCTACCTTGTTTAGGCCCAGACCACGACGTAGCAGCTTGTCTAGCCTGTGCTTCCTTCAACCGACAGACACTTAGACGTTGGTCGGAGTTTGCAGAGGAGTTTTTCGGCTCCGCTTTTGCTTACAACATGCCGTCGGAGACTCCGACTTCACAATTAGCTAAAAAGCGTAAGGAAAAGGACCGACACTCGTGGTCCGCGGTTTCGGCCGAAACCGCGGTTAAGCCAACCGCGAGTGTCTCGGTTTCGGGTGAAACAGAGTCCGCAGTTCCTTCGGCCGAAAGTATTCCTCCTACCACCGAGGCCTCATCCAGCATGGCTGAATCTGCTACTGAAATTCCACCTGCTCTTACAGGTTCTCAGGACTTATCAGATACTATCCCTTTAGATATATCTACTCCTGCACGTGGAGCTGCTAGGCCCCCTGCATCCATGTCAATTAAGGCTTTTGCCAGGGCTAAAGCAGCTAAATCAACAAAGACCGTGCCTGCTAAAACCCCCTCTCACAGGCCTAGCTCTAGTACTCAAATGCTTAGTCTAGCAGAGCATCTCATTTCTTTGATCAGGGGATCCCAGCCTCGCCCTGACAGGGCCTCTCACCACCCTCCTGAGAAGAGGCCTAGAGCAGAGCCCCCTGAGACAGTTTCTACAGATTACTCCTCTGATGATTCAGAAAATACAAATCCTCCAGAAGGCCCTTATTCTCCATATGAGGACTCTGATGCAGAAGACTCAATTCCTTCTGCCTCTCCTCCTGAGGAATTTTCTTTTGGGGAAACCTTGTATGCTATGAGAGAACAATTTCAATGGCAGGGCCAGGATTTTTCAGAGACTAGGAAAAGGCTTAGGACCTTTTTACATTTGCCACAGCATAGGCCTTTAGCCATTCCTCCAGTACTTACAGTTGTGGATGATGCATTTAATGATGCTTGTATTGCACTCTCTTCCTCCGGCCCCTGCTAAGCCCGACAGATACTACAGGGTTCCGGACACACATTATCACTTGTATAAGGCTCCTATTGCAGATCCTGAAAGTATTTCATAGGGCCCCAAAGCTGTAGCAGTTGCCTCTGCCAAAAACCCCCTCCCCTCTGAAAGAGAATCTAGGGCATTAGAGAGATGGGGTAAAAAAGTTTATACTTCTGCTACTCTTTCGGCTAGGGCCTTAGTCAATTCCACATGATTCAGTATCAGGAATTTGTTAGATCAGCTAACTAAAAAACTGTCCTCGCCTGAACCTTTAGACCGTAAGTCCCTTCAGGAATTGGTACATAACACTCAGCAGGTCAGTAATCATTCCTTAAAATGCGGCTATGATGCACTGGAGGCTTCCTTTAGATCAGCTATAACTGGTACAGTGATCAGAAGGCATGCATGGTTAAAAGAGCAATCCTTACCAGACCATGTAAAGTCAAAGCTCCTAGATGCTCCCATGGAAAAACAGTTTGTTTGGCTCCCCTGCACAGCAAGTGTTGAAGAAGGTGGAAGAAAAAGTGAAATCTGTCCAGACAGTCAAGGATTTCTTACAGGTCCAGCCTCCGAGGTTTAGTAGGAACTGGCCTTCCAAGAATTGGTCCTTTCCAGACACCACCAGAGCACAGAGAGGCAGGAATAGGCGCCCAAGAGGCAGAGGTCAATCCAGAGGTGCCTACAGGGGACGTCAGTGGCAGCCTAACAACCAGAGAAGTACTGCCACAGATCCAGCCACTACCACTTCCACAGGACAATCACAGTGACTTGACTCTGAAACCGCCTACCAGGGAACAACTAGAAGCACCCTTAGGCGGAAAGCTAGCCTTATTTTCAGTAAACTGGCATTACATTACAGGAGACAAATGGATTTTACAGACAATAGATAAAGGTTACAGGTTTCACTTCCATACTCTACCAAGGAAGAGAGGAATGCCAAACCTACCTCCAAACCAAAAGACAAACGCTGTAGAACAAATAGACCACTTACTAAGGATGAGAGCTATAGAAAAGGTACCGTCTGTGGAAAAAGGACAAGGATTTTACTCCAGACTTTTCCTGGTGCCAAGAAAGGAAAAACAATGGAGACCTATTCTCGACCTGTCCGCTCTGAACACATATCTCATTGTTCCAAAATTCAAGATGCTGACCCTACAGCAACTTCTTCCCATGCTGGGCAAGGAGTCTTGGCTGGTAACTCTAGATCTCAAGGAGGCATACCTGCACGTCCCCATACGACCAAATTGCAGAAGATACCTCAGATTTCTTGCAGGATCAGAGCATTATCAATTCTCAGCATTGCCTTTTGGCTTATCTACTGCGCCCAGAGTATTCACGAAATGCCTGGCATCAGTAATTGCTCATTGCAGGCTTCAGGGAATTCAAATTTATCCATACCTGGACGACTGCCTGTTACAAGCGGACAACAAAAACAAATTAACAAAAGATTTGAGAAAGGTTATTCACCTATTGCAAGCCCTGGGATGCACAGTCAACATAAAAAAGTCAAGACTGATACCATCCCAAAGGATAACCTTCTTGGGTGCAGAACTGGACACATCAAACCAAATGGCATTCCTCACAGCAGAAAAGCAGAAGCACCTACCACTCTATTTCATGGCATTAACAACGCAGAACCAGCTTACAGCAAGGAAAGTCCTGCAAGCCCTGGGTTACATGGCATCCTGCATAATATTGATTCCACATGCCAGACTACATATGAGGAAGTTGCAATGGTACCTAAGGAATTTATGGTCTCAGCACAAGCACAGCCTAGAAACCCAAATTCCAATAATTCCATGCCTGAAGCAAGAATTCCGGTGGTGGGCTCAGGCCTGTCAATTGAACAAAGGACTGCCCTTCCACAGCCCTCACCCAAGCCAGACTATCACCACGGACGCCTCAGACCTCGGTTGGGGGGCACACATGGTGGACAAGTGCATACAAGGCTTATGGACTCAAGACCAGCTGAACCTATACATAAATCAAAAAGAGATGCTGGCAGTAAAGCAGGCAATTCAGACATTCAGACCGTTTCTTCAACAGGGTCATTTGCTGATAAGGACAGACAACACCACAGTTATGTGGTATATCAACAAACAGGGAGGCACACATTCATATCCTCTTTGCCGGATGGCAATGGACCTCTGGAATGTGGCCTTGAACCTCGACATTCAGCTCCAGGCCATATTTGTGCCAGGAAAAGAAAATATACTAGCAGACATCTTAAGCAGAACTACCACGGATGCCCACGAATGGATGCTGCATCCAGACATCTTCAAATCCATTACAAGGAAATGGGGACTACCAGAAATAGACCTATTCGCATCCCCACACAACCACCAATTGAAAAAATTCTGCACAAGGGCTTACCCCCCACTTGCTTGGAAGGTGGACTCCCTATCTTTCAGTTGGGAAAACCTGACAGCATATGCATTCCCACCTCTTCCTTTGATGCACAAAGTGCTACTGAAGATCAAAGAAGATCACCCAAGGATCATCCTGATAGCTCCAGACTGGCCGAGGCAGCATTGGTACCCACTACTGAGGAGTATGTCTCGGGAACACGCATGGCCTCTACCCCTAGTTCCTTTACTGCTAACAGAACAACTTCAAAATCCTGCATCCGAACTTGAAAACACTGCAGCTAGCTGCTTGGAACATTGCATAAGACAAAATAACCCAGATTTATCTCAAAGGGTCAAAGACATTATCTTGAAGGCTCGAAGACCCTCAACAAGAAAAACTTATTCAGCAAAATGGAAAAGATATCTCATTTGGAGTGCAGCAAAAGGAGAAAATGTATCACTGGCAAACATAGCTAACATCCTGGAATATTTAGCAGAGCTTTTCCACAATGGCTTGTCCTACTCCTCCATTAAGATTCATGCATCAGCAATTTCAGCAGAATACAACATGGATCCTCCAGTCTTTTCTCATCCTCTACTCAGGCAGTTCCTGAGAGGAATTAAAAATGTAAAGCCACCAAGGAAGCCACCATTGCCTACATGGGACTTGAACTTTGTGTTAGAAAAGTTGACACTTCCCCCTTTTGAACCAGCAGCAACAGCAGAATTACAGTACTTATCTTGGAAAACTGCTTTTCTGCTTGCAATCACTTCAAGAAGGGTTTCTGAATTACAGGCATTAATGGCAGTACAGCCCTTCCTTATCTTCCATCAGGATAGAGTGTCCATGAGAACTAATCCTACTTTTATGCCAAAGGTGGTTTCCAGGGTATCATTAAACAAAGCAATCCACCTACCTACATTCTTCCCCAACCCACAGAACAGGGGGGAAAGACTACTACATACCTTGGATGTGCATAGGCAATTGCGCTACTACCTGGACAGAACCAAGAACAATAGAAAAACTGACCAGCTTCTGGTAGCATATGCAACAGGAATGGAAGGAAAAGCAATTTCAAAACAGACAATCTCAAAATGGATAGGAAATTGCATTAGATTTTGTTACTCTTATCATGCAAAGACAACTCCAGAAAACATCAGACCTCACTCCACAAGGGCTACAGCCACTACTACAGCTTTTTACGAGGAGTGGCTACCAAAGACATTTTAGAGGCTGCTACTTGGAGCTCCGTGCATACATTTGCCAAGCATTATAATCTACCTTTATACTCCAGATCCCGAGCAGGTTTTGCCACTGCTGTTTTGCAAGGGATCTTAACTACACCATAATCTTCTTAGTACCTCCTCCCCCAGTTTGGCTATGGTATTCTACCCATTTGTTAGGACTGCAGATGCATCCTTGAAGGACATAGTACAGTTTTGTACCTACCATAAATGTAGATGTCCGAGAGGTATGCATCTGCAGTCAGGATTACCCACCCTCCTTCCCCTCTGTGGTACTCCTAGGGTATTTGCCCATCTTGTAGCTAGCTGGGGGAATCTATTATGGTGTATTTGTTTGTATATATGTATATACATGTTTATTTTTATTTGCTCTCTTTTGTTTGGAACCATTTGCATTTATCCAAATTTAGCCTTCCTAGAGGGCACCTGGCATCTGGGGCAAGAAACACTGAGGAAAATGGCGTCGGCTGATGCCTTTATACCCAATTAACAGCAGCTATGACGGGTGAAGTGCGACATCAGCCGAGGCCAGACCCAGACTTTGGAATCCGGCCGACCGAAGGGCTGCCTGAGGCAGGACAACCCTTTGTTAGGACTGCAGATGCATACCTCTCGGACATCTACATTTATGGTAGGTACAAAACTGTACTTTTTCCTTCCCACCCTTCATACCCCCCCCCCCCCCCCAATTCTTCTCTTACTACAGGGTCTAGCTTCTGCCCACTGCTTCAACCCCTAAGGCTGATCTGTTCAGCCTTACAGTGGCATTTGTTACTTTTGTTGGCATCTTGTTCTCCTGACAGGCCACTCCTCTGGGCTTCAAGTTCTGAGGTTTGTGTATGCCGACGTCACATTTAAGGTCCCTGGTTTATGGCCCTGTGTGTGACGTCCCATGCACCTACAGCAGCCAGGCAAAAGCTGTTGTATAGGAGCCAATGTCAGATTGCCTGAGACGGAAAATCCCCACACCAGATGAATACTGCAACATGGAAGGGAAGGACATCTATGGTTATGGTAAGATTTTACACAATTATTCTTTTCTAAAGCTTGGTCCCAGCATGCTCGTCCTTTAGATGTCTTGATTGCTCTTCCCTGCCTCAAAACAGAGTTGCTTTGGTGGATGCAGCAACTCTGTCAAAACCATGGTCATCCACTTAGTATCCCAGCCAGCTCAGCAGCTCTTTACAGATGCCTCAGACTTAGGATGGGGAGCAATCTTTGCTTCCAGGAAGCTTCAGGATCTCTGGTCTCCCCATCAACAGAGAGAGCACATCAACATCAGAGAGATGAGGGCTCTGATTCTGGCCTTGCAGAAGTTTCCTCCTTTGTTCTCGCCAAGACCACTCAGAATCCTTATGGACAAATACTATTGTCCCTTTGTACATATACAAGCAGGGGGCACAAAATCTTGCCTTCTTTGTCAATTATCCGTCAAAGTTTGGAAACTGGCTATCCAGTACAAAGAAACTCCATGCTGTTTACCTCCACTCTGCTCAGAAATCAGTGGCAGACGCATTAAGCAGATCCATGACAGAATCCTACAAGTGGATGCTTCACAGGGAGGTGTTCCTGGATCTGGTTCACCAGTGGGGTACTCCAGAAATAGATTTCTTTGCCTCTCCTCTGAACAGCAACTTCCTCTTTTTTTTGTGCCAGGGTTCCTCACCCTCAGGCTTGGAAGGTGGATGCTCTCTCTGTCATGAAAGGGGATGTTTATGCATTCCCTCCCCCTTACCTCTAATTCAGAAAGTCCTGCTATAAATTCTGCAGGACAACCCAAAAAATCTTGCTAGTGACTCTCTTTTGGCCAAGACAGCATTGGATCCCTCTTCTGCAACTAGTGCAAGGGATCCTTGATTAATCCCCACATCTGTCAACTCTGCAGCTGACCTTATGGAGGTGATCAATTTTTGATCCATTTTAGGCATCCTTTTTTATAAGGATGTGCTTGGGGTCTTGCAGGAGGCCAGGAAACCCAATACTCGGAAATATGGTTCTAAAGGGAAAACACTTCTATCTGGTGCCACAGAAGAAAACGGGGTCCCCGATCTGGTGGGCATTCCTTTAGTTCTTACTTACCTGTGTGAATTGCTTAATAGTGGCCCTTCATATTCCTCATAGGCCACTGCTCTGCTGTGCCTGTTTGCCATTGACTCCCCCTTAGCTTCCAGGTTAGAAGTTAAGCTTTTCCTTAAAGGCGTCCTACACTTGAAACCTCTCAGGAAACCACTCCCTCCTCCTTGGGATCTTAACTGTGTTTTAGCGAAGCTTATTTAGGCCCCTTTTCAACCAGCAGTCTCTGCTTCTCTGAAGTTTTGCACGTGGAAAACGGTACTTTTAGTAACTAACTTCTGCTAGAAGGGTTGCTGAGATTCAGGCATTGATGGCTTGCCCCCCCCCCCCTTCTGGATTTCCACAGGGATAGAGTATCCTTTAGAACTAATCCATCTTTCATGCCCAAAGTGGTGAATGAGTTGTCGCTAAATCAAGTCCATTCAGTTGTCCATTTTATTTCCCTCGCCTCAGTTTCCTAGTGAGAGGATTTTGCATTCTTTGGATGTGCATGTAGCTCATATTTTATCTTGACAAAACAAAGTCCATCAGGAAGTCTGATCAACTGTGTCCTTTCATCCCAGGGCTATCCTTGGAAATCCTTGTCATAGCCTGTTAAGGGCTGTTCGGACAGATCTATTGCCTCCTCTAGGGGCTTTCTTCAAAGGTTTAGATGCTCATTCCATTTTGGAAGCTGCAACTTGCTTATCTATTCATACTTTTACAAAACATCACAAGCTAGACACTGTCTCCAGATCCAGGGCAGGATTTGCTAGGGCAGTTCTGCAAGTATTGGTAGAAAATGCCTCTGCATTGTCTCCTCTACTTCTTCCCCCTCCCTGGGTTCCTTTTGAACTTTTGCACTCTCCCATATGTAAAAAAAAAAAAAAAAAAAAAAAACTGCAACATTGAATAGAAGGATACATAATTGTGTAAAATCATACCATAACCATAGATGTCTTTCTTTACTATGTTGCAGTATTCTGTCCCTCCCGCCTTCCCCCTACTACTTGTTCTTTACTAGGATGACTCCTTGTGATGTGATCTTGGATTACTTTCCTAATGGGGCTACCTTATTTTGAGGATGCTACGTGTAGATGTCCCTTTTATGGCTGACGTTCTCAGTGACACTGCAACGTCCCACATACTAGCAATGGTAATAAGCTTTTGTATACAGGCTAGACGTTGGGTTGACTGGCAGAATATAACCCATATGTATAGAATACTGCAACATAGAGAAAGACTTCAGTGGTTATGGTAAGATTTTACACAACTATTCTTTATTGGCCTATAATTTTTAGGGTAGCTTGCAGGTTTACTCTTGAGTAGCATTGTTTTTCCTGTTAGCCAGGTTGGTGTTTGTCCGGGGTGTGAATGTAAATAGTTCTTACTCATGGCTAAATCTTCGTGCAAAGATGTTACTACTTTTAACAAGCAGTTAGGTACTGCATCTGGCCTGGGATTTTCCAATTAGAGGCTTTTATTATATTTGTTTCAATCTCTTTGGCTGCTACTTCATCCCGTTTCATATTCTGTACCTTTAAACTTCTTTCTTTTACTTCTGTCCATTTAGTATCTTATGTTTCACAGTTTCTTCATAAATACTTCTCCAAAATATATCTAACATTTGTTTACTGGGAAAGTCCGACTTGGAACAAAGCCAATTTTCAGCGGAGGCCTAGGGAGAGAAATGCTCCAGATGCATGTCTTTGAAATGTGGGAGGAAAGCAGAGCACCCAGAGGAAACCCACACTAACGCGGGGAGGACATGCAGACTCTGCACAGAAGGCACCCCAGCCATGAATCGAACGAAAATGAGGCAACAATGCTACCGCTGGAGCACTACGCCGTCCGTGTCTTCTATTTTTGGCGGTCTTTCAATTCTTTTTACCTTGCTTCCCAATTCTCTCTAAAACTTTTGCAGTTGCATTTCTATTTACACAGACCAAAGAAACATTGGAAATCTGAGAAATTATAAACTTTTCACCTACTCGTTTAAGCTAGGCAGTGTCAAAGGAATGGTTACTGTCTCTTAATGGATTACAAATTGTATTTCTACCATTTATTCTTTAAACAGTGTGCAACTACTACATCCTCCAAAAGCATGTTCAGCGAGGTCTGTGGCCACTTTATCTGCTTTTTCTGCCAGAACATCTATTGATGAAATTTGGTTTGCAGCAACTTGGTCCAAATGTCACCTTTTGTGTCTCAGTACAAGTTGGACATTCTTTGGCTCCATGGTGCTCTGGTATTTGTATTTATTTTATACTTTTCCTTTATATTTATCGGCGTATCTTCTATGTTTTTCTGCCTGTGCTGAGACTTTTAGTTTATTTGCAATGGTGCATGATCCTGATCTGTTCTAATACTGCGTGTTGCTTTTATTACAGCTAAGTATTTTTGTTGATCTGTTCAGTCTTTTTTAACAGTGACGCTTCTTGTCTTAATTGCTTTATAGTTTTCTCTTTGATACTTCCATGATGGTATTCGATTTCTCCCCTTCCTTTTCCTCACTTCCCTGTGTTCTTGTGGTAGAACTTTATTTAGCTGCACAGTAATTTATCCTGTTCACTTCTGTTATATCTCATGGATCTCTATGGACAGTCCTAATTACTCTGTTCATTTGTTTTATGAAACTTTGACTTTTTTGGTTTTATTGACCTTCTGTAGTCTTATTTTTCACTGCTCTTAACAACTCTTGCTCTTAAATCAACAAATCTTCTTAGCTCATTTTCTTTTAAACTGAGGGTACATTTTTTCCTTTACTTTTCCTTTGGGCCTTCTACAGAAAATTCTATAGCATCTTCCTGTGGCACATTCTCTTCAATTTCATCCTGTCATCCGTTGCTCTGTCATATGAACGCACTGGCCTATCACACTTCAACATTCCTTCCCTTGCTGTCCAGCTTGAAGTGAATGCTTGTACTGGTTTCCTTTGGAGGCCTGCAAAATGTCTTCATCTGACACCTGACCCATTGCCTCCTGTTTCACTGGTTTGGCTGTCCATTGCTCTTTCCTGTTGTGGTGCTTTCTGAATTAGATTTTCAATGCTGAATCCTTCATTTCGCAGGTAATTTATAACCTCATTTTCTTTTTTTTTCCTTTTCGTTACTAATTGCCTTTTCTACTTTTCCTCTTGTCTTATTTTTTGTATTGTAAAGATGTTCGAGTGACACTGCTGCAGTCATTACACTTGGGTTATCCTGCCGTCAGGCGGTTCCCCAGCTGGCCTGAGTTTCAAAGTCTTGGTCCGGTGTCTGTTGCTGTCGCCTCCTCCTTGACGTCAGTGCGACAGGAGTATATAAGAAGCAGCCGACACCATTTTCTTCAGTCTTTCTTGCCACACGGTGCCCGAAGCAAAAGCAGTTCGCAAGTGCTGGTCGGCCTACTCCTGACATTATCATTCCGAATCCAGAACCGAAGTCTTCTACAAAGCTAATTAGTTGGGGAAACTTTTTCTTGCCTCAGACCAATGTCAGTAAAAGTTAACTGTATTTCTTGTGGGAAGCAAATACCTCATAAGGATTTCCATTCTTATTGTATCCCATGCCTAGGCCCAGACCACAACGTTACTGGTTGTCGGTTTTGTGCTAGGTTTAATAAGCGCACTATTAAACGCCGGTTTGATTTTGCCCAAACTTGCTTTGGCAGAAAATTTAATTATACCATGCCGTCGGAACTTCCGACTACCGGTATTCATAAAAAGCACAAAGACAAGGACAGGCATCCGAGGCCCAAAACTGACGACGAAGCCTCTTCTAGGCCAGTCACCAGTTCTCCGGTTTTCATTGAGGCGCCTTCGCAGCCCCTGACTACCGCTTCTGCAGAACCGCAGGCCGCCTCCGACCCCCACGTGGAGATGGCTGGGCCTTCGGATGCACTAGCTTTTCAGCAGACCGAAAACCGATCCTGCAGAGGGATCCGGAGTACCTGAACTACCCGCAGCTTCAGTGGGTGTCTTCAGACCTACTCATCTAAGCATTAAACCCTCTTCTAAGTCAAAGCCGCCTTTAAAAACTAAGAAACAAGTGCAGCATTTTCCTGGACAGGCCTCCATGCCTAAGAAACAAATGCTCAAAATGGCCGAAGACCTAATCACTCTGATCAGGGGTTCCCATCCCCCTCCTTATAAAAGGCCTAGACAGGATGCAGATTATTCATCCGACCAGGGTTCCATTTCCTCAGATTCATCCTCTGACCTGGGATATTCTTTACCCCTTTATGATGATTCTGATGCTGAGAAATCTATTCCATCAGCCTCTCCGCCTGAGGACTATTCCTTTGGGGAAACCTTACATACCATGAGTGAGCATTTTCATTGTAAGGCCAGGATTATTCAGAATCCAAGAAAAGGCTCAGAGACTTCCTATTACCTCAACACAGACCCCTGGCTATTCCGCCAGTGCTAGATATTGTGGATGATGTGTACACTGAATCCAGCTTAAATCCTGATTCCTTACCTCCAGCTCCAGTTAAACCGGACGGATATTACAGAGTCCCTGACTCTCTCAAATTTCTGTATAAAAGCCCTGTTGCTGATCCTGAAACTATTTCTCAGGGACCCAAAGGGGTTAAGGCCTCTTCAGCAAAGAACTCTGTTCCCTCTGACAGAGATTCCAGAGCACTAGACAGATGGGGAAAGAAAGTATATATGTCTGTAACTTTAGCAATGAGAGCCTTAAATTGCCAGTTTTACATGCTAAAATATCAGCAATTTTTGATGTCTCAGTTGAAACAAAAAAATGCTTCCAGATACAGATCCTCCTAATTTTAAAGAAATGCAGGATTTATTGCATGCCGCTGAACAAGTGGGAAAGCATACTTTGCAATGTGGTTTTGATTCTTTAGAGGCCTCATGCAGAGCAGCAGTTACAGGCTCTGTCATTAGAAGACATGCATGGTTAAAAGGACATACGCTACCAGATCATGTTAAAGCTAAATTACTGGATGCACCTTTACAGCAGGATGTTTTATTTGGAGTTAAGGCAGAAGAGGTATTAAAGAAAATGGAGGATAAGGCAAAAATCTATGCAAACAGTGAAGGATTTCTTACAGGTTCAGCCAACAAAGAATTGGTCCTTTCCAGTTAATGACAGACCTCAATGGGGCAGATACAGACGGCCAAGAGGTAGAGGTCAACCACAAGGTCCTTACAGGCCTCGACAATGGGGTGCATCAGGCCAGAAAGAAGGGGAAGACGGGCACCAACCATATTAAAAAAAGCCCCAATGACTTCCCACTCCAGCTGCCAAACAACTCACTCTTGGCAGCCCCTTTGGGAGGAAAACTGGCCCTTTTCTATCACAATTGGCGTATGATCACCCAAGACAAATGGGTTCTCAATATTATTTCAAAAGGTTACAGGTTCCACTTTCACACTCTGCCAAGGTTAAAAGGAATGCCAAATCTGCCACTGAATCAATGGGCAGAGGCCCAAAAACAAATGATGGCACTCATGAACATGGGAGCTATTCAAAAGGTACCACCACAGGAACAAGGGCAAGGATTTTACTTGAGGCTTTCTGGTTCCCAGAAAAGACAAAGCCTGGAAGGCCCATTCTGGATCTTTCTTCACTAAACACTTACCTGGATGTTCCGAAATTCAAAATGTTGACATTACAGCAGCTTCTTCCCATGCTGGGCAAGCAAGCTTGGCTCGTGACTTTTGACCTCAAGGAGAGGCATACCTGCATGTCCCTATCAGACAAAACTGCAGAAGATACCTCAGGTTCATAGCTGGTCCAATGCACTATCAATTCTCTGCACTGCCCTTTGGATTATCTACTGCTCCCAGGGTCTTCACAAAGTGCCTGGCACCAGTAATTGCATTTTGCAGACAGGAATTCAAATTTACCCGTACCTGGACGACGGCCTGTTTCAAGCAGAGAGCAAGGACATTCTTCTAAAGCATCTGGCGTTTGTAAAAAAAAGTTAAGTTGCCTGGGGTACACAGCAAACGAAAAGAAATCAAAACTAGTGCCCTCACAAGAGATAATATTCCTGGGTGCCAGCTTGAACACAATGACCCAGATGGCTCATCTCACGCCAGACAAGCAAGGACAACTGACACAATACTTTCAATTGATGGCAACAAAGACCCAACACCCTGCAAGAAAAATTCTGCAGGCCTTGGGCTTCATGGCATCTTTCATACTACTAATTCCATATGCCAGACTGCATATGAGGAAACTACAGTGGTACCTAAAGAGTGTATGGTCTCATCACTGTCAAAAGTTTGGAAACAGTTATACCACTAATACCGTGCCTTCAACAGGAGTTTCGATGGTGGGCTCAAGCTTGTCACCTCGACAAGGGACAGCCTTTTACTCAACCCACAGCCAGGCAAACACTGACAACAGATGCATCGGATTACGCCTGGGGAGCACACATGGCAGGAAAATGTATTCAGGGCAAGTGGCCCGCAGAACTAAGGCATCTTCACATCAATCAAAAAGAGATGCTAGCTGTACAAAATGCCCTTATAGTTTCAAGGACCTGTTGCATCCAGGACAACTACTACTAAAGACAGACAACACCACAGTGATGTGGTACATAAGCAAGGGGGCACTCACCCCTACCCCCTCTGCAGACAAGCCATGCCCTTGTGGAACACAGCTATAAACTATCAAGTTCATCTACAAGCACAATTCCTGCCAGGAGAGAGAAACACACTGGCAGACGACGTAAGCAGAAATATCATGGATCCCCACGAATGGGAATTGAATCCTCAAATATTCAGAATGATAAAGAAATGGTGGAGCCCGGACATAGATCTGTTTGCCTCCCCAATGAACCGCCAGCTAAAGAAATTCTGCACAAGGAATTACCATCCGCAAGCATGGAAAGTGGATGCCCTTTCATTCAGCTGGACAAACCTACAAATATATGCTTTTCCACCACTGCCTCTTCTCCCAAAGGTACTCATAAAAGCCAGGCAAGAAGAGCCAAAAATTATCCTGATTGCACCATACTGGCCACGCCAGCACTAGTACCCAATCTTAAAAAACTTAGCACAAGGACCACCCTGGATTTTGCCTCAAATGCCACATCTGCTGTCTCAGCACAACAATCAGATACTCCACAGCCAGCTAAAGACACAAAACCTAGCTGCATGGAAGATTCCCTAGCCACGCAAGCAATGCCTCTCTCCAAAACAGTTATGGATGTCATTCTGGAGGCCAGAAGGCCTAGTACCAGGAAAGCCTACTCTGATAAATGGAAGAGATTCTGTGCCTGGAACTAGGCTCACCGCCTTGATCCTCTTGTGCCAAACATGCCTCGGATACTACAATATTTGACTGAGATGCTGGACAAAGGCCTCTCCTTTTCATCCATCAAGATCCACGCCTCTGCCATCTCTGCACATTACAACACGGATCCACCAATTTTCTCTAATCCTTTGTTAAAACAGTATCTCAGAGGGGCTAAAAACATAAGACTGCCCCGTAGAGCACCTACTCCAACTTGGGACCTCAACTTTGTTTTGGAAAAATTAACTTTACCTCCTTTTGAACCAGCTAGCACAGCAGAATTAAAATACATTTCTTGGAAAACTGCTCTGCTCCTGGCAATAACTTATGCAAGAAGAGTTTCAGAATTACAGGCACTAATGGCAGTGGAACCTTTCCTCATTTTCCACCAGGACAGGGTGTCCTGAAGAACTAACCCTACGTTTATGCATAAGGTGGTTTCAAGTATTTCTCTAAACCAAACCATTCACTTGCCAACTTTTTATCCAGAACCACAGAATAAAGGGGAAAGACTACTGCATTCACTGGACATTCACAGGCAGTTGCGCTTCTACCTGGACAAAACCAAAGCTTTCAGAAAATGAGCAATTATTGGTAGCATATGCTGCAGCAGCACAGGGAAAAGCCATTTCAAAACAGGCCATTTCCAAATGGATAGGACATTGCATACGTTTCTGCTATATGCACCATGGAAAACATGTGCTTAACAGCATTAGATCTCCCTCCACCAGGGCAACAGCCAATTCTATGGCCTAACTCAGAGGAGTACCTACCAAGGATATTTTGGAAGCGGCAACATGGAGTTCTGTGCATACCTTCACCAAGCATTACCATCTGTCTCTATACTCTAAATCCAGAGCTGGCTTCGCCTCTGTAGTGCTGCAGGGCCTTATAGCCACCCCTAATGCCTAATAGAACCAACCACCCTACCTCAGCTTTGGGATTCTACCCAAGTGTAATGACTGCAGCAGTGTCACGATGAACATAGTACAGTTTTGTACCTACCATAAATGTAGATGTTCGAGTGTAGACACTGCTGCAGTCCAGGTTACCCTCCCTCCTTCCGGCTAGTACGTACCTAGTCCCTCTACCTTTTACTACCTATGGGGAGTATTTGCTGGTAGCTGAAAGTATGTTTGCATTTCTTGTGTATGTTTTATTAGCAGTTTGAATTGCCTACCTATTTGGGGGCACCTGACATCTGGGGCAAGAAAAACTGAAAAAAATGGCGTCTGCTGCTTATATAACCCTGTCGCACTGACGTCGGGGAGGAGGCGACAGCAACCGAAGCCGGACCAAGACTTTGGAATTCAGGCTGGCTGGGGAACCGCCTGACAGCAGGATAACCCAAGTGTAATGACTGCAGCAGTGTCTACACTCGAACATCTACATTTATGGTAGTTACAAAACTGTACTTTTTCCATGTCTGGATTCCTTTGCCTGTATGTCTCTCCAATATCTTTGGTGCTGGTCTTTGTATTGCTTCGTCTTGCTTTCTCCTTTGCATAGGTATTATACCATATTTAATTTCTTTCTTTCCCATGTCCATATTTCTTCAGATGTCTCCTGATCTTTCTCCTTACTTTGGGGCTTGTTCCATCATGCTGTGGTGTAACCTGAAGGACCTTTTACACCAAATACTTCACTTCACTGGCACTCCGTAACTTCAACTTTTTTTCTTTTTTTTTTTAACTTCAACTTTACTAGTCATCTTTTCTACATTCCCACTTTTTGGAGATATTTTTATTGTGACATTTTCCATATCAAGATGCCTTTGCCTTTATTTCTCTTTAACTGTCTTTGGGGCTACTGCCTTTATATTGATTTGGCTTTTGCCTTGGCATAAATATTGCACCATATCAGATCTCTCTTTCCCATGTCCATATTTCTTTATACTTTTCTCTAGGTTTTGTTAATATTTTTACACTTCAGATGCTGCTTTTTCCAAACAGATCAAAGTTTCTTAGTCTATATGTTTCACAAATCTGTTGCGTTAGTGAACACAAATTTTTATTTGAGGATTCTGACAGTTTTTTGTGGAAGTATTTTTCTTTCCTCTAATTTCTGTCAATCTTTTTGTGTATCTTGTCTGGAAATTCTGTTTTTTGTTTTTGTTTTGTTTTTGTTTTTTTTTTTTGCATAATAGTAACAATATGTAATTTCTTTCTTATCCTCAATGGTCATTGTCTTTATGGCTGCTGTTTGGGTTATCAGTTTGATTTTTGTGGACTGCTACTTCCATCTACAACGGGGGGGGGGGGGGGCATCCTCTGTGGGACCTGTTGTCCTCCAAAGTCTCGCTCAAAAAACTTTCGAACCAGCAGATTCTTGCAATGTAAAGTTTTTATCTTGGAAAGCAGTTTTTCTTGTAGCTATAACCTCTGCAAAAGGAGTATCTGAATTGCAGGCATAGTCGTCCAAGTCGCCATCCATTATTTTCATAAGGATAAGGTATACTTAAGAACTAATACATCCAGCCAAAAGTGACTGTAGAAGTAAATGTCAGGCAGACTATCCAATTGCCAGTTTTCCTCCCGAACCATCCCAGCAAGGGTGAATACTTGTTGCATCTCCTTTATGTTGATAGGCAGTTGAATTTCTATTTACACAGGACAAAGAAACATTGGAAATCTGAGAAATTATAAACTTTTCAACCAATTGTTTAGGTTAGGCAGTGTCAAAGGAAAGGTTACTGTCTCTTAATAGATTATGAATTGCATTTCTACCATTTATTCTTTAAACAGTATGCAACTACTCCGTCCTCCAAAAGCACGTTCAACAAGGTCTGTGCCCACTTATCTGCTTCTTCTGCCAGAACGTCTATTGATGAAATTTGTGTTTGCAGCAACTTGGTCCAAATGTCATACCTTTGTGTCTCAGTGCAAGTTAGACATTGTTTCCAGAAGTAGAGCATTCTTTGGCTCCATGGTGCTCTGGTATTTCCTTCCATAAGGGCCACACAGAACTACGTAGCTGGGGACTGACCCAGAAGTGAGGAAGAATGAAATGGACAACATCAGATTTAGAAATGATGTACTTGCCATAACTTGGCATCTGTTATCCAGTTTCATTCTTCCTTACGTCCTTCCCATCTGTCTGCCAACCTAATGGCTTAGAGATATGTAGAGGAATTCAGGAACCCATAGGTTTCTAGTTTGAGCTCCAGAGTATGGCTATTTTTCTTCTGTATTATCTTTAAGAGAATAGGTATATACTTTTATATGGTAGACTGTTCATAAAGCAGCAAACTTGATCTGAGGGTTAGAGCAGGCATGAGGCTTTATGGGAGAGGGAAGAGCTCGAGGCTTGGATCATAGTCTTGTAAAAGCAACCAAATCGAATCCGATGTCAGATCTTAGACCCAAAACTGAGGATGAATGAAATTGGACAACACAGATGCCAAGTTATGGTAAGTACATAACTTCTAATTAGGTTATCTGCTTTTTGGGCCAGAGCTTCAATTGATATCTGTGCTGCGGCCACTTAATCCAGCTCCCATACTTTTGTTGCTCATTACAAGTAGAACATTATATCCAGAAACAGGGCTGCCTTTAGCTTCGCTGATGTCCTGTTCATTTGTTGCAGTATTTTTTACATGAGGGAGATCCCTGCTGTAGGCTACCTGACGTCAGCCAGTATACAAAAGATTTTACTCTACTTTAAGGTGTGTGGTACATAGCATGTAGGATGATGTCCTTCATGGATGCATCTGCAGTCATAACAAGTGGGTTGTCCTGTCGTCAGGCAGCCCTGCAGTCGGCCGGATTCCAAAGTCCGGGTCTGGCTTCGGCTGATGTCGCACTTCACCCGACGTCATCTCTGTTGGTCTTCGGGTATATAAGCATCAGCCGACGCCATTTTCCCCAGTCTTTCTTGCCGCGTGGCGCCCGAAGCAGAAGCTGTTCGCAAGTGCCGGTCGGTCGGATCCAGAGATTACTTCTACCGAATACTACTTCGAAGACTTCTAAAGCTAAGTACCCCGTTGGGGACTCTTTCTTGCCTCAGCCGATGTCAGAAAAAGTTAACAATTGTTTAACCTGTGGGAAACAAATACCTCATAAAGATTTCCACTCTTACTGTCTGCCTTGTTTAGGCCCAGCCCACGCCGTAGCAGCCTGTTCGGCCTGTGCCTCTTTCAACCGAAGAACGCTTAGGCGTCGGTCGGAGTTTGCAGAACAGTTTTTCGGTTCTGATTTTGCGTACATTATGCCGTCGGATCCTCCGACTACCCAATCTACTAAAAAACGCAAAGATAAAGACCGACACTCGCGGTCCGCGGTTTCGCGCGAAACCACGGTAAAGCAAACCGCGAGTGTCTCGGTTTCGGCCGAAACCGAGAAAACTGATCAAAGTACAGCTGAACCTATTCTTACAACTGAGGCCTCTGCTACAACTCTTGAATCGACCTCAGAACTTTTACCCACTACGGTGGTTGACTTATCAGACACCATCCCCTTGGATGTCTCTACCCCAGCACGTGGTGCTGCTAGGCCTCCAGCAGCCATGTCCATTAAGGCCTTCGCCAGGGCTAAAGCAGCCAAAACTACTAAAACAGTGCCTGTTAAACCCCCCACATCCAGGCCCTCTTCTAGCTCTCAAATACTTTCTTTGGCAGAAGATTTAATTTCTTTAATTAGGGGATCTCAATCTCACCCAGACAGGGCCTCTCAGCCCCCAGAGAAGAGACCTAGGGCAAAGCCCCCTGAGCCAGTGTCTTCTGATGATTCTGCTGATGAATCAGACATAACCGACCAGCCAGAGGCTCCCTTCTCCAATTTTGAAGATTCTGATGCTGAAGAATCCATTCCAGCTGCTTCCCCACCAGAAGAATTCTCCTTTGGGGAAACCTTGCATGCCATGCGAGAACAGTTCCAGTGGCAGCAACAGGATTTTTCAGACTCCAGAAAAAGACTTAGGACCTTTCTGCACCTCCCACAGCACAGGCCCTTAGCTATACCTCCTGTTCTCTCTGTGGTGGATGATGCTTTCAATGATGTTTGCTCCGCTCCAGATTCTTTACCCCAGCCCCTGCCAAACCAGACAGATTTTACAGGGTGCCAGATACTCATCACCACCTTTACATGGCCCCACTTGCAGACCCAGAAACTATATCCCAGGGTCCCAAGGCAGTAGCCGCGACCATAGCTAAAAACCCTATTCCTTCTGAAAGGGAAGCAAGGTCATTAGACAGATGGGGTAAAATGGTCTACACTTCAGCTACTCTCTCAGCTAGAGCTTTAAACTGTCAGTTTCACATGATACAATACCAAGAGTTTATGCTCGATCAGTTAACTAAAAATCTAACCACAGATGAATCTCTTGATAAGAAATATGTATTAGAGATGGTAAATAACATACAACAGGTTAGCAACCATTCCTTAAAATGTGGCTATGATGCACTGGAGGCTTCATTTAGATCAGCCATGACAGGCACAGTGATAAGAAGGCATGCATGGCTAAAGGAACAAGTTTTACCGGATCATGTTAAAGCTAAGTTGCTAGATGCTCCTATGGACAAGACAAGTTTGTTTGGTACACCTGCCCAGCAGGTTATGAAGAAAATGGAAGAGAAGGCAAAATCTGTTCAAACTGTTAAAGATTTCTTGCAGGTTCAACCCCAAGGTTTAGCAGGAACTGGCCTGCCAAAAATTGGTCCTTTCCTGACTCCACAAAATTTCAAAGGGGCAGGAATAGGCGTCCCAGAGGCAGAAACCAATCCAGAGGAGGTGCCTACAGAGGCGACAGTGGCAAGGTAACAACAGAGGCACAGACACAGCCACTGCCACTACATCAGCACAACCACAGTGACTTAATCATAAATCCGCCTACCAGGGAACAAATAGCAGCTCCTCTAGGCGGAAAGTTAACCTTATTTTCAAAGAACTGGCACTACATAACAAAAGACAAGTGGATTTTACAAACCATAGATCAAGGTTACCGGTTTCACTTCCACACTTTACCAGTCAAAAGAGGAATGCCAAATCTACCTCCAAATCAAAAAACAGAGGCTCTACGCCAGATAATGGAGTTAGCAAACATGAGAGCTGTGGAAAGTGTGCCAACAGCAGAACAAGGAAAGGGGTTCTATTCCAGACTATTCCTAGTTCCAAGAAAGGAAAAAAGTTGGAGACCAATTCTCGACCTGTCCACCTTAAACTCATACATCATTGTCCCAAAATTCAAAATGCTTGCCCAGCACTCTAGATCTCAAGGAGGCATACCTGCACGTCCCCATTCGACCAATCTGCAGAAGATACCTCAGATTTCTTGCAGGATCAGAGCACTATCAATTCTCAGCATTGCCCTTTGGCTTATCTACTGCGCCCAGAGTATTCACAAAATGCCTGGCATCAGTAATCGCCCATTGCAGACTACAGGGAATTCAAATTTACCCATACCTGGACGACTGCCTGCTACAAGGGGACAACAAAAGCAAGCTGACAACGGATTTACAAAGGGTCATTTACTTGCTGCAAGGACTGGGATACACAGTCAATTTACAAAAGTCAAGGCTGATACCATCCCAAACAAGGACATTCCTGGGCGCGGAATTGGACACAGTACAGCAAATGGCATTCCTGACTACAGAAAAACAAAAAGAACTTCCTCTTTACTTCTTGGCACTAACAAAACTGAACAAATTAACAGCAAGAAAAGTTCTGCAGGCCTTGGGCTTCATGGCATCATGCATAATCTTGGTCCCATTTGCCAGACTACATATGAGGAAACTACAGTGGTACCTAAAGAATTTATGGTCCCAACACAGACACAGTCTAGAAACAGAAATCCCACTAATTCCATGCTTAAAACAGGAGTTCCTATGGGTGGCTCAGGCATGTCAGTCAAACCCAGGCCTACCCTTTCGCAGATGTCACCCAAGCCAGACCATCACAACAGACGCTTCAGACCTAGGATAGGGGGCCCACATGCTGGACAAATGCGTGCAAGGATTGTGGACACAGGATCAACTTCACCTGCACATCAATCTAAAAGAAATGCTGGCAGTAAAACTGGCAATCCAAAAGTTCAAACCTTTTCTCAAAGAGGGCCAGTTGATGATAAGGACAGACAACACCACAGTCATGTGGTACATCAACAAACAGGGAGGCACTCATTCATACCCCTATGCAGAATGACCTTGGAGCTGTGGACCCTGGCACTCAGCTACAACATTCAGTTACAGGCAATATTTGTACCGGGGAAAGACAATACTCTAGCAGACATATTAAGCAGAACCTCTTCGGATGCCCACGAATGGAAGCTGCACCCGGACATCTTCAAGACCATCTCAAAGAAATGGGGAATGCCACAGATAGACCTATTCGCATCACCTCTCAATCACCAGCTCAAAAAATTCTGCACAAGGACATTCCACCCACTAGCATGGAAAGTGGACTCACTCTCCATCAACTGGAAAGGCCTGACAGCATATGCATTCCCACCTCTTCCTTTGATACACAAGGTACTACTAAAAATCAAGGAAGAACGTCCAAAGATAATCCTGATAGCTCCAAACTGGCCAAGACAACACTGGTACCCACTACTGAAGAGCATGTCTCGAACAATATGTGGCCAATACCCTGATGCCTTTGATGTTAACTCAGAACAACTACAGCATCATACATCCAAACCTAAAACGCTGCAACTGACTGCATGGAACATCACATAGCAGCAGCTAATCCAGAACTTTCACAAAGAGTTAAAGACATTATTCTTGAAGCGCGCAGACCTTCAACAAGAAGGAACTATGCTGGAAAATGGAAAAGGTTTGTCATTTGGAGTGGAAAGAGGAAAAGAGGTGTCAAACATAGATATGCCTAACATTCTGGAGTATCTGGCGAACTTCTTCATTCAGGCCTGTCCTACTCCTCCATCAAGATACATGCATCAGCTATTTCAGCAGAATACAGCTTTGATCCACCTGTTTTTCGCACCCTTTGCTCAGGCAGTTCCTCAGAGGAATCAAGAATGTAAAACCTCCAAGGAAACCACCATTACCAGCTTGGGATTTAAACTTTGTGCTAGAAAAGTTGACACTATCACCCTTTGAACCAGCAGCAACAGCAGATCTACAACACCTGTCATGGAAAACTGCTTTCCTGCTAGCAATTACTTCAGCAAGGAGGGTTTCAGAACTTCAGGCCTTAATGGCAGTGCAACCCTTCCTAATCTTCCACCAAGATAGTGTCCATGAGGACTAATCCTACATTTATGCCCAAGGTGGTATCCAGAGTGTCTTTAAACCAGGCAATCCACCTACCTACCTTCTTTCCCAACCCACAAAACAGAGGGGAAAGAATACTGCATACCTTGGATGTACATAGACAGCTACGCTACTACTTGGACAGAACAAAAAAAAAAAATAGCAGAAAGACTGACCAACTTTTTGTAGCCTATGCAACAGGAAGGGAAGGAAAAGCTATTTCCAAACAGACAATCTCCAAATGGATAGGAAATTGCATACGATACTGTTACTCCTTCCATGGAAAACCAATTCCACAAAACATAAGACCTCATTCTACAAGGGCAACAGCCACTACCACAGCCTTCTTACGAGGAGTGGCAACCAAAGACATTATTGAGGCGGCTACTTGGACCTCCGTGCATACATTTGCCAAGCATTATAATTTGCCTCTATATTCCAGATCTCGAGCAGGGTTTGCCACTGCTGTACTGCAAGGGATCCTAAACACACCATAATCTACTTTTATCCTCCTCCCTAGTTGGCTATGGTATTCTACCCACTTGTTATGACTGCAGATGCATCCATGAAGGACATAGTACAGTTTTGTACCTACCATAAATGTAGATGTCCGAACTGGATAGCATCTGCAGTCAGGATTACCCTCCCTCCTTCCCCTCTGTGGTACTCCTAGGGTGTTTACCCTCCTAATAGCTAGCTGTTGGGGGGGAGTCTTTTATGGTGTATTTGTTTGTATATATGTACATATATGCTTATGATTGTGTTTACCTCTATCTATTTGGAAACATTGGCATCTATCCAAATTTTAGCCTGCAAGAGGGCTACTGGCATCTGGGGCAAGAAACACTGAGGAAAATGGCGTCGGCTGATGCTTATATACCCGAAGACAAACAGAGATGACGTCGGGTGAAGTGCGACATCAGCCGAAGCCGGACCCGGACTTTGGAATCCGGCCGACTGCAGGGCTGCCTGACGACAGGACAACCCACTTGTTATGACTGCAGATGCTATCCAGTTCGGACATCTACATTTATGGTAGGTACAAAACTGTACTTTCTTAATGTTTCACTGTTGCAGTCATTACATTTGGGTAATCCTGCTGGCAGGTTGCCCTCAGCCTGAATTCCAAAACCTTGGGTCCTGTGTCTGCTGTTGTCGCCCCTTCCCTGACGTCAGTTCGTCAGGGGTGTAAAAGAAGCAGCCGACGCCATTTTCTTTAGTCTTTCTTGCCACGTGGTGCCCGAAGCAGAAGCAGTTCGCAAGTGCCGGTCGGCCGACTCCTGGGATTTTCAAGTTTGAATTTCAGATCTGAAGTCTTCTATAAAGCTAAGTACCCCGTTGGGGAAACTTTTTTCTTGCTCCAGAACAGATGTCAGAAAAAGTTAATTGTATTTCTTGTGGGAAGCAAATACCTCATAAGGACTTTTATTCTTACTTTATTCCTTGCCTAGGCCCTGATCATAACTTTCTGGGTTGTCGGTTTTGTGCTAGACTTAACCAACGCACTATTAAGTGTCTGTATGATTTTGCTTTAAACTACTTTGGACACAGGTTTAATTATCCAGAAGTGTAGTCGGAAAGCCATCCGACTACCGGAGTTCACAAAAAACGCAAAGAAAAAGACAGCCGAGGCCCAAACCCAACGAAGCTTCTCCTAAGCCAGTCGCCAGTTCTCAGTGAGGCCCTTTCGCAGCCCCTGACAACCGCTACTAGTCGCAGGCCGCTACCGACTCCCACGTGGAGTCGGCCATGCCGCTGGAAACTCAAGCTATTGGAGCCTCGGACGCTGTTCCTTCAGATGAGTCCAGAGCCACTGAGCAGGCACCGGCTTATGAGGGTGTATTCAGACCCAAACATCTATACATTGAACCGACTTCAAAGGCAGACTAAAGCACCTTCAAAGGCAAAAAAGCAAACAAGAGCCACGTGGACAGGACTCCATGCCCAAAAAACAGATGCTCAAAATGGCCGAAGACTTGATTACCTTGATCAGGGGTTCCCATCCCCCTCCTGATAAGCAGCCTAGGCAAGAGACTGACTATGAATCTTCAGATAAGGTTTCCATTTCTTCTGATTCCTCTTCTGATCAGGAATATTCTTTTTCCCCCCCATGAGGATTCTGATGCTGAAGATTCCATACTTTCAGCTTCTCCTCCTGAGGACTATTCTTTTGGGAAAACTTTGCATACCATGAGGGAGCATTTCCACTGGGAGAGCCAAGATTTTTCAGAATCTAAAAAGAGGCTCGGGGATTTCCTGTTACTACCTCAGCACAAGCCACTAGCCATCCCTCCTGTGTTAGACATTGTAGATGTGTTTTCGGAGTCTAGCCTTACCCCCGACTCCTTGCCTCCAGCTCCTGTTAAGCCTGACAGATATTACAGGGTTTCTGACTCACATAAATTCCTTTATAAAAACCCTGCTGCAGACCCAGAAACTATTTCTCAGGGTCCCAAGGGAGTTGAGGCTTCCGCTGCACAAAACCCTACCCCTTCTGACGGGTATTCTAGGGCACTGGATAGATGGGGAAAAAAGGTTTACACATCTGCTACCTTGGCTATAAGGGCCTTAAATTGTCAATTTCATATGCTCAGGTATCAGCAACATGTCATGGCATTGCTTAAATAGAAAATGTTGTTAAACTGTGAATGTGCAGAAAACAAGGAAATGCAAGATATATTGTATGCAGCTGAACAAGTTGGAAAGCATACTTTGCAATGTGGTTTTGAGAGGCCTCCTGCAGGGCTGCAGTTACAGGCTCTGTAATTAGAAGCCATGCTTGGTTAAAGGAACAAAATCTGCCTGATCATGTTAAAGTTAAATTATTAGATGCACCTTTACAACATGATACTTTGGTGTTCAGGCAGAAGTGGTGTTAAAATGGAGGGCAAGGCTAAATCTATGCAAACGGTCAAAGATTTCTTACAAGTACAGCTGCCTAGGTTTAGTAGACACTGGGCAACAAAGAATTGGTCCTTTCCTGTGTCAGACAGACCTCAAAGGGGCAGACCCAGACACCCTAGAGGCAGATCCCAGGCGCAAGGTTCATACAGGTAAAAGCAATGGGGTGCTTCTACCTCCAAAAGTGGAGAAGACCAATCACAACCTTACAGGAAACAGTCCCAATGACTTCCCCCTGCCTACACCAAGCACTTATTTCCTGGCTGCACCCTTAGGGGGGAAATTAGCACTTTTTCCTCAAAATTGGCGCATTATAACCCAGGACAAGTGGGTTCTAAATATCGTGTCTCAAGGCTACAAGTTACATTTCCATACCCTGCCAAAGGCAAACGGCTGGCCAGATCTGCCAAAAAATCAATGGGGCAGAGTCACAAAAACAAGTCTCATCCCTCATGGACATGAGGGCCATTCAACACGTGCCAGCGCAAGAGCGGGGACAAGGATTTTACTCGACTGTTCTTGGTACCCAGAAAGGACAAGGCCTGGAGGCCAGTACTGGACCTATCGATTCTGAACACATTCCTGGGTATACCAAAATTCAAAATGTTGACTTTGTAGCAGCTTTTGCCCATGCTGGGCAAGTACGCTTGGCTTGTAACTTTAGACCTAAAAGAGGCATACCTGCATGTCCCAGTCGGACAAATATGCAGAAGATAGCTCAGATTCAAGGCTGGCTCAATGCATTACCAATTCTCTGCACTGCCCTTTGGCTTATCTACTGTGCCCAGGGTCTTTTCAAAGTGTCTGGCACCAGTAATTGCTTTCTGCAGACTAAGAGGAATACAAATATATCCTTACTTGGACGACTGTCTCATTCAAGCAGAGAACAAAGACATCCTTCTACAGCATCTGACGTTTCTGAAGAAACTTCTAACATGCCTAGGGTACACAGTCAATGAAAAGAAGTCAAAACTAGTACATTCTCAAGAAATAATATTCCTGGGTGCAAGCTTAAATGCAACTGCCCAGATGGCTTATCTCACGCCAGACAAAGGCAACTGACTACCTCTTTTAAAATGTTATCTACAAAGGCCCAGGCCCAGTTATCTGCAAGAAAAATTCTGCAGGCTTTGGGCTTCATGGCATCCTGCATCCTACTCATTCCATATGCAAGACTGCATATGAGGAAACTTCAATGGTACCTAAAAAGTGTTTGGACTCAATACTGCCACAGCCTGGAAACTATAATTTCTGTCATTCCCTGCCTGCAACAGGAGTTTCTGTGGGCAAAGACTTGTCACCAAAACAAGGGGCAGCCATTCACATTACCCCCAGCTAGGCAAACACTAACAACGGATGCATCAGATTATGCCTGGGGGGGCCCACATGGCAGGCAGATGCATTCAGGGAACATGGCCCGCAAACCAAATGCATCTACATATCAATCAAAAAGATGCTAGCTGTTCAAAATGCCCTGATAGCCTTCAAGGACCTACTTCATCCAGTACAACTACTGATAGACAGACAACACCACGGTCATGTGGTATATAAACAAGCAGGGGAGCACACATTCTTACCCCCTTTGCAGACTAGCCATGACCTTGTGGGACACAGCATTGACTTACCAAGTACATCTGCAGGCACAGTTCCTGCCAGGAAGGAAAAGTACTCTGGCAGACGAACTAAGCAGAAACCTCATGGATCCCCACGAGTGGCAGCTGGATCCACAAGTCTTCAGCATAAGGAAATGGGGATGCCCGGACATAGATCTATTTGCCTCCCCTCACAACTACCAACTAAAAAGATTCTGCACAAGGATTTATCACAGACAAGCATGGAAAGTGGGCGCTCTATCCTTCAGCTGGAAAAACCTATCTGTATATGCCTTTCCCCCTCTGCCGCTCCTCCCCAAGGTACTCCTAAAGGTCAGACAAGAGAAGCCAAAGATGATACTGATTGATTGCACTAGACTGGCCCCGCCAGCACTGGTACCCAGTATTAAGAAGTTTGTCTCAATGCCCAGCTTGGACCTTACCTCAAGTACCGCATCTACTGTCCCAGCAAAACAATCAGATCCTGCACAGCCAACTCAGGACTTTAAACCTGGCAGCATGGCAGATAATGTAGTCATACAAAACACACCTCTCAGCAAAGCTGTGATGTATGTCATTTTGGAAGCCAGAAGGCCTAGTACTAGAAAATCTTATGCTGGAAAATGGAAGAGATTATGTGCTTGGAACCAAGCACAAGGAACAGATACAGCTGTGCCAAATATTCCTCAGATTTTACAATACTTAACTGAGATGCTGGACAAAGGCCTATCTTTCTCATCTATTAAAATTCATGCCTCTGCCATTTCAGCTCATTACAATGCAGAGCCACCAATCTTTTCTCATCCCCAGTACCTCAGAGGAGCCAAAAATGTAAGGCCTTCAAGGAGATCACCAATGCCTGCATGGGACCTCAACTATGTTTTGGAAAAACTCATCCTGCCTCCTTTTGAACCAGCTGCTACTGCTGATATAAAGTTTTTATCTTGGAAAACAGCTCTGCTTCTAGCAATAACTTCTGCAAGACGAGTTTCAGAGCTACAGGCACTCATGGCTGTGGAACCTTTTATCATTTTTTTATCCGGACAGGGTCTCCCTGAGGACAAACCCAACATTTATACCTAAAGTAGTGTCCAGTGTGGCTCTTAACCAAACCATTCATCTGCCAACTTTTTATCCAAATCCACAGAACAAGGGGGAAATTCTGCATTCTTTGGATGTACACAGCTTAGATTCTACTTGGACAGAACCAAAGTTTTCAGAAAGAGCGCATTTACTAGTGGCATATGCTGCAGGATTACAAGGAAAGGGCCATCTCAAAGCAGACTATTTAAAAGTTGATAGGCCACTGCATTTGTTTCTGCTACTTATACCATGGCAAGCCATTGTCTGAGGGCATTAGGCCCCATTCCACCAGAGCTGCAGCCACTTCAGCAGCTTTTCTCAGGGGAGTACCAACTAAGGACATTTTAGAGGCAGCTACTTGGAGTTCAGTGCACACCTTTACAAAGCACTATCATTTATTTTTTTATTTTTATTTTACATTTGTTGACCGGGCTAGTCTGGCTGGATACATGTCCATTTTCAGCAGAGGCCCGAGGAGAAAAGCTCCACTAATATACTAGTATCTTACAATACACAAAATTTACAAAACATGTAAGCAAATAAAGGAACAATTATAATGTGGTATAGTACAATGCAGAGGCAGTTTAACATGAAATAACAATAGTGAGGAACCATCATCTGCCACTCTACTCTAAAGCCAGGGCAGGCTTTGCCACTGCAGTTCTGCAGGGTCTCTTAGCCGCTCCTAATGCTGTTTATATGCTGTTGTAATGCTCCAGCCGCCCAACCATAGCTTTGGGAATCTACCCAAATGTAATTACTGCAACACTGAAACATGAACATAGTACAGTTGTGTACACTTACCATAAATGTAGATGTTCGAGTGTATTCACTGTTGCAGTCCAGGTTACCCACCCGCCATCCCCCCTTTACTTCTGATGAAACCCTATCTTTCCTTCTCTGATTTATGCAACCTGTGTGGTGTATTTGCTTGTGGATGAAGGTAAAGTTTATATTGCACGTAATTTTATATATACATAGAAAGTTTGGCTACCCTTTAGGGGGCACCTGACATCTGGGGCAAGAAAAACCAAAGAAAATGACGTCGGCTGCTTCTTTTATACCCCTGACGTCAGGGAAGGGGCGACGACAGCCGACGCAGGACCCAAGACTTGGAATTCATGCCGACTGAGGGCAAACTACCAGCAGGATTACCCAAATGTAAAAGACTGCAACAGTGAATATACTCTAACATCTACATTTATGGTAAGTGTACACAACTGTACTTTGCTGTCATACATCTGCTATGAAAGTGACATACGTGCACACCTTCCTCAGAACTTCTCTGCCACCAGTCAGAATGCAGTCTTCGAATGCCAGTCTGCTCACCCAAGTCATGTGTTGTCTTCTAGGGTTTTTTTCCTCAGATAAATGCCTGGTTGGGGAATTTTCTGTTACTGTTTTGTCGTAGGGTTCTTGTCATCCAAAAAAAGGCAAAATTCGAGTGTGGAAGACAAATTCCATATAAGGATAGCCATCTCCAGTGTTCTGCTTTAGGGCCTACCTTCAGTTGCTGATCTTGTCACATTTGCCATGCCTTTGTGCTGAAGACTTTAAGGAATAGACTTTCCTCCTTAGCCATTTACTTGAAGAACTACCGCTTAAAGTTGCTAGCTAAAAGCGCGATGGAGGGATCCTCATGGCCTGAGGTTGAGTTGTTTACAAAGCAGACGGCCAAAAAGCTGAGGCCTGATACTTGTGCTGTGCCTCTTACCATGGACAATATCTCCTGAGGCAGATGAGCGCCTTAAGCTGTGTATGGTTCTTGGTTCCGATTCAGAGGCTGAACCTGATACTGAGGCTGCCTTGGATCCGACCACAGGCATGACCTCAGAGACTGAGCAGGTATCTGTCTCGGATGTACAGGAGAACTGAGACTCATAATAACTGAAGGCCCTAGGTAGATGCTTCAGATCCTTGTGTGAGAGGAAATTCACTCTGATGTTGAATGTAGGTCTCATTCCGGGCCTCCTACATTTACATAGGACAGACCTGCATCTTAAAAAAGATGCAGAAGTCTAAACACTTGCCCCCTCCAAAAGACCCTCAGAATGATTGGCAGCAATTCACCCAAGGCCTTTATGCCCCTTAGACCTCCGGGTGTTTCAATACCCCCTCCTGCACTGCTTTTCCACTCAAATGGTTAAGGAAGATGATTTAATCAGGGGAAGAGGCATCCTCAGAAGATGAATCTCTGGCCTATTCCTCACAGATCCCCTCCCCTTTAGATTACGCTTCCCCTGCGGACGACTCCAATGGTACTGACTCAACCATGGAGAAACTGTCTTTTGGAGAGAGACTGGTCAGTGTGAAGGATTAGTTAGTTGGATAGCACTCTGGTCTCTGAATTACAAGAGAGACCTTGATGATCTGCAGATGGAATCCCCTAGCCCTTCAGCTATTCCTCCTATGTTACCTGCATTTTCTAGATGCTTTTGCCTCTGCCTCCCATGCCCCAGATTCCCAGCCTCCTACCCCTAAGAAGCCTGATCGATTTTACAAGGTACCTGAGGATTGCAAGTTCCAGTTCAGATGTCCTTCAGTAGATCCATCTGTTATTTCAGTGGCTTAAGATAAGCCATCCATGTTACTGCCTTCAGCCACTCTTTCCTTTTGATAAGGACAACAGGATCCTAGAAAGGCTGAGCCAGAAAATGCACACTTCAACCACCCTGGCTTTTACAGCCGTTAATTGTCAAACACACAACTAAATTTACCCCAGAGCTTCTCTCTCTGCTCTCAGGTCATTTCTTATTTGTCATATTCAGAGAATAACACTTTGGCTCTGTCCTTGATGGGGAGCCTCCTCTCAAGTAACCCGCCACTCTGTCAAATGCAGCTGTGATGTTGCATGGTGCTTCTGCCAGGGCTAAACTTCATGGATGCCCCTTTGGACAACTCTGTATTGTTTGGCCCTGCAACTGATAGCTTTAGGTCTTTGCAGGAACTGGAACGCATCTTTTTTTCCCCAGTGCCCAAGTTTCAAAGGAGTTATCCAGCAAAACCTTTTTTTAAACGTACACTCCCACCACCCTCTAACTAAAACAAAAAAGGGTGGTATGAGGCCTCAGAAGCCTAAGACTTCCCCTGCAACTCTGGTTCAGATGCAGCCTTTTCCTGACAAGTCTGGTTCGCTCTGACTTCCCAAACCACCTTGCCCACATTCCTCTTTCCCAGCGCCTTTCTGTATCTCTGCCAGCCTGGGGAAGCATTACTGAAGACTCCTGGGCCACTAGGAGCAAAACTGGAATTGCACAGTATTTTCAGATAAGCTTTCGGTGGCGAGGACAATTTCCATTACCACTCCATACCTGGGGCTGGACTCCCTCTCCAGACCCCAAACAAGACTCCATGCTGACCACTTTGGAGCACTATGTCCCTGTTTCATGTAGTTGATGGCACACACTTGGGTATTTGATCTACACACAAACCCACCCACCCCTGAGAAAGGCTAGCACAGATTTACCAGCTGTGCCCCCTCTGCCCAGACTATAAGGCATGTGTGCTGCCACCAGTCAGCTACTCTAAAGCTCTTACAAGGGTACTAAGTTGTACTAAGTAAAATTAATACTAAAACAAATGGTAGAGATTGACCAATGCAGCAAGGCTTTAAGGAGCGGCCACAGTGTGAGTGAAATAAGCATAAATATTAATGTATTTAATAAATAAAATTGAAAACATGAAAGTATTGAATATCTAGTTACAGTAAACACCCGAGTTTGTCACAGGAGGTATAAAAAGTAACAGTTGGATAGATTCACTCAGATGCTGAAAAATCAGTGGGGCTAGCTCTTGGACACGGATATGTTATCTTTTTTTGAGAGGCCAGAAATCCCAGCACTAGAAAGCTGTGCATCTTGAAACGAAGATAATTTACTTTTTGTTAGCAAAACAAGGGCAATCAGCCACTGCTAGCTAAACTACCTTTAGTGAGGAGTTTGGTCAGGTAGGTTAGAACCAAAAGGCTCATTCTTCCATTAAAATGAATGTCTTCCTCCCTGATTTCCTGCCCATGGGAGCCCCTTTTGTTTTCCATTTTACCATGAAACCTTTCCTGAAAATCATTACCTTCCTAAGGCTACCCAAGAGAGCCCCTGCTATACCACCCGGTGGGGACGCAGCCTTTACAAAGATCAAATTCTTCTCTCGAAAGACTGCATTGTTAGTGGCAGTCACCTCAGCTTGAAGTATCTCTGAATTCCAAACCTTGTGTAAAGAATCCTTCCCTCAGATTTCACCTGGACAGAGTCTAAGGACTAGCACCTCCTTTATGCTAAAATGGTTACTGAACTCTCCCTTTCTGAAACAATACAGCTCGCTGCTTTTTTCCTTAGCAGCAAAACTGGGGAGAAAGTACTTTGCACTCCTTTGATATATACACAGGTAGCTCTGGTATTTGGACAAGTCAAACAAATTTCTGAAATTCAGACTTTTTATGGTCTTTGTTCCTAATAAATTCACTACTCTAGGGTATGTGGTACAAAGCACATAGGCTGTGATTAGACATATGCCGTAAAAGTGACATACGCACGCACCATCCTCAGAACGTCTCTGCCGCCAGGTTCCAACGTACAGTCTGGCTCCGAGTCAAGTGCCCTGTTAGGGAATTTTCTGACTCTTGCTACTGTCTTTGGTTAGAGTTAATGTCACCCAAGAGGGGCAAGTGCCAGTGTGGATGACAAATTCCACACAAGGATAGCCACCTCCAGTGCCTGTTTTGCTTAGGCCCAAATTGTGACCACAAAAACTGTTCTCTTTGTTAGGTGTTTGACCCAAAGACTTTATGGAGTAGAGTATCCTCCCTTGCCATCTGCCTTGAGAATTTGTGATTAAAGCTGCTAGTAAAAAGCACAATGGAGGGATCCCTGGGGCCTGAAGTAGTCTCAATTTTGAAGCAGAAGGCCAAAAAAACAAAGGCCTGAACCTTCTGCTGTGCTTCTGGATACCATCATCTTTCTTGAGGCGGACAGCCGTGAGACATGCCCGGTTCACAACCCAGATCTGCATGCCGAGCCTGATGTCCAGGCCGCCTCAGACCTGAGCATTAGCACATCCACAGAGGCCGAGCAGGCATCCATGTTGAATGTCTGAGGGGAACCACTGCTCATGATTGCCAAAAGGCCTATGGGGCATTCCACATTTCCTTGTTAGGGAAGAGGTTGATTCTGACCTGATCAAATGTAGGCTTATGTCAGGCCCTCCAACCCTACATAAAGCAGACCTGCATGGGAAAAGGAAACAAAACAAGCATTTGTTTCCTCCAAAAGAACCTGCTAGCGGTTGGCAAAAGTTCACTCAAGGCCTTTTCAATCCCTTTGTGTCACTTAGGCCTCTGCCAAGCTGTACAGTTCCCCCACCCCCTCCTCAGCCCAGTACACACACTCCCCTTAAAAGAACTAGTGAAGAGGATATATCTGAGGAAGAGGCGTCTTCAGGGGGTTAGTCCCTGGCCTACCCTTCAGATCCCTTCCCCCTTGGATTATGCCTCTCCTAAAGAGGAATCAAATGGCACGGACTCACCAATGGAGGACATGTACTTTGGAGAGACCCTCGCTAAGGTGAGAGCGCCCAAGTATCTGAAGTAAAAAAAAAAAAAAAAAAAGTAACCTATTACAGGTGGCATCACCTAGCCCATCAGCTATCCATCCTGTATTACCTGCCTTTCTTGATGTTTCTGTTTCAGCTTCTAAGGTATCTGATTCCAAGCCACCTTCCCCCCCCAAAAACAGCCCCCTTCTACAAGGTCCCAGAGGATTGCAAGTTCCTCTTCAGATGTCTCTCTGCAGACCCTTCTGTAATTTCTGTGGCTTTTGACAGTCCATCAAAATTGCTACCCTCTTACCATCTGCTAAGGATAGTAGGATTCTGGATAGACTAGGCAAAAAAGTATATACTTCTGCAGCTGTGGCATTCAGGGCCATAAACATTCTCTGCATTGTGGTTTCGACACTTTGGAGACTTCTTGCAGGGCAGCAGCCACTGGTTCTGTCATTAGAGGACATGCCTGGCTTAGGGAGCAGCCCCTTTCTGAACCTGTCAAATCTAAATTACTGGATGTGCCTTTGCACAAGGACAATCTTTTTGGTAGCAAAGCAGAAGAGGTGTTGAAAAAGTTGGAGGATAAAGGCCAAATCGATGCAAACTGTGAAGGACTTTCTGCAAGTTTAGCCTCCTCGTTTTATTAGACATTACCCTTCTAAGATTTGGACTTTTCCTGACACTAGTAAACAGTCGCACTAGGCCTAGGGGTTTACAGGTCTTCTAGGGGTCTAACCACACTCCTCCGATTCTCCACCACGTAAACCACTTCAGGAACACAAAAAAATAACCGCTGGCTTTACCATAAAGGTAAATTCACTGCTTAGTTAGTATTTAATGGAGTTGAATGTATTATGCATTGGATTCTGATGAAGTCGTGATATTGAGATGAAAGCGCGCTCAATCCCGTTTTGTTTCTTTGTGTTGTGGCTGTAATGTTTCATTAAATATTTTTGTGGTTCCTAATGGACGGTGCTGCTGTTATTTGACCATTGCTTTGGTGTAACAAGTTGGACTTGGAAAACTCCAGTGGTATACTTTTTCGGAGGATTATCCCTTTATGGTAAAGCCAGCGGTTATTTTTTTTTTTTGTGTGTGTTCCTGAAGAGGTCTTCTAGGGGACCACCTTCCACCCCCTCAAAAGGCTAAGCACTGGCAGGCTTCCTCTTCAAAATCGGGGACCTCTAAGCAGTCTTCCCAAAGCAAGCATTCCCAATGACTCCATTTCCTTTGGGGGGAAGTTTAGCCATTTTTACAAATGTCTGGTTCACCATCACAGACAAATGGGTGCTCAAAATAGTATTCCCAAGGCTACAAGTTCTCCTTTCACACCTTCCCTGTCCACCAAGGACACCCAGATATCCCCCCAAATCAAAGGGCAGAAGCAGAAAAACAAGTTTCTTTACTAAACCTGGTAACAATAGAGCCAATTCCTGCACTACAAATAGGCCAGGGTTCTACTCAAGACTTGTCCTGGTCCCCAAAAAAGGGGGCACCTGGTGCCCTCTTTTGGATTTGTCCATTCTAAACACTTTTCTGGTGATTCCCAAATTCAAAATGCTCACTCTTCAGCAGTTGCTGCCAATGCTGGCCAAGGATTCCTGGCTGATTACTTTGGATCTCAGAGAAGCTTATCTGCACATCCCAGTAAGGGAAATCTGAAGGCAGTTCATTCGCTTCAGGGTGGGGAACAGGCACTTTCACTGTCCTTTGGCTTATCTACTGTTCCCAGAGTTTTTACCAAATGCCTGGCTCCAGTCATTGCTTTTTGCAGGCAAAGAAACATTCAAATTTACCCTTACTCGGGCGGTTTCGTTATTCAAGCAAACTCCCCAGAGCAACTTCTAAAGGATTTGGACTTTGTAAAGAACCTTCTCACCACTTTGGGCTACACCATCAACAAAAAGAAGTCAAAATTGGTACCCACCATGGAGATTGTATTCCTGGGAGCGAGCCTGAACATAGTCACACAGATGGTATTCCTCCCTCAAGAGAAACAAATGGATCTTTTGAATTACTTTAAAAATTTGGCAAGCATGACCCAGCTCTCTGCACTGAAATTCCTGCAAGCCCTGGGGTTCATGACTTAATGTTTTCTGATGATTCCATATGCCAGACTGCTTATGAGGAAAATACAGTGGTACCTCAAAAACCTTTGGTGTCAACACACTCAGGATTCTGACCTTGATACTGCCTCTGATTCCCTGCCTGCAGATGGAGTTCCTTTGGTGGGCGATGGCCTGTGCACAGAACAAGGGCCTGCCTTTCTGTCCACCTCCTGCCAGCCAGACTCTCACCACAGATGCCTCGAACTACACTTGGGGAGCACATCTAGAAGGTAGATGCATTCAGGGGACTTGGAACTCTCAACAGGTTCATTTGCACATAAATCTGAAGGAACTGATGGCAGTCCAGCAGGCCTTAATGGCTTTCAAACATCTCTTTCCTGGTACTCATCCTGGTACTCATCTGGTCAGGACAGACAACACCACAATCATGTGGTACGTCAACAAGCAGGCAGGGTTGCACTCTTACCCCCTGTGCAGACAAAGCATGATACTATGGTCCGTAGCAGCTTCCAGGAAGTTTCTTCAGTTTCTTCCAGGAAGGCTCAACACCTTGGCAGACTGGTTGAGCAGGCCAGTCCTGGATCCTCATGAGTGACAACTAAACAAGACCATCTTCTATCGCATCATTCAGCGTTGGGCACTCCCTAGGTGGATCTCTTATCTCTAGCCAACCACCTTCTTCCAATCTTTTGCACCATGGAGCATCACAACAAAGCTTGGAAAGTGGGTGCTCTGTCCTTCCCCTGGACATACCTCTCGATCTATGCATTCTCTCCTCTGCCTCTTCCTCCCAGAGTGCTGGATGAAAAACCACGGACCATCATCATAGCTCCAGACTGGCCCAGACAGCATTGGTGTATCCACTGCTTCACAGTCTCAGCTTTGGCATCTTCCCTTGATACCAGATCTCTTGGTTCAGTGGGGTGGGGTTCTGCATACTCATCTTCAGACTGCATTTGGCAGCTTGGCTCATAATTTAAACCTTTCCCAACAAGTGGTTGAGGTCTTTCGTGAGGTTAGGAGGCCTAGCACTAGGAAATCTTGCGCAGGTAAGTGGAAAAGATTCTCCATTTGGATGCAGACTAGAGGGGAAGACCCTTCTCAATCTACTCTTCCTCTTATTCTTTACTATCTGGCAGGCTTACTTAATGGTGGACTTTCCTTTTCTTCTATCAAAATTCATGCTTCAGCATTTTCTGCTTATTGTTCCTTTGAGCATCCCATTTTCTCTCATCCCTTGATGAAACCGTTCCTTAGGGGCGATGGCAATTTAAAGCCTCCCAGAAGGGCACCTACTCCTGTTTGGGACCTTAATTTTGTACTTGAGAAACTTACTCTGCCTCCTTTGGAACCAGCTGCCTCAGCAGACCTGAAGTTTCTGTCCTGGAAAACTGCCTTTCTTTTGGCTATTACTTCAGCTAGAAGAGTTTCTGAGCTGCAGGCCTTAATGGCCGTAGAGCCTTTTATCTTCCATGTGGATCGGGTTTCTTTTCAAAATAATCCTTCCTTTATGCCTAAGGTGGTTTCTAGCCTGTCCACCTGCCTACCTTCTTTCCTAATCCTCAGAATAACACATTCCCTGGATGTGCATAGATGGCTTAGATTTTACCTGGACAGGACTAAATCTTTTCGAATGTCTGATCAGTTGTTGGTCAGATGTTCTTCATCTCACATTGCTGCAGTCATAACCTGTGGGTAGTCCGCTGTCCTCGGTCGGCCTGAATACCAAAGTGTTAGGCTGGCGTCGGTCATGGTCGCTCGGATCTGACGTCAGTACGCCGTGGTACTAAAGCGCATGACCGACGCCATATCCTCAGTCTTTCTTGCCGCATGGTCCGAAGCAGAAGCAGCGTTTGCAAGTGCCGTTCGGCGTCCTGAAATTTTCGTATTCTGAGTTTCAGACCGAAGACCAAGTTGGGCTAAGTACCCCGTTGGGGAATATTTTTGTCTTTTCTTGCCTCAGTTAAATCCGGATGTCAGAAAAAGTGAATAATTGTATTTCTTGTGGGAAACAGATACCTCATAGGGATTACCACTGTCTCTGTATTCCTTGCTTGGGGCCTGAGCACGACATAGTCGGGTGTCGCTTTTGTGCTAGATTTAATAAGCGCACCATTAAACTCAGGTTAGATTGTGCTAGGCTTGTCTTCGGTAAGCGGTGTAACTACAATATGCCGTCGGATCCTCCGACTACCGCTAAGAAGCGTAAGGAAAAATCGTTAAAGTCCAAGCAGGATGAGTCGTCCGTTACGGACGCCGGTTCTTTAGAAACTACGGTGGAATCTGTGGATCCAGCCGAGGTTTCAGCTGAGTCTCAGGGGGAGCCTTTAATTTTGCAGGAGGTGGCCTCTCAGGAGTCTGGTCAGGCTGAGGGGGCCTCTCGGGTCTCTGTAGTCCCTTCTTTGCATAAGGTGGTTAGGCCTTCTACTTCTGTCTCTAAGGTACCTTCCAAGGTCAGGCCTGGTTTGTCTTCCTCTGGCGTCAGCCCTAGTTCTGCAGGTTCTGTACCTAAAAAGCATATGCTAAAAATGGCAGAGGATTTGATTACCTTAATCAGGGGTTCTATGCCCCCTCCAGATAAGAGGCCTAGGGTAGAGCCAGAGGTGGAAGGATTGGAGCATTCTTCAGATTACTCAGAGTCTTCGGCTGAAGACATTCAGGATTTTCCTCCTTATTCTGATTCAGATGCAGAGGATTCTAGTCCTTCTGCTCCCAGAGGATTTTTCTTTTTCAGAAACCCTGCATTCCATGAGGGAGCATTTTAAGTGGGAAGGTCAGGATTTCTCAGACTCTCGAAAGAGACTTAGGGAATTTTTGTTTTTACCACAACATAGGCCCTTGGCTATACCCCCTGTTTTGGATGTTGTTCAGGATGTTTTCTCTGAAGCTTCCCTTAATCCTGATTCTTTGCCTCCTGCCCCGGTCAAGCCAGACAGGTATTACAGAGTGCCAGAGGCTCATAAATATTTGTATAAGAGCCCTAGAGCTGACCTGGAAACTGTTAGCCAGGGACCTAAGGGTGTCAGGGCTTCTGTTGTAAAGAATCCAGTTCCTATGGATAAAGATTCTAGAGCTTTGGATAGGTGGGGTAAAAAAGTGTATACCTCTTCCACTCTAGCAATGAGGGCTTTGAATTGCCAGTTTCATATGCTGAAGTACCAGAATTTTCTCCTAAGTCAGTTAAAATCTAAGGTAGATGCTTTGGCAGAGGGCTTAGAGTGTAAGGAATTGCAGGATTTAGTTCATGCCTCTGATCAGGTGGGTAAGCATTCTTTGCAGTGTGGTTTTGATGCTCTACAGGCTTCTTCCAGGGTGGCTGCCACTGGATCAGTTATTCGTAGGCACGCCTGGCTTAAGGATCAGAACTTGTCAGAGCATGTTAAAGCTCGAATTTTGGATGCTCCACTTCAATCTGAAGTTCTGTTTGGTTCTCCTGTGGAGTCAGTTTGAAGAAAATGAAAGACAAAGCTAAGTCTATGCAGACTGTTAAGGATTTTTTACAGGTGCAGCCCCCTAAGTTTAGCAGAAATTGGCCTACTTAAGGGATGGGCTTATCCTTCTTCTGATTTTCAGTCTAGGGGCAGAACTAGACGTGGTAGGGGCAGAGCTCATGCTCAGTTTCCTTCAGGCCTAGGACGTGGAGTTCCCCTGCACAATCTTCAGGTGAGGGCAGGGGTCAGCCTTTTCGTAAACAGACCCAATGACCTGTATCTCCAGCTGCCAGATCCCTCCTGTCTGGCAGCTCCTCTGGGAGGAAAGTTGGCACTTCAGACAAAATTGGCTTTTAGTCACCCAGGACAAATGGGTGTTGGACATTATAGACCGAGGCTACAAGTTTTATTTTCACACCTTGCCTCCTTTCGAAGGCATGCCAGACTTTCCTCCTCAGCAAAAGTTGGAGGCTCACAAACAGATTTCTTTACTTTTAAAAATGGGGGCTATCCGGGAGGTTCCTCCGTCAGAAGTGGGCCTAGGATTTTATTCTCGCCTGTTTTTGGTACCAAAGAAAGGAAACACTTGGAGGCCAATTCTGGACTTGTCTATTCTCAACACATACCTGGACATTCCCAAATTCAAGATGTTAACTTAGCAACAGCTTCTGACTCTGCTAGGCAAAGATCACTGGATGGTAACTCTGGATCTCAAAGAGGCTTATCTTCACATTCCTATCAGGCCCAGCTGCAGGAGGTTCCTGCGTTTTCGGACTGGCACTTTTCATTATCAGTTCTCTGCATTGCCCTTTGGCTTATCTACTGCGCCCAGGGTGTTCACAAAAGTCCTGGCTCCGGTGATAGCCTTCTTAAGACTAAGGGGAATACAAATTTATCCTTATTTGGACGATTGCCTGATTCTTGCTCAAGACAAAGTCAAGTTACTTCACCATCTTCAGTATGTTATGACAGTGTTAAGGTGCCTAGGGTATTCTGTGCCCGCAACAAAGTCCAGTCTAGTACCCTCTCAGGACATGTGCTTTCTGGGTGTGAGACTGAACACAGCCTCTCAGATGGCGTTCTTGACCCCGGACAAACAAAAAAATCTTGCCCTTTACTTCCAGCAATTATCTCTACGGTCCAGGCTGACTGCAAGGACAGTCCTTCAGGCCTTGGGGTTCATGGCATCTTGTATTCTGGTGCTTCCCAATGCCAAACTGCATATGAGGAAGCTACAATGGTATCTCAAAAGCGTATGGACTCAACACTGCCACGATTTGTACACTGTCATTCAGATAATACCTTGCATCCAAAGGGAATTCTTGTGGTGGGCTCAGGAATGTCACCTAAACAAGGGACTCTCTGTAACCCGACCAGAGGCGAGTCAGATCTTAACGACAGATGCCTCAGACATGGCTTGCGGAGCACACTTCAATGGGAAATGGGTTCAAGACACGTGGCCTCCCAGACTACAACATTTGCATATCAACATGAAGGAGATGTTAGCAGTCCATTTTGCCCTGATGGCCTTCAAGGATCTACTTCAACCAGGACAGGTGTTGATTCAAACAGGCAACACAACAGTCATGTGGTACATCAACAAGCAAGGGGGAACCCATTCGTACCCTCTTTGCAGACAAGCTATGATTTTGTGGGAGACTGCTCTCAGTTTGCACCTCACTCTTCAGGCAAGGTTTCTGCCGGGAGCACAGAACTCCTTAGCAGATGTTTTGAGCAGACAGATGGTGGATCCCCACGAGTGGAAATTGGATCCTCATGTATTTCAACAGTTGACGGTGGCTTGGGGGACTCCAGACATAGATCTGCTCGCTTCTCCACTAAATTTCCAACTGCCAAAGTTTTGCACAAAGCTGTTTCACCCAAAAGCTTGGAAAGTGGATGCTCTATCATTCAGTTGGAACAACCTTCACGTCTATGCCTTTCCTCCTCTGCCTCTTCTTCCCAAGGTGCTCTTGAAGGTCAGACAGGACAAGCCTTGCATGATTCTCATAGCTCCAGATTGGCCACGTCAGCACTGGTACCCTCTGCTGAGGAGTTTAGTACGGGAGCCTCCTTGGCCTTTGCCATCAGTTCCACACCTTTTGTCCCAGGCTAGCAATCATTTCCGCAATGTCAGGATACAGTCCCTGCATCTGACAGCTTGGCATATTCTGTTTTAGACCCTGGGGGGTCGCAGCTTCGTCAACAAGTTTTGAATGTCATTTTGGAGGCCAGTCGGCCTCGTACCAGGAAAGTTTATGCTGATAAATGGAGGAGATTTTTTCTTTGGAGCAAAACAAAGAGCTTTGATGTCTCTGTGCCTAATTTGAGTGTTTCACTTCAGTATCTTACAGAATTATTAGACAAGGGTTTGTCTTTCTCCTCTGTAAAAGTTCATGCTGCAGCCATTTCTGCTCACTATGACTGTGACCCTCCTTTATTTTCTCACCCTTTGTTTAAGCAATTTCTTAGAGGGGCAAAAAACATAAGACCCCCACGTAGAGCTCCTACTCCTTCCTGGGATCTCAATTTTGTGTTGGAAAAGCTCACTTTACCTCCTTTTGAACCTGCAGCTACTACGGAGTTGAAGTTTTTGTCTTGGAAGACTGCTTTTTTGTTGGCCATTACGTCTGCTAGAAGGGTATCTGAATTACAGGCTCTAATGGCAGTTGAACCCTTCTTGATATTTCATAAAGATAGGGTCACCCTGCGTACTAACCCTACCTTTATGCCTAAGGTTGTTTCTAATGTGGCATTAAACCAATCTATTCATTTGCCTGCATTTTATGCTGATCCCCAAAATAAAGGGGAGAAAATTTTGCACTCTTTGGATATTCACAGGCAGTTGCGTTATTATTTGAGCAGAACCAAAGGGTTCAGGCAGTCTCAACAGTTGTTTGTTTCTTTTGCTTTGGGTTCTCAGGGGAAACCTGTTTCAAAACAAACTATTTCTAAGTGGATTGGCCATTGTATTGCTTTTTGTTATTCTCATCATGGTAAGGAGGTTCCGGCTGGAATCAGACCTCATTCCACTAGGGCTACTGCCACTTCTACTGCTTTTTTAAGGGGTGTAGCTACTAAAGATATTTTGGAGGCAGCTACTTGGAGTTCAGTGCGCACTTTTTCTAAACATTACCATCTCCCTTTTTATTCCAAATCTAGGGCTGGGTTTGCCACTGCAGTTTTACAGGGCATGTTAGCAGCTCCCAATGCTTTATGATTTTGCCAACCCCCCTTTACCTTTGCTTTGGGATTCTACCCACAGGTTATGACTGCAGCAATGTGAGATGAAGAACATAGTACAGTTTTGTACCTACCATAAATGTAGATGTTCGAAGATCCACATTGCTGCAGTCCAATTTACCCTCCCTCCTTCCCCTCTGTAGTTTGGGGTGGTTGTGTTGTTGGTGTTGTAAATATTGTTTCTACATGGGTGATTGGGTGTTTTTCCATTTTTGGCTATGGCCTTTCTTTTTAAGGCCTTCTGACATCTGGGGCAAGAAAGACTGAGGATATGGCGTCGGTCATGCGATTTAGTACCACGGCGTACTGACGTCAGATCCGAGCGACCATGACCGACGCCAGCCTAACACTTTGGTATTCGGGCCGACCGAGGACAGCGGACTACCCACAGGTTATGACTGCAGCTATGTGGATCTTCGAACATCTACATTTATGGTAGGTACAAAACTGTACTTTTTGCTCCTGGAGCTCAGGGCAAAGCTATTTCTAAACAGACCATTTCTAAATGGATTGCTCATTGTATTCACTTTTGTTACTTGCAGCATGACAAGGTTCCTCCTCAGAGTATTAGGATCCTTTCTACCAGGGCAGCCTCTACCTTATCAGCTTTTTTTGAGGTTTACCTACTAGGGACATACTGGAAGGCAGCTACATGGACTTCTGTCCGTACTTTCACTAAACATTACAATTTACCTTTGTTTTCTAAGTCCTGGGCTGGCTTTGCCACTGCAGTGTTGCAGGGCATCTTCACCAACCCTTAAACAGTGGGTGTTCCTCCTCCCTTTTGTTTTTTTCCTGGGCTTTGGGAATCAACTCATTTTGTAAGGACTGCAACAGTGAAACACGAACATAGTACAGTTATGTGTACACTTACCATAAATGTAGATGCTTGAGTTTATTCACTGTTGCAATCCTGGTTTCCCCCCTTCCATCCCCCTTTTTTCCTAGGGTGCAGACTGGATTTTCTTTTCCTGATCTAACCTTTTTTGGGGGGCTCCTGGCAGTTGAGGCAAGAAAAACTGAGGACAGTGGTGTCTGCTGCCTTCTTTTGTTCCTGACAGGCCTAAAACCGAAGGCAGCCGACGTCATATACCAAGGACTGTGGTATTCTGGCCGACTGTGGGCTACCGGGAGCCCAATAACCCATTTTGTAAGGACTTCAACAGTGAATAAACTCTAAAATCTAAATTTATGGTAAGTGTACACAGCTGTACTTTGTTCCTGGTGCCCGGGAAGGACTCTCCCTAGAGTCCCATCCTCGACGTATCCCATCTCTAAACCTTCCTAAAAGTACCCGCTTTCCACATGACACACTAGACTCTGTTCCCACTCATTCTGGCCCAAGCATTCATGATTGCCCTGGATATCAAAAATGCATGTCTGCACAGTCCCATCCTTCCCAACACCATCATGGTATTTGCAATTTTGTGCCGTGCCCTTTGGGATTTCTCCCTCACCCAGAGTCTTTACCAAATGCCTTGCTCTCATGATTGCCCATTCCAGACTCCAGGGAATACACATCTTTCCACATCTGGACAATCTTCTCCTAGCTCCCTCCACAGAGGAGTTGGAGCGAAGCAATGCCTTCACTATCAATCTCTCTCAAAATCTGGGGTTCACCTTAAACTTAAAATCAGTTTTCACCCCTTCACAGGATCAGAACCTCACATCTTACTTTAGAAACATTATGCTGGTGTAGCACCTAACAGCCAGAAGGTTCTTCAGGGTTTTGGGCCTCATGGCATCCACCATTCCCATGCTCCTGTTAGCCAATTCTACATGAGAAAATGGCAGTGGTGTCTAACATCAGTTTGGCTGCAACACCAGCACCCTGTAGAATTCTCATATTTCCCTCATCCCCTGTCTAAAGAGAGAACTTCAGTGTTGGATACTTCAGGTGTCACTCAGGGACTACCCTTACACCCTTCTGCTCCTCGAGATTTTCACAGATGCCTCAGACGTAGGTTGGGGAGCAACCTTTGGCTACCTGAGAGTACAAGGGACCTGGTCTCCCTCTCAGTTGAAGGAACACATGAGAGTGCTGCTGTTGGCCATGCAAACTTTCCACCCCTTATTCCAACTAGGACCTCTGAAGCTGTTTGATAATATGGCAGTCCTCTGGTATGCGAACAAACGGGGGGACCGGGTTGCCTCTTCAGGCTTGGGAGCTGGTAGTAAAATTCCAGATAACCCTTCAGACAGAGTATGTCATCCTCTCAAAACTGTATGGCATATTACTTGAGCAGGTCAGACACCATCCCATGAATGGATCCTCCAAAGGGATGTGTTTTTAGACATCATCCAACAGCAGGGTGTTCCTCAAACAGACCTTTTTCTCTCACAATGAACAGGCAACATCAACAGTTTTGTTCCAGAGAGCCACATCCTCTAGTTTGGAAAGTGGGGGCACACCTTCTCTTGGAAGGAGATGTTTCTGTATGCGTTCCTCCCCTTGCACTCATACCAAACGTCTTGTACAGAATTCAGCAAGATGCACCAAAAATATTGCTGATTGACTCCCTTTTGGCCAAGACAGCATTGGTTCCCTCTTCTGCATTTAACCAAAGGCAGCCACCAGAAATTAGCTCACTGAGCAGACTTCCTCACAGAAGATCCATCCCACTTGGAGACTCTTCAGTTGACCCTGTGGGTGATGGAGCATTAGTCCCTTTTAGACACCAGAGCATTAGTCCCTTTTAGACACCAGAGCATTAGTCCCTTTTAGACACCGGAGCGTTGGTCCCTTTTAGACACCGGAGCGTTGGTCCCTTTTAGACACCGGAGCGTTGGTCCCTTTTAGACACCGGAGCGTTGGTCCCTTTTAGACACCGGAGCGTTGGTCCCTTTTAGACACCGGAGCGTTGGTCCCTTTTAGACACCGGAGCGTTGGTCCCTTTTAGACACCGGAGCGTTGGTCCCGTTTAGACACCGGAGCGTTGGTCCCTTTGAGCATGTTCTCAGAGAAAAGGTGTCTAAAAGGGACTAATGCTGTGGTGTCAGTCCTCCAGGAGGCCAGGAAACCAAATACCAGAAAATCATACTTGGCAAAATGGAAGAAATTTTCAATCTGGTGTCTGAAAAGAAATTTGGATCCATGAACAGTGGAAGTTCCCCTGGTTTTGACTTGTGTGAACTCCTCAATACTGGCTTGGGTTATTCAGTAAAAGCTCATATGTCAGCCATATCTGCCTGTCTGCCTTTATCTCCCTCCTTTGCTAGCATATTTGAGGCAAAACTGTTAAAGGCGGCCTACACATTAGGCTTCCCAGAAAACCTGTTCCGCCTCCCTGGGACCTTAACTTTGTCTTAAAAAAGCTGACACTCCCACCCGTCAAGCCATCTTCCTCCGCTACTCTTCAAAACTGTTGCTCCTAGATGTAATTCAGACAGACGCGTGTCTGAGTAAAAGGCCCTTATGGTTTCTCCTCCCTTTTTGGTCTCCTCGAGTACACACACCCTTCATTTATGCACAGAGTAGTCAATGACCTGTACTTAAATCACTCCATACACTTACCAACCTTTTTTCCTTCTCCCAGAACTCTGGTGAAAAGGTCCTCCATATGTTAAATGTCCACAGGCAGCATAGATTGTATTTGGATAAAACCAAGGCGGTTAGAAAGTCAGATCAGCATTTTGCGTCTTACCACCCCAGGGCTCTGGGGTGGGCGGTGTCCAAGCAGATGGTTTCCTCCTGAATTTCCAAGATTATTTCCTTCTGCTTACACTCACCATGGTAAGACCCTTCACACCTCTGTTATGGCTCATTCCACCGCGGCCGTTGCCTCATCTGGGGCTTTTTTCAAGGGACTGGACACTAACTGAATTCTTGATGCAGCTACATGGACCTCAGTCCATACCTTCACCAAACACTACAAATTAGATGTAATTTCTAAATCTAGAGCCGGATTTTACAGCTGTACTGCAGGGCTTCCAGGAAAGCTCCTCCGCCCCTACCTCCTCTTTCTTCATGAGCTCTGGTATTCTCTCTCATGTTATAAATACTGCAACAGATGAACAGAATAACAGAATAGTTGTGTAAAATCTTACCATAACATTAGATGTCTCTTATCTGTTGCACTATTCCTCTCACTCCCTCCTTCCCCCTGGCCTTGCTCCTTGGATAATTCTTATCCTATTTCTTTAGGCTGGCGTTCCTCCTGTGGCACTTAGTTCTGAGGATGGTGCACTTGTACACTGCTTTTTATGGCTGATGTCTAAATTGCAGCCTGTGTGACGTGCCATGCCACACTACAGTAATGAAGTCTTTTGTATACTGGCCAACTTCAGGTCTCCTACAGTGGGGAACTCCCTCAAGTTATGAATACTGCAACAGAGAAGAGGACATCTATCATTATGGTAAGATTTTCCACAACTATTCTTTCTAGAGGTTTAGCCAGGTTTGCCTCTGTAGTTCTCTAGGGCCACGTTATCATATGCCTAGTTTCATCTCTCTATCCATCTGTCTTTCAACTTTAAAAATCCTCCCAAGGAGCGGTTATGCAACAGTGAAGCATGGTAAACCTAGTAGAGTTGTCTAATTGCCATAAATGTGGATGTTAGCGTCATCACTGGCAGTAGTCTTTCCCTTCTTTCATCCCCTGTGTCCGCTATGGGTTAGAGTAGACAACCCTGTGTGTTCCTTTAGGTACCCTCACCATTTGGATCATCCTTCAAGTCTCCCTGTCCGTACCCTACTGAGGATAGTATGGGTGCTTTATATGCCTGGTTTATGGTTTTTTAGAGTGGGACTCTAGTCCTGAGAAGGTGGTGAGAAAGACCTAGAATATGATTCCAGCCAACTCTTATTCTCTGACATCAGTGGGGAGGGTGTCTGGGAATAAGTCTCTGCCATTCGAACCAACCAAAATCTTCTACAGAAGGAGATCTCAATTAGTTTGTATGCAGCAGTGAAGACTAACCTCTACATTTATGGTAAGTGGACACGACTGCACTTTGTGGTGTCTGTATCTAAGTGTATTGGAGATACTGTTTCCATTTCTTATTGGGAGGACACACTATATTAACCTGATTTGAGCTCAAATTAAGTGAATTCTATAAGTTTAGCAATTCTGATAATTTATTTTTAGGTTTATATACTTTCCAACAAGTTACTATTTTGTGAAGAGTGAGTTGCTTAAAGTTTAACATTCACTTTGCTGGCTGATCCTGTTGTCTCCACAAAACAAGCCTGTATGTAGTCATGTACACTTTGTTGGACAGCATATGCTATGTAAGAGTGAGCAGTACTTCCAGGATAACATTTCTGAACCATTTATGGACTCGTTCCAGCTTTTTCTCAAGACCCATGAATGCAAAATGATACTTCATTTTGGTCTTAATCGTTTTAAGGGGGGTGGGGTAACGGAGCTTTAGGCTACATAGAAAAGATTGCTGTGAAATTTTTCATAGATGAGTAATTATTTATTCATTTAGCATTGTATTCGTAATTCATGAATCTCTAAACCATAATGTTCTAGATCATTAACAGTCGAATGCAGCTGAAATTTTATTAATGTAATTGCCGATATTTGATTGGTTATAGGCAAGTATGTGGCTACCAGTCTACAGACCATTACTAGTCTAGTCAATAAACCATATTCAGACATTCCCTCCAGCCTAACATGTACTTTTTGAACTTGAGTATCATTCAGATGCAGGGTCAGCTCTTTTGTAATGTGTTTTTCTTGGCATAGTGCATTCATTTTTATTACCGTTAGAATCATTTATTAAATGGTATTTTAGCACGGTGTAAATTTTCTCATTGCTTTTATCTTCCGTAATGAGTAAAAATTTTATATTTTAGGTGGTGATCGTGGTGGAGGCGGTCCTCCAATGAGAGGACGTGGTGGAATGGATCGTGGTGGCCCAGGGATGTTTCGTGGAGGTCGCAGTGGTGATAGGAACATGTTTCGAGGACGTGGAATGGATAGAGGATTTCCAGGAGGAGGAAGAAGAGGTGGTGGTGGTGGTGGTGGTGGTGGTGGAGGAGGAGGAGGCGGACCACCACCAAGTGGAGCACCACCACTGGATGCAGTAGGAGGAGGAAGCAGTAGTAGCAACGGTGGAGGCTCTGGTGGAGGAGGTGGAGGCAGCAGTGGCGGCGGTAGTGGAAGTGGAGGTGGTGGTGGAGGTGGCCGAGGCGGCAGACGTGGTGGTGGAGGAAAAATGGAAAAGTAAGTTTCCATTTTTTAAATGTCTTGTCTGTGTAACTTTTATATATTTTTTCACTTTCCTTTATATAGGGCTGCAAGATTTGCACCCCTGAGTAGCCTAAATCACTAAACTAACGTACTTTGAATATCCCTGTTAATCATTCTGACCACTGTTGCAGAAAGACGTGATGGCCCAGCCAGAAGTACATACCCTTCTGGCAGAGTGGACACCTGTCCAACTGGATGTCAATAAGTCAGTAGTAGATGGATACCTAGACATGTTTTCATTTTTTTTTTTGCAGCAGTGCAAGCACAGATTGCATATTGTGCTAGCTTTCATCTGTGTTCGACATGGCTTTCTGATAAGTACTCTTTTTGGGAAGAGTTCTTATTTAGTGCATAATTTTACTTTTGGTAGAGTATTAACCATCTTATGTTGATGTCAGAAGCTTAAAGATTTCGACATGCATTTTTTGTTGGAGTCAAATTTCACATAATGACTTCCATGCAGTGTGTTCTGTTTCATACTATAACATCCCTTGCTGTCCTCACTGGGACCACTTCAACTAGAAGACCATTAATTGGAGAGCTTTGCAGGCTTTAAACCAAAAAGACTTGCATACCTTGCCCAAGACTGCTGTGGTATTGGCCCAAACACTATGGGCACCCATAAAAAGAGCAAAACACCATTGAAATGGGGGTAATGAAAGATGGTGCTATACTTTTGAAGAGTGGAAACTTCCCTGGACTCTAGGGCATATATGGTCCATTGAAGCATTTTCACAGCTTTCTAACTGACATTGACACCTGCAGATTTGTCTGAAGCCTCTGACCCTGAAAGTGTTTAGCATATTTGGATGAATGCAGTTCCTCCTAGGAGAGAATCTTTTAACCTTCAATTGGCCTAGGTGCCTCCACAAAGGCTTCTGGTTCTATACCCTCTGTATTGACTTCCAAGGGTTTTGTGGTGATATTCTGTGTGTTGGTGTTTTGAGAATGCCTCAGGTTCTTGCGTTGAGTTGGTAGGCATTTGCTTACTTTTGGGGACTTGAAAGGTGGTCATGACCAAAATCTAGGCCCAGGACATCCAGGAAAGACATCCTCCAACTGGCTTCATAGTGGGCTTACATTTCCTCCTGCTGAAAAGGCTCATTTTCAAGATATAAGAAATTCTCTTGATTTTGTTCACTTATCTAGCTGGAAGTTGTGGCTCTGTTTTTTCAGTTAATGCTTGTTAGAATTTAGTGCTTCTTAGAATTCCTACATAGCCAGTGATAAGTGGGGGTAGTTCACTTCATTAATATTTGGTTCCTGCCTTATATAAGTGGTACATTTTGGATTATTTTTTGCTTAAACTCTGAGCTTTGGCCGGCTAAGACCTACCTGCAATCAACTGGACGTATAAGTGAATTTAAGTAAATCTTTATCTGCACTTTTTTCAAATGCAGCATTTAAATTGATTTATTTGTGTTGCATTGAGTACTATGTAGCTAGAAGTTGTGGCTCTGTTTTTTCAGTTAGTTCCCTACCCACCCTCCCTGGTTTTGTTTTGGTGTTAATCTTGGTGGCTTTGAAACTGCCCGCCCCTCTTGTAAATTTGCATTTGGATACTCCTCCTGGGCCCATCTCATTTGCTCACTCAAAAACAATAATCTGCTTTTGCTCTGTGTTTCTTCCTACTTTATTACTTTATTTTGCTTTAGCGTCATCTTAAAAGTACTCAGTTGTATTTATTACTCCATGGTGTAACTATCATTCTAAGCATTTTGGTTTAAGCACTTGGACTTCAGACCAGTTGTTTTACATTAAGAAGGTTTATGTTCTGCACTGTTGTGGCAGGACAGGTAGCTTACATCCTTCTAAGTTAGGAACTGCTGATTGAAGGCTCAGTGTCTGTTCTAAAAGTGTATTAGTTCTTGTTTAAGTACTTGGGCTTCAGGCCAGTCATTTTACATTAAGAATGTTTGTGGTCTGCACTCTTGTGGGAGGAGAGGATGGACTGTGCCCTTCTGAGCTGGGAATTTCTGGTTAGAGGCTTGTAGTGCCTGCATATTTGAACGGTTTCTTACTGAAATTGGTGTGCCTTGTTTGCTTTCACATAAACTAGATTCAGGCCTGCTGAATCTAGCTTTGTTTGTATAACTTGAACACTAATCCAGGCCTTCTTTTTTGGAGAAGGTTCCCCTGCACCCCAGTGGCAGGAGTGTGTAGTTATAACTTGTCTGAGACTACAGGAACAGGGCTCAGTTTTGAGACTACTTGTTAATTGGGTAATTTGTTTAAAAGCCTTTTTTGATTGCTTGTAGTCATCTAAAGCAGTTTTAAGTGTATTTTTTTTACTGTTTGTAGTCATTTAAAGCTGTTTTAAGTGTATTTTTTACTGTTTTTGCTTTATCTTTAAAAAAAATGTTTTCCTTGTTTCCCACCTTTCTAAGCTAGTATAGTCCAGTTTTCAGGTTAGTGCTGAATTCCGGGCTGTGTTAAAAGTTTGAGTTGCCCATACCTTACTTGGATAGAAGGAGGTTTCTCTGTTCACCTGTGAGAGGGAACTTTGAGCAGCCATCTGTCCCTGGAGGAGTGGTTCCAGCCCAGAAGTTAGTAGTTTATAGGCCATTTTGGGCTAATTTATCTCTCTCATTTCCCTTCTGTAAAAAACATGTTTGCAGCGCTAGTTAGCTAGGGCTAAATTATTCCCGGCTCCACCAAGTCTCCTCTTCAGTTTTTCCCTTGAAAGTAGTCCAACTCTCAACCTAAGCACTTAAAAAGCATCCTACAGTCCAGCACTTGCTCAGACCTAATAGCAAGCACTAATGTACCCTAACACTTGATTGCCCAGCAGGGCAAGGCTCATTATTCACCCCACACCAACCAAGCGATTAAGCAGCTCACCCTACTATTCAGGCATGACCAAAGAGCAATTTCAGGTGTACTCCCCAGTCCAGCTAGTAAACCTGGGTATCGTGAGGCAATGTTACTACTGCCTCATGTACACCGACAACCCTCTCCTCCTACCACAAAATATTAACATATATGTGAGAGATGCAATTATGTAGCTAAATTGGAGGCTAAGCTGTCTCCACCCAAGACTGGAACAGGCAGTCATGAGGAGAAGGTTAACGCTTGCACCACACCTCCAGCCTCACATAGACATACTCAACCAGCACTGGCAAAAAATACACATAAATACACAAAATCATACTCGGAGGCTCTAAATAAAAACCTGGAAAAGCATCAGAGACCTCCAAAGCAGACACCCAAAAAACCTGCACCTCCCGTCACAAACCAGACAACACACACAACTCAAAATCAGTGTGCAGCACAATCACAGCCCTTAAGGCGAAATAACAAACCTAACACACTAGTAATACGCACTGTGTAGTCAGGCACACTGACGTCCCACACACTAGGCTGGACAGAGGAGACGGTTACCGTTAGCTGCCTGTCCGGAGCCAGAATCCACCACATTAACACAAGCACTCCGGTCACTCCAGAACAAGTACAAATATGACTCTGTTATTGATGTCCTTCAAGGATGCATCTGCAGTCATAACATATGGGTTGTCCTGCCTCAGGCAGCCCTTCGGTCGGCCGGATTCCAAAGTCTGGGTCTGGCCTCTGCTGATGTTGCACTTTCCCCGACGTCAGAGCTTCTGGGGTATAAAGGCATCAGCCGACGCCATTTTCCCCAGTCTTTCTTGCCGCGCGGTGCCCGAAGCAGAAGCTGTTCGCAAGGGTCGGTCAGATCCAGAGATTTCAGCTACCGAAGACTTCGAAAAAAGCTAAGTACCCCGTTGGGGACTAAAAGTAAATAATTGTTTAATTTGTGGGAAACAAATACCTCATAAGGATTTCCATTCTTACTGCCTTCCTTGCTTAGGCCCAGACCACGACGTATCAGCTTGTTTAGCCTGTGCCTCCTTCAACCGACTGACTCTTAGACGTCGGTCGGAGTTTGCAGAAGAATTTTTCGGAACCGCTTTTGCATATAAAATGCCGTCGGAGACTCCGACTACGCATATGGCCAAAAAACGCAGGAAAAAGGACCGACACTCACGGCCCGCGGTTTTGGCTGAAACCACGGTTAGGCCTACCGCGAGTGTCTCGGTTTCGGCTGAAACAGAGTCCTCGGTTCTTACTACGACCAAAACCATACCTCCGACAACCGAGGCCAGAGAGGCCCCGGCTTCAGAAATCCCTACCGAAGCTAGCGCTCAAGAATTGTCCGACACCATTCCATTGGACATTTCTACACCTGCACGTGGGGCAGCTAGGCCCCCAGCTTCTATGTCTATTAAGGCCTTCTCCAGGGCTAAAGCTGCCAAACTTTCAAAAGCTTTACCCGCCAAATCTACTTCAGAGGCCTTCCTCAAGTTCTCAGATTCTCAGTCTTGCTGAGGACCTTATATCCTTAATTAGGGGTTCCCAACCTCACCCTGACAGGGCCTCCCAACCTCCACCTGACAAAAGGCCTAGGACTGAACCCTCTGAACCTCTCTCCTCTGATTACTCCACTGATGGATCTGATTTGTCAGACCATCAGGAAGGGGTCTATTCGCCTTATGAGGATTCAGATGCAGAAGACTCTATTCCTTCAGCCTCCCCTCCTGAAGAATTTTCCTTTGGGGAGACTTTGCACTCAATGAGGGAACACTTTCAATGGCAGGGTCAGGATTTTTCTGATTCTAGAAAAAGATTAAGGACATTTTTACATTTGCCCCAGCATAGGCCCTTAGCCATACCACCAGTGCTAACTGTAATTGATGATGTGTATAATGATGTCAGCTCTGCACCTGATTCTCTTCCCCCGGCCCCTGCCAAACCTGACAGATATTACAGGGTCCCGGATTCTCCCTTCCACCTGTATAAAGCCCATGCTGCAGACCCAGAAACTATTTCTCAGGGCCCAAAAGGTGTTGCAGCTGCCACTGCCAAAAATCCCCTACCCTCTGAAAGAGAGTCTAGAGCATTAGAGAGATGGGGTAAGAAGGTTTATACATCTACTACTCTTTCTGCCAGGGCATTAAACTGTCAATTCCATATGATACAGTACCAAGAATATTTGTTAGATCAGCTTAATAAAAAGCTTTCTTCTCCTGAACCTTTAGACCGTAAATCCCTTCAGGATTTGGTACACAACTCTCAGCAGGTCAATAATCATTTCTTAAAATGTGGCTATGATGCACTGGAGGCTTCATTTAGATCAGCTATGACTGGGGCAGTAATTCGTAGGCATGCCTGGCTAAAAGAGCAATCCTTGCCAGACCATGTCAAGGCTAAACTCCTAGATGCTCCAATGGAGAAACAAAGTTTATTTGGCTCCCCTGCACAGGAGATTCTAAAGAAAGTGGAAGAAAAAGCAAAATTTGTGCAAACAGTAAAGGAATTTCTGCAGGTCCAACCTCCGAGGTTCAGCAGAAACACTGGCCTTCAAAGAATTGGTCCTTTCCAGACACCTCCAGAGCACAGAGGGGCAGGAATAGAAGCCCTAGAGGCAGAGGTCAATCAAAGGGTGCCTACAGGGGCCGTCGGTGGCAGCCTGCCAACCAGAGGAGTAGTGCCACAGCTGCAACTACAACCACTACCACAGGACAGACACAATGACTTGACTCTGATTCCGCCTACCAGGGAACAACTGGAAGCTCCCTTGGGAGGAAAGCTGGCTTTATTCTCAAAAAACTGGCATTGCATTACAAAGGACACATGGACATTGCAAACAATAGACAAAGGATACAGGTTTCACTTCCACACTTTACCAAAAAGGAGCGGAATGCCAAACCTTCCACCAAACCAGAAGCCAGAGGCTTTAAGACAAATCAACAATTTACTTCAGATGAAAGCGATAGAAAGGGTACCACCTATGGAACAAGGCCAAGGATTTTACTCCAGACTATTCCTTGTACCAAGAAAAGAAAACCAATGGAGGCCTATTCTCGACTTGTCCGCACTGAACACATCTCATTGTGCCAATATTTAAAATGCTGACCCTACAGCAACTTCTTCCCATGTTGGGCAAGGAGTCTTGGCTGATGACTCTAGATCTCAAGGAGGCATACCTGCACGTCCCTATCCGACCAGATTGCAGAAGACACCTCAGATTTCTTGCAGGATCAGAGCATTATCAATTCTCAGCATTACCCTTTGGCTTATCTACTGCGCCCAGAGTATTCACGAAATGCCTGGCATCAGTAATTGCACATTGCAGACTTCAGGGAATTCAAATCTACCCATACCTGGACGACTGCCTAATACAAGCGGACAACAAGACAAATTTGATAAAGGATTTGGCCTATGTCATACACCTGTTACAGGCCTTGGGATACACAGTCAACATCCAAAAGTCAAGACTAGTGCCATCCCAAAGGATAACCTTTTTGGGTGCGGATCTGGACACAATAACTCAGATGGCTTTTCTCACAGAAGAAAAACAAAAACAACTTCCAGATTACTTCATGACTTTGACAAGACAAGCTCAGCTTACTGCAAGGAAAGTCCTGCAGGCCCTGGGTTACATGGCATCCTGCATAATCTTGATCCCGCATGCCAGGCTGCATATGAGGAAATTACAATGGTACCTAAGGAATGTATGGTCTCAACACAGGCACAGTCTAGAAACCATGATACCAATCATTCCATGCCTTCAAAAGGAATTCCTGTGGTGGGCTCAGGCCTGCCAGTCCAACAGAGGGTTGCCTTTCAACAAACCAAAACCAAGGCAGACCATCACCACGGACACCTCAGACCTAGGATGGGGAGCACACATGGAGGACAAATGTATCCAAGGCCTATGGTCTCAAGGCCAGCTAAACTTGCACATAAACCAAAAGGAGATGCTGGTAGTGAAGCATGCAATCGAGGCATTCAAACCATTCCTCCAGCAAGGACATCTGCTAAGGACAGACAACACCACGGTCATGTGGTACATAAACAGGGAGGCACGCATTCCTACCCTATATGCCGGATGGCAATGGATCTGTGGAACCTAGGCCTGAATCTCAATATCCAGCTGCAGGCCAAATTCGTACCAGGAAAAGAGAATTCACTAGCAGACAGCTTAAGCAGAACTACCACGGATGCTCACGAATGGATGCTGCATCCAGACATCTTCAAGCTCATAACAAAGAAATGGGGAATGCCAGAGATAGATCTGTTCGCCTCCCCACTCAACCACCAACTGAAGAAATTCTGCTCAAGGACATACCACCCACAAGCCTGGAGGGTGGACTCTCTCTCTCTCTTTCAGCTGGAATGCCCTAACAGTGTATGCATTTCCACCTCTCCCATTGATGTACAAGGTTCTACTGAAGATCAGGGAGGAACAGCCAAAGGTGATACTAATAGCTCCGGACTGGCCAAGACAGCACTGGTATCCGCTACTGAGAAGCATGTCTCAGGCGAACTCATGGCCTCTACCCCTATGGCCTCTTCTTCTAACGCAGAACAGTTTCAAGACCCTGCATCCAAACTTGAAAACACTGCAACTAACTGCCTGGAAAATTGCTTAAAACCAAACTGTCTTATCTCAGAGGGTCAAGGACATTATCCTGGAGGCTTGCAGACCCTCCACAAGGAAGACCTACTCAGCTAAATGGAAGAGATTCCTCAATTGGAGCACATCAAAGGGCACAGATGTCACAGTGGCAAAACCTAGCACACATCCTAGAATACTTAGCAGAATTGTTCCACAATGGCCTGTCCTACTCTTCCATTAAGATTCATGCTTCAGCAATTTCAGCAGAATACAATATGGATCCTCCTATCTTCTCTCTCCCTCTTCTCAGACAATTTTTGAGAGGGATCAGAAATGTTAAACCTCCAAGGAGACCCCCTCTGCCTGCATGGGATCTCAATTTTGTGCTGGAAAAATTAACACTACCTCCTTTTGAACCAGCAGCATCAGCAGACTTACAGTTTTTATCTTGGAAAACTGCTTTCCTTCTGGCAATCACTTCAGCAAGAAGAGTATCCGAGTTACAGGCATTAATGGCAGTGCAGCCTTTCCTTATTTTTCACCAGGGTAGTGCGTCTCTGAGAACCAATCCTACTTTCATGCCAATGGTGGTATCCAGGGTATCCTTGAACCAAGCTATTCATTTGCCTATGTTCTTCCCTAACCCACAGAACAAAGGAGAAAAACTTTTGCACACCTTGGATATACACAGACAACTACGCTACTATCTGGACAGAACTAAAACCAGCAGGAAAACTGACCAACTTTTTGTAGCATATGCAACTGGGGTGCAAGGAAAAGCAATTTCCAAACAGACAATTTCTAAATGGATAGGAAATTGCATTCGCTTTTGCTACTCTTTTCATGGAAAGACAGCTCCTGAAAATATCAGGCCTCATTCCACAAGGGCCACAGCCACCACTACAGCTTTCCTACGAGGGGTGGCTACCAAGGACATTTTAGAAGCTGCTACTTGGAGCTCCGTGCATACATTTGCCAAGCATTACAATCTACCTTTATACTCCAGATTCCGAGAAGGCTTTGCAACTGCAGTTTTACAGGGGATCTTAACTACACCATCCTTATCTTAGTACCTCCTCCCCCAGTTTGGCTATGGTATTCTACCCATATGTTATGACTGCAGATGCATCCTTGAAGGACATAGTACAGTTTTGTACCTACCATAAATGTAGATGTCCGATAGGTATGCATCTGCAGTCAGGATTACCCACCCTCCTTCCCCTCTGTGGTATTCCTAGGGTGCTTACCCCTCTTTCAGCTAGCTGGGGGAATCTATTATGGTGTATTTGTTGGTTTGTATATATGTGTGTGTATATATATATATATATATATATATATATTGCTACTGTTTGGAACATTCAACATTTATCCAAATTTAGCCTTCCTAGAGGGCACCTGGCATCTGGGGCAAGAAACACGGAGGAAAATGGCGTCGGCTGATGCCTTTATACCCCAGAAGCTCTGACGTCGGGGAAAGTGCGACATCAGCCGAGGCCAGACCCAGACTTTGGAATCCGACCGAAGGGCTGCCTGAGGCAGGACAACCCATATGTTATGACTGCAGATGCATACCTATCGGACATCTACATTTATGGTAGGTACAAAACTGTACTTTCATGTTAGTGTGAATGACCTGAGACATACCTCCCTGGACTACATGAAAAGAGACATGGAAAAGCTCTCTGATCATGTAGCCCAGGCGGGTATAACCCTGACCCTGCGTAGCATCCTGCCCTCACCAAGAATGATACCGCAGTATAAAGATAAAAATGATCAATTTCAACAATTAGCTTAACTTCTGGTGTCATTCAAAGGAGGATCCAGTGTCTTGTCAGTCTGGGGCAACATGCTCGGCAAGCCTCTTTGCTTCACAAGAGACTGACTTGCATCTGTTATCCCTAGGCTTTCAAATACTGGCCAATGCTCTTGCTGCCCCCCATAGTGTCTCTTTTAGGCAAGGCTCAAAAGTCAAACCCACCTCCGTAAACAGCACAAATAAAAAAAAGAGGCTTATGCTACTCAACGCCAGGAGTTTAAATCTCAAAATGCACGCGCTCGAAGCACTCCTCAGTATGGAGAATGTCGACATCTGTGCAGTAACTGAAACCTTGTTCGAGGCTCCACAGAGCACCCTAGCACTACCAGGCTACAACTCATACCACACATTTCGGCCACAGAACATGGACCGAAACACAAAAGGAATGGTTGTATCCATATTCAAGGATACCTACACTTCCAGGTTAGTGGCGCAGCATGATACTTCTGAGATCATCCAAGTGCAACTAACATTGGGCAAATCTGCAATGCAAATTGTGGCCTGCTACCGGTCACCCTCCATGACCCAGGACCACCACTCTGTCTTTCTGGAGACACTGGAAAACATGGTCCTACCAAACACCCTGATATTGGGCGATTTCAATTACCCAGACTTTAACTGGGAAAACTACTCAAGTACAAATTTCCAGGTCCAGCGCTTCATGGAATTTATCAACTCAAATTCCGTGGATCAGCTGGTAAACTCCCCTACCAGAGGTGAAAACATGTTGGACCTGGTCATCACCAACATGGGCGACAGGTGTTCCTGACTGGAGGACAACCCGTCACTGGTTAGATCAGACCCTAAACTAATCACACTGGATGTCCACACCACACCACCACCCCCAACCAAGGAAACCACAGTGAAAAACTTTTCTATAGCAAACTTCACCTTACTTAAGACAGAGGTGGTAAGTTTCACAGCCCCCACGCTAAAGGTTGACAGTGTCCAAGATGCAGGAACCTTTACAAATGCACTCTGAGCACCTACAAGGATGCATGGATCGTGCCATCCCTAGCAAAACCAAGACTCACTCCCCTAAGAGAAGGAAACCAGTCTGGTGGAGCCCTGCCATAAACAGGCTGTACAATAGGAGGAGGAAACTAGTTCAGGAAAAAAACAAATCCAAGAAGGAAAGACATCCCTGGTCAGTATCGGTAAGAAACTAAGGTCCCTCATAAAATCATCCAAGGCTAACTTCGAAAGAAACATAGCCAAGGATTCGAAGATAACCACATAGCCTTCTTCAGCAATGTCAAGAATTTAAGTAGCAACTCGCAGATATGCTCTGAGCTAGTGCAAAATAGCACAAAATATACTGAACCTACTGATATTGCCAACATCCTGGCAAATGGATTCATTGTAAACTTCACCCCCCACCCCAAAAGGGCCCACAACAATACCGGAAAAGTGTAGTGTCCCAGAAATCAGAAGCACAGGTGAAAACAGCCCTTTCAAAAGCCAAAAGCACAAAGTCAGTGGGGCCAGATGGTGTCCCAGGCTGCGTCTTGCACGAACTACAGAATGAACTAACCCCCCACCTAAACACACTTGGTCAACCTCAGCCTCTCCACAGGCTACGTGCCCATAGAATGGCACACAGCAATGGTTATTCTGCTCCACAAAGGAGGGGCCACAACTGACCTTGGTAACTATTGCCCCATAAGCCTGACTAGCCTGGTGTGCAAAGCTATGGAGCGCATCATCATGGAACTCATTAACAAAGACATTGGGAACCTCCAAACACTTGACCCGACCCAGTTCGGCTTTATTAAGGGCAGATCATGCCTACTAAACCTGGTTGTCACCAAGGCCATAGATGAGGGGAAGGTGGTTCACACAGCCTACCTTGACTTCGCCAAGGCTTTTGACACCATTCCCCACTCTGGAATTATAGAAAAACTCACCAGCCTGAACATAAACCCCTACGTCACAAGATGGGTTGCCAACTGGTTTACAGACAGAACTCGCATGGTAAGAGTAGCGGGCTCCAGGACCGACTCTACACCAGTCACAAGTGGTGTCCAACAAGGCTCGGTCCTGGGACCCCCTACTGTTCAGCATGTACTTCTCAGAAGTACAGGCAAACTCAGGAAGGACTATGGTTAACCAAGTTCGCCGATGACTGCAAACTGGGAGCCATAATTGACTCTCCAGCTGACCCGGACATTCTCCAAAAGGGCCTTACCTGGTGTCAGTCATGGTCTCAAGCTAAATGCCAAAAAATGTTTAGTCATCCCGTTTGGAGAAAAACAAAACACCCATGAATTACCACATAAGTGTCAGTCCCTTTAATATAGAGAGGTAGTAAGAAATCTGGGGACCAAGGCAGATAGTAATATCTCCTTTGACAATCATATTGCCAAATTAGTTGGGAAATCCTTCTATGTAGCCCATCTAATTACTGAAGGGTTCGCATCTAGAAGTCGGGGTTATAGTGCCCCTCTGCTCGTCACTCATCAGACTCATCATATAGTACAATGGCCCCATTTGGGATGTACCTCACAAGACGCTTCCAACAGCTGGAATGACAACAAAAGTGCCTCACCAAGAGGATTACTGGCCTCAAACATATGTCCTATGCAGTCCGACTGGAAAAAAGTTCAATTGTGTACACTTACCATAAATGTAGATGTTCAAGTGTATTCACTGTTGCAGTCATTACATTTGGGTAATGTGCTGGCAGGTTGCCCTCAGTCAGCCTGAATATCAAAGTCTTGGTTCTTGCGTCAGTTGCTGTCTCCTCTTCCTTGACGTCAGGTCGTCAGTGGTATAAAACATGCAGCCGACGCCATTTTATTCCGTTTTTCTTGCCCCAGATATATATATATATATATATATATATATATATATATATATATATATATATATATATATAATTGTACTTTTAGAAACATAAACTTTATCTTCAACTAAAAGCAAATACACCACATAGTCTTTTGAGTATAGTGAAGAAAAGGTAATAGGGGGATGGCGGGGTGGGTAACCCGGACTGCATCAGTGAATACATTCTAACATCTACATTTATGGTAAGTGTACACAACTGTACTATGTTCTTCGTGTTTCACTGTTGCAGTCATTACATTTGGGTAGAATCCCAAAGCTATGGATGGGAGGCTGGAACTAAATAGCATTAGGAGCAGCTGTAAGGCCCTGCAGAACTGCAGTGGCAAAGCCTGCCCTTGACTTGGAGAAGAGAGGCAAATGATAATGCTTTGTAATTGTATGAACAGAGCTCCAAGTAGCAGCTTCTAGAATGTCTTTAGTTAGAACTCCTCTGAGAAAGGCTGCTGAGGTAGATGCAGCCCTGGTGGAATGTGACCTGATTCCCTTGGGCACCGGTTTACCATGATGCAAGTAGCAGAAACTAATGCAGTGGCCTATCCACTTTGAAATAGTCTGCTTTGATTTAGCCTTCCCCTCTGATCCTGCAGCAAATGCCTCAAGTAGTTGCTCAGACTTTTAGAGATTTGGTCCTGTTTAAATAGAATCTTAGTTGTCTGTGTACGTCCAAGGAATGCAGAATCCGCTCCCCCTTTTTCTGCGGATTTGGGTAAAATGTTGGCAGGTGAATAGTTTGGTTAAGAGCCACACTGGATGCCACCTTAGGCATAAAGGAATGATTGGTCCTGAGGGACACCCTGTCCGGGTGAAATGTAATAAAAGGCTCCACAGCCATGAGGGCCTGTAGTTCTGAAACCATTCTTGCTGAAGTGATTGCCAGAAGGAAAGCTGTTTTCCAAGATAAAAACTTTATATCCGCAGTAGCTGCTGGTTCAGAAGGAGGCAGGGTGAGCTTTTCCAGCACAAAATTGAGGTCCCATGCAGGAGTTTGTGATCTTCTGGGAGGCCTTAAATTTTTGGCCCCTCTGAGATGCTAAAATTTTTGGCCCCTCTGAGATGCTGTTTTAGCAGAGGATGAGGAAAGATGGGAGGCTCTGTGTTGTAATGAGCCGAGATGGCAGAGGCATGGATTTTTGTTGAAGAAAAAGATAGGCCCTTTTCAAGCATCTCAGTCAAGTATTGTAAAATCTGAGAAATATTTGGCTTTGCTGTGTCCTTTCCTTTTGCTTGGTTCCAAGCACAGAATCTCTTCCATTTATCAGCATAAGATTTTCTAGTGCTAGGCCTTCTGTCTTCCAAAATGACATCAATCACAGATTTACTGAGAGGTATTGTTTGAATAATTGCATGATCAGCCATGCTGCCAGGCTCAGAGTTTGGAGCTGATTGTGCAGATTTTGATTGTTCTGCTGAGACAGTAGATGAGGTATTTGAGGCAAGTACCAAGGAGGGAGTTGAGACATTCCTCAGAATTGGGTACCATTGCTGGCGAGGCCAGTCCGGGGCAATTAGGATCATTTTTGTTTTTTCCTGTCTGACTTTTAGTAAGACCTTGGGGAGAAGAGGCAGAGGAAGAAAGGCGTAGACCGATAGGTTTTTCCAACTGAAGGATGGGGCATCCACTTTCCATGCTTGTCTGTGATAAGTCCTTGTGCAGAATTTGTCCAGTTGATAATTTTGGGAAGAGGCAAATAGATCTATGTCTGTCTGTCATGACATGTCTATGTCATTTCTCTGTTATCATTCTGAAGATTTGTGGATCCAGATGTTAAGTTGTCAATCTCGCCTTCATTCTTGCTTGATGGGTTCGGAGCCGATCCCTCGGCTCCGACTCGGCACTTGCTAAGCTCGAGAGTCACTTTTACCAGCTCGAGGCAGCCCCATATCCCATGATGCAAGGCGGTAAGTACCCAGATCTCGTTTGCCGCTTCGCTTAGGAGGTCTTCTTTTTACCAGCTCCTGGTAAGTTATTCACTTTTGTGAGATTTTAGCCCCTTTTAGTTAAAAAAACCTTTTATTGATAGTTTTAAGTTTAATTTGTAGTTTTTCTGACAGGAAATCCCTATCTCCTTTAATTTTGTTAGTCAAACTTTCCCTATCCCATCCCCCCCCTGTTAGGGTGTGTGTGTTGGTTTTATAGAATACCTTTTGGTATTTATTTAAGTTAATTTTGACTGGTGTGTGTGTGTGTGTTTTTTCAGCACCATGTCAAAGGAGAGGGTCTCAGGTTTTAAGAAGTGTGACTCGTGCTGTCAGAAGATGTCTCTGACAGAAGGTCACACTTCTTGCCTGTATTGTCTGGGCCCTCTTCACCTGCAGGACTCCTGTGCTATTTGTCATTCCTTCAGCCAGAGAGTCCTGCAGGAGAGACGTAATAAGCTGATACTTAGGGGCCTTCTTGCCGGAGGGCTCTCCGCTAAGTCGGCTCCACCAAAATCAGCAAAATCTTCCAAGGCCCAGGCTTCTGTATCTAAGCCTGCGGCCTCGGCCGACTGCATTGAGTCGAGATCGGCTCCGCTGGAGCCGATTCTGGCTTGAAGCCTTCGCACCGATGGCTATCGGTGCCGATCTGTATTGACACTTCGATGTCGGCTCCGATCGGCTCCGACACCCATGTGGCATCGGTGTCGGCCCGATCGGCTCCGACACCGTTACTTTGTGGCTGTATCGGCTCGGCTGGAGCCGATACATCGAGGCTTCCTGTCGGCTCCGAGAGGTCGGCTCCGACAGGATCTATAGTATCGGCTCCGATGGGTCATTCCAGGGAGAGGTCGGGCTCCTTCCCTGGTGCCGCTACTTTCGGCTCGGCTTCACCTCTTCTATCGAACGGACCCATCGGAGCCCATCTTCAAGGCCGCCCAGGTTGTCAGATCATGACCTAGAGAGAGTGGTCAGTAGATTACTTAAGTCACAGGTACTGGCCCAAATGTTACACAGTCCGTCTCAACAGACGACTGTTGGTCCACACCCCGTTACAGTTCCTCCTTCAACTCTACCCCAGAGCTTGGAGTTGGAGTCTTCGGGAATGGTTACTGCTACGGCTGGAGGACGGATACGCGCTTCTGTTCCTTCAGCCACTACTCTTATATCATCTTGAGACCTTCCTTAGAGGGATTCGTGGTCGGGCTTCCATGGTCTCCTCCGAGGGGTGAGTGGCATCGGACCCTTGTCCAACCCGCTCTTCCCTTGGAGCCTCGGCCTTGGTGAGCTCGGCTCCGACATCTGCCTCGAGACTTCCCTTCGGTGGTCCCTGGAGTTCCTACCTCTTCGGAGCGGGTTCTCTCGGACCTGCCTGGGAGGGGAGCATTCGAGGTGATGAAGAGTGTACTGGCCACTGGTATCAGTCAGCAGTCTGTTCCCGTAGCTCCTCCCTCTATAGTACCTGTTGACATCTCTGCCACTTCTCTTGCTACAGGACCCAGAGATCCTCCGCCTCAGGTTTCCCCATTGGGAATTTCCCCCTCTTCCGAGGATTCTCCTGATGTTTCGGGAGATCTTCCTAGGAAGAGGACTTGTAAGAGGAAGCATGTAGACTCCCCCGAGTCTGTCACTTCGGATACTGACTTTGATGAGTCAGAGGGATCCCCTAGATCCCCCTCTGAGGATGTTTCCTTCTCAGACATCCTAGAACTTCTGAAACAGAGGGGAAACTGGCCCACCAACAATCCCTCTGAGGATGAGTCAGTATACCTAGAGGCGTTTGGATCTCGGCCCTCCACCTTCTGGGTGTCTCCGCCTTCGACCCCTTATGCAGGTTATTGCACTAGAAGCGGGCAGCTCCTGACTCTGTAGAGCCAGTCCCTAGGAGGCCTTCAAAATTCATCACTGCCCGAGTGACAAACAATTCCTTACTAAGGGTGTCCCGCTGATGCCATGGTGGTGGCTGCGCCACCAAAAGGAACTTGCAGATCCTTCCGTGCCCGCCCATCCTCCTAATAAGGACTCTAGGACCATGGATAGGTACGGTAAGCGGATGTTTTCCTCAGCGACCTTTGCTATGCGTTCGCTGAATTACCTATGTCACTTCACCAGACTCCAGAGAGATATCCTAAAGGAGCTGGGAGAAGTAGTTCAGGATCCTACAGCTGCAGGGGCTCAAGAAAAAATTGCTTCGCAGCTAGGAACCCTCAATTCCATTGCAAAGGGCTGCATGCGGCTAATATCTTATGGTGCGGATGGAAGCAGTAGAGCCGCAGGTACAGGTGTGGCTCTTAGACGCCAAGCCTGGATGCGGCTATGTGATTTTGGATCCCTTTAAGGCGCCCTTCACAAATTCTCCCTTTGATGGGTCAGCTTTGTTTGGCCCTCAGGTGAAGGAAACCTTGACCAGGTGCGAGCAGGACGGCAAGACTCTTTCTGCTGTTGGAGTCCGTTTTCCACCCCTTCTAGACCTTATCCCAAAGGACAGAAGGGCGGAAGATGTGGTTCCGTAAATCCCAAGGAGTCACGCCGATTCACGTGGTCAGTTTACCCCTAGAGGCAGAGGGGTAACAACAACAGACGCTCTAGAGGCAGAGGGGTCCAAGAACCAGGGAAACAGGGAGCCTCTCTCTGACAAGCCCTTTCAGCATCCCTGAGGTGTTGCCCGGCTGTCCCTCCTTGGAGGCAGTCGGGGGAAGATTATCACTGTACCCAGAAGCCTGGCATTCCCTCACTCAAGACAAATGGGTACAGTCGATCATATCCAAGGGTTACATAATTCCTTTCGAGGAAAGTCCCTTCCCCTCAAGTTCCCTTCCAGATGTACCACCCGGTCTAAGGGAGATTGCAGAGTCAGAAATCGCAAAACTACTGCAAAAAAGAGCCATTCAGCCAGTTACAATAGACCATTCAGAGCCCGGAATCTACTCAAGGTTCTTTTGGTCCCCAAAAGACGGGAGACTGGAGACCAATATTGGATCTCAGCAGACTCAACAAGTCTGTCAGGAAGACAAGATTCCGAATGGTCACTCTTCAGTCAATTCTGCCCTTCTTACAGAAGGACAACTGGATGTGCTCAATAGATCTTCAGGATGCGTACTATCACATCAAAATTCACAGACGCCCAGGAGATTTCTCCGCTTCGGCTGGGGTCCAGTCATTTCCAGTTCAGAGCCCTGCCCTTTGGTCTCACTACAGCCCCCAGAGTGTTCACCAAATGCATGGCAGTGGTCACGGCTCACCTGAGACGTCAAGGATTCCAGGTGTTTCCGTATCTCGACGACTGGCTCCTATCGGCCACCACCAGGCATCAGCTTATACAAGCCAGGGATTACACAATAGACCTTTGTTCTCATTTGGGCATCTCAATCAACTTGAAAAGTCATCCTTATCGCCCTGCCAGTCTATTACCTTCATAGGCGCAAACTTAAACACTGTTCGGATGTCAGCTACCCTTACAGAACAAAGAGTTTCAGACATTCAGACTCATGTCAGGATCATTCTGGCCAGCAAGAAAATACAGGCCAGAATGGTTCTAAAGGTATTAGGTCTCATGGCTGCGGCCATTACTCTTCTTCCCTGGCTCGATTCTACATGCCTTCTTCAGTGGATGCTGTTCACACAGTGGTCATACCAGCAACTTCCAATGCGTCACCAGATTCTGGTGACACAGACATGCAAAGAGCATCTTGCTTGGTGGATCACATCGTCTCAGGTTCACCAAGGCAGGTACTTTGTACCCCCATCCCCGATAGCCACTGTCACCACGGATGCCTCCCTGATCGGGTGGGGGTCATTATCAGGGCAGGATGGTTCATGGGACGTGGCAGCCGTTCGAGTACCATCTGCACATAAATGTCCTGGAGATGAGAGCAGTGCTTTTAACGTTGCAAGCCCTCAACGACTTTCTTCCCGTAGGGACTATTGCAGTCCACACAGACATGTCTGTAGTTTGGTATATCAACAAACAGGGCGGAACCAAGTCCTACCCCTTGTGTCGAGAAGCGCTCAGACTATGGCAATGGGCGATCTCCTCTCATCGGTTTCTGGTAGCAACGCATATCCCTGGGAAAACCAACATTATAGCGGACAGATTGAGCAGAGCTATCCTCATGCCTCACGAGTGGTCTCTCAAGCAATCTATAGCGGAAGAGATTTTTCTGGAATGGGGTCGTCCATGTTGCGATCTTTTGCTACTCCGCAAAACAGCGAATGTCCAGACTTCTTCACCCTCTTGCCTCTATCAGGGCATCCCCGCAGCGACGCTCTGACCCAGGATTGGCCCCAGGGACTTCTTTTATGCCTTCCCACCATTTCCTCTGATCCCTCAGGTGATCCAGAAAGCTACCGCTTTGAGAGCCAAATTGATTCTCATTGCCCCTTACTGGCCTCGACAAGTTTGGTTCCGTTCCTCCATCATCACCTTTTGGTGCAGCCGTGGCATCTGGACCCAGTGCCAGACCTTCTGATTCACCAATCGGGTCAGCTGCACCGGTCAATCCCTTCTCTCAACCTCACAGCATGGTTGCTCCACTTCCTTCCTTAGCCAGGCTTCCGTTGATCTCTAACCCAGTTAGAGACATCATAGTAGCTTCGCTAAAATCCTCTACCAGGAGGATTTATACAAGCAAATGGAAACGTTTCTCTTATTGGGCTAAGGCCCAAAATATTGATCCTTTTACTGCCCCTGTTCAGGCAGTCCTGGACTTCTTAGCAGAGATTTTTCATGCAGGCTCCTCTTCTTCCACAGTCAGAGTTCAATTGGCTGCTACTTCAAATTTTCATGTCGGGATAGCAGATCATAATATTATGTCCCATAGGCTCTGCAGGGCCTTCTTGAAAGGAATTTTCCTACTAAAGCCTCCAATCAGGAATCCTCCTCCTCAGTGGGATCTAAATTTAGTGCTGACATCCTTGATTCTTCCCCCCTTCGAGCCAGCTGTTTCTTGTTCCCTGAAATATCTTTCTTGGAAAACTTTATTCCTAGTGGCTATTACATCTGCCAGGAGGGTGTCTGAACTTCATGCTCTTCGGTTCGACCCCTATTTGGTTTTTCACAAAGACAGAGTATCTTTGAGAACTAATCCATCCTTTTTACCTAAGGTCGCTTCAAAGAACAATCTGAATCAATCCATTGATCTCCTGTATTTTTCCTAACTATTCAGATAGAGCTGAACAAAAGCTACATTATCTTGATGTCCACCGTCAACTTAGATATTATTTGGACAGAACAAAAAATTTAGAAAATCTGATCAACTTTTTGTGTCATATGCGGATAATAAAAAGGCCTTCCTGTTTCTAAAGTGACCTTGTCCAGATGGCTTTCTTCGTCATCTCGAAATTTATACTCAGGGGAAAACAGCTGTGCTCAAAACCTAAAGCACATTCAACTAGGAGCTTAGCTACTTCTACAGCCTTTCAAGCTAGACTTCCTTTGGACACTATTTGTGCAGCGGCCACTTGGGCTACTCCTCACACTTTTGTTTCCCATTACAAATTGGACTTGGCCTCCAGGGACAGAGCCAGTTTTGGCTCTACAGTCCTCAAGAGTTTGTTCCATTGAGCCACCCAGGATAGAGGTGCTAGGGACGGTCCCATCAAGCAAGAATGAAGGCGAGATTGACAACTTAACATTAAGAAGTTATGTACCTACCATAACGCTCCATGTTAGTTGTCTTCTCGCCTTCTTTCTTCGACCCTCCCTCCTTCCCCCTGGCCTGGACAAACCTTGTATAAGAAACTGTTATGCTGAAGACCATTCAGACCTGGTCCTTCTTCCATCTGTAAGTTTTCTTTCTTCCTTTGGGAAGTATTTTATGCTTGGTGCTATTGCCCTTTGTTAGCAAACGAGATCTGGGTACTTACCGCCTTGCATCATGGGATATGGGGCTGCCTCGAGCTGGTAAAAGTGACTCTCGAGCTTAGCAAGTGCCGAGTCGGAGCCGAGGGATCGGCTCCGAACCCATCAAGCAAGAAAGAAGGCGAGAGAAGACAACTAACATGGAACGTTATGGTAGGTACATAACTTCTTATTTCCACTCGTGAGGGTCCGTAAGATTTCTGCTTAGGTCGTCTGCCAGAGTATTTTGTGTTCCTGGCAGGAATTGAGCTTGAAGATGTACTTGGTAAGTCAAGGCTGTGTCCCACAATGCCATGACTAGTCTGCAAAGGAGGTAGGAATGTGTACCCCCCCCGCTTGTTTATGTACCACATAACTGTGGTGTTGTCAGTCTTCTGTAGTTAGGGTTTGGGTGGCAGGGGGTAGAGTGTGTTTGAAGTAAATAGTCAGTTGCCTTTGTTTGTCTGGCATAAGGTAAGCCACCTGGGAAGTTGTGTATTCATGCTTGCACCCAGGAATGTAATTTTTTGAGAGGGTACCAGTTGTGATTTCTTTTCATTTGTGTACCCTAGGCATGTTAGCCTTTTTACAAACGCCAGATGTTGAAGAAGAATGTCCTTTTTTTCTGCTTGAATGAGACAGTCGTCCAAGTATGGATAGATTTGTATGCTTCTTTGTCTGCAAAATGCAATTACTGGTGCCAGGCACTTTGTAAAGACCCTGGGCGCAGTAGATAAGCCAAAGGGGCAGTGCAGATAATTGTAATGCATAAATCCTGCCTTGACGCGGAGGTATTCTCTGCACGATTCCCTTATTGGGATATGCAGGTATGCCTCTTAAGTCTAGAGTCACTAACCAAGCGTTCTTGCCCAGCATGGGCAGAAGCTGCTGTAAAGTCAGCATTTTGAATTTTGGGATGTCCAAGAATGTGTTCAGAATAGATAAATCCAGTATTGGACACCAGGCATTGTCTTTTCTGGGTACCAGGAACAGTCTTGAATAAAAACCTTGTCCTTTTTCCTGTTCTGGTACTGGTTGAATAGCCCCCATATTCGCGAGGGACGTAACTTGTTTCTGAGCCTCTGCCCATTGATTTTGTGACAGATCTGGCCAACCGTTTGGAATTGGCAAGGTATGGAAATGAAATCTGTACCCCTGGGATCCTATGTTTTATACCCACTTGTCCTGGGTTATTAACTGGCAATTTTGAGCATTAAGTGCTAATTTTCCCAATTTTGAGCATTAAATGCTAATTTTCCCTCCAAGGGAGCTGCCAAAAGGTAAGTGATTGGTGATGGTAGAGGAAAGTCATTAAGACTGCTTACTGTAGGGTTGTGCTTTGTTTCCTCCAGATTTGGAGGTTGAGGCACCACATTGCTTTGACCTGTAAGAACGCTGTGATTGGTATCTAGAGCCTTTTGAGCGCCTGGATTTGCCTTGTGAGGCTTTTTGTAGGCCAGTGTCTACTGAATCTGGGTGGCTGCACTCGTAAGAAATCTTTTACAGTTTGCATAGATTTAGCTTTGTCTTCCATTTTCTTTAAAACCTCTTCTGCCTTATTACCATGTTAATATCTTTAACATGATCTGGCAGATTTTGTTCCTTGAGCCAGGCATGCCTTCTAATCACAGATCCAGTAACTGCGGCCCTGCAAGAGGCCTCCAAGGAATCAAAACCACATTGCAAAGTATGCTTTCCAACCTGTTCTGCTGCATGCAATAATTCCTGTAATTCTTTATTTTCCACACATTCAAAAATCAACATTTTTTGTTGCAATAATCCCATAACATGCTGTTGATATTTAAGCATATGAAATTGGCAGTTTAAGGCCCTAATTGCCAAGGTTGCAAATGTATAAACCTTTCCCCATCTATCCAGCGCCCTGGAATCTCTATCAGAGGGGGTAGGATTCTTGGCTGTAGAGGCCTTTACACCTTTGCGACCCTGTGAGATAGTTTCAGGATCAGCAGCAGGATTTTTGAATAAAAATTTGTGGAAGTCAGGAGCCCTGTAATATCTGTCTGGCTTACTAGAAGCCGAAGGTAGGGAATCAGGAGCCATCCTTGATTCCGAAAACACATCATCAACAATGTCTAATACAGGAGGTGTAGCCAAAGGCCTGTGCTGAGGAAGAAGGAAATCACTAAGCCTCTTTTTTGATTCCGAGAATTCCTGACTCTCCCAATGAAAATGTTCCCCTAAAGTATGCAAGGTTTCTCCAAAAGAATAATCCTCAGGAGGAGATGCAGATGGGGTGGATTCTTCTGCATCTAAATATTTATAGGGTGTATAGAAAATTCCTGATCAGAAGAGGAATCGGAAGAAATAGAAGCCTGATCTGAAGATTTATAATCAGTGTCTTGATTAGGCCTCTTATCGGGGGGGGTTGGAACCCCCCTGATCAAGATTAATTAAGTCCTCAACCATTTTGATCATCTGTTTTTAGGCATGGGGCGTGAGCACGTGTCTCATGCTTAGTGGTTTTAGACTTGGAGGTTGTTTTTGAAGCTGGCGTCGGTTTTGTATAGAAATGTTGAGGCCTGAAAACATCCTCAGAAGCCGGTGCCTGCTCAGCGGCTCTGGACCCATCCGAGGGAGAGACATCCATGGGTACAATACTGTGGGAATCTCGCGGCATTCCGGACTCCACTTGGGTCCCTGTAGAGGCCTGCATCTCAAAAGTAGCAGGTATCAGGGGTTGCTAAAGCGCCTCACTGAGTATCGGCGACTGGCTTAGGAGAAGCTTTGTCGTCTGTTTTGGACCTTGACGGTCTGTCTCTGTCCTTTTCTTTGTGTTTTTTGTGAACTCCGGTAGTCTGATTGCTGTCCGATGACATTTCATGGTAATTAAATCTGGATCCAAAATATTTTGAAGCAAAGATATACCGACGCTTAATAGTGCATTGGTTAAATCTAGCACAAAACCGACAAAGGCACGTTATGATCTGGGCCTAGGCAAGGAATACAGTGCAAATGAAAATCCTTATGAGGTATTTGCTTCCCGCAAGTAATGCAATTATTAACTTTTACTGACATTGGTAAGGAGCAAGAAAGTTTCCCCAACGGGGTACTTAGCTTTAATTGAAGACTTTGGTTCTGAAACTCGAAATGGAAAATTTCAGGAGTCCGGCCGACCTGCACTTGCGAACTGCTTCTGCTTCAGGCACCACGCGGCAAGAAAGACTGAATAAAATGGCGTTGGCTGCATGTTTTATACCCCTGACATCATGGAAGAGGAGACAGCAACAGATGCAGACCCAAGACTTTGATATTCAGGCCTACTGAGGGCAACCTGCCTTCAGATTACCCAATTGTAATGACTGCAACAGTGAAACACGAAGAACATCTCCAGCTGTACTCAGTGTCATATCGCTTACTTAGAGGTGATCTCTGCCTGACTTGCAAAGCCATGTCCAACTCAGAATTGATGGACATGCTCCACCTAAAGAAATCCAAGTTACTGCGAGCCACTCTCTCTAGTGAGCTAAACCTCGCCACAACAGTAAGTAGAACATGCTGGAGGGATAGATTCCTGTCAGAGACTCCCCATGCTTTGGAACAAAATTCCTAACTGCATTAGGCAGAGCCCCTCACTAACGCTCTTCAAGAGAAACCTTGACGAGTGGGGATGGGTAACAGAAAATACACCCCTGGGATCACTTCATTGGCTCTTCTTGACAGAGGCTCAGTTAATCAATGGGGCGGTGAAAGCTGACACGCTGGCTAGGGCCTATAAATGCCTTCGGGCAGATAGCCTAGTACCTACCTATGAACCTATAATAACCAACAGCCATCTTTAGAGCAGGAATCTGTCAGGTTTCTTCAGTCATAAGAGAAGGGGAGGCACCCCACTTTGTGGAATCTGAGTCCTTTGATTCAGGTGTGGATGAATTCTCACAAATGTCTTCCTCTCTAGATCGAGTCAAATAACCTTAACTTTTGCTTCTCCAGAGTATTTATCATTTGTTGAGAACTCAGCAAGATGAGTGATCATTTCAGATGGAAATCTAAGTTGTCAACTTCACTGAAAAGATGCAGGGATCTCCTAGATGTATGTGAGCCAAAATCCTAATCAAAACGTCAAGTGATTAAAGCCTTGGTGGATGCATTTTAGTAGTGCATCTTTGAATCTAGATTCCAATCTTTTGCTCCCTGAAATGAGACCAGCTTTACAGGTTCATGGTTTCCTGCAAATATCCTCTTGTAATTCAACTGTGGTATCCATTGATGCGATCATGGGTTTGCTAGGAGTCTATTTGAAAAATCAACTCCCAATAACAAAAAGGGTAAATCCTAAACTTTCTTTGGAAAGAAAATGTAAGACTTATTGAAATACCAGTGGATATTTCCTCAGTTTAAGGACAAGGCTGAAGGAGGTACCAAACAAAGCCCAAAGAAGGTTCAGTGCTAGCATTATGTAAACTGTGTTCCCAGTTAGCAAGTACTGTTAGGTTTGGCTGTGATCAGAATGTTTATATAACGCCTGACTCCATTAATTGCCTACTGCATATTTGGAAATGCCCATATGATTGCCTAATATAGACTGCAACTCTGGAGAAGACTTAGAAGCCCTGCGGTTAACTAGTCTGTCATGCTTCCAGACTTAAAGGCTCTTTCTGAACCTCCCAAAATTCTCTTCCATGGGTAGCAAATCCTGTTTATGGCTAGATACTGCAAGTCAGAAATCCTTCTTGCCAAAAAAGTCACCTTTCTAAGCCAGTACTATAGCTCCATACCACTGCTGTACCACATCACAGCAAGAGAGATGTCCTATTCTCATGTTCTAGTATTCTTCCTGTGGGATTCTCTGCCTCAGGCGACAAACGTTAGCCACCTGTACAGAAGCTTAAGCCTGGTTGATGCTAGTTTGTGGGACGTAGGGCCATAAACCCAGGGGCCTTAATTGTGACATCTGCACATACTCAGAACTTTTCTGCCTCAGTTGAACATCGGATCAAATGTTTCGCTTCTCTCCTTCAAGATGTCTAAAGCTAAGTGTACCCCACTGGGGAATTCTTTCTAATTTTTTGTGTGAGGTTGGTTTCTTAGTTCTTAGGCGATGTCCACTAAGAAAGGTAAGTACAAATGTGGATGTCAAATCCCGCATAAAGACTCTCTTGACTGCTGTGTATTCTGTTTAGGCTGGGAACACAGTCATATCTCCTGCACTGTCTGCCAGTCTTTGTCCCCAAAAGCTCAGAACCCATGTGGCTGATTAGGATTCTATAGAGGAAGACTCCCCTCCAGGGGACATTGTTTGGCGAGACTATAACAAAAGTGAGGGAGCATTTTAAATGGGATACTACCCAGATGACCAACTCAAAGGTATTTTGAGCTGCTGCAGGTTGAATCACCATCCATCAGCCATCCCACTGATGATTCCTGCTTACTTGGATGCATTTGCATCAGTCTCTAAAAACCCTGACTCTCACCCACCTGCTCCCAAGAGACCTGATCGTTTCTACATAGTCGCTGATAACCACAAATTTCTTTTGAAGGCCCCCTTGGCAGACCCCACAGTGATAGTTGTAGTACCAGACAAGCAGTCTAGACTTATTCCTTCCTCGTCAATCTTGGCTTCGGACAAGGATAGCAAGGTAATGGACAGGCTGGGCAAGAAGGTATGCACTTCTTCCGCCCTAGCTTTTTAGGGCTATTAATTACCAAACCCATATGGTAAAAAAATGCCCTGGATTTGGTATACCAAGCTACAACCCTACTTGCCTGATTCTCCTAATAAGATGGATATAACATCTAAACTTTCCCTGGCATCTGAAGTTGCTAGGCACTCCATTGGATGCAGTTATGATGCAGCAGAGGCCTCTGCTAGATCTGCTGTTTCTGCATCTGTGCTTCGCAGATACTAGTGGCTTAGGCTCCAGCCACTGCCTGAAGACTTAAAATTCTGGATGCTCTACTAGACCATAATCATCTGTTTGGGAAGCAGTCTGCAGAACTGTTTAAGAACCTACAGGGGAAGAGCAGGGAACCAAAATGTTACAGGAATTACCCTGCAAAAACTACATATGTCAGGAGAGCCCCCATTATTACTACTTCAACTTCCAGACATAGGAAAGGGAGACTGAGGCAATCCTCTTCCAGGACACAGCCCCTTCTCAGCCCACCCACAGACTGCCATTTCAGGACAAAAATACCAACAATGCGTGACTGCCTAGATCACCTCCACCTCTCACCCCGCTTCTCTCACTGTCTCCTCTTCTTGAAAGACAGCACCTCAAACTGTTGGGTTCTGGCAGTAGTGGAAAAACGGCATTTTCTGTCTTTGGAGGAAAAACCCAGACCTCGGGGCATTCCCTTCCCACCCAAAAAAACAGCTTCACCTCATCCCTCCCGTTATCCAGGATGATGTTACGTAGGGAACCATAGAACCAGTTCCACCAGATTAAGAAGGGAAAGGTTTCAACTGCAGGTTATGCCTGGTTTAAAAAAAAAAGACTTCCCTTGCAGGCCAGTCTTGGATTTAACCTTTATAACTCTCTTCCTGAAAGTCCCCACCTTCAGAATGCTGTCCCTCCAAAGCCTGCTTCCACTATTGCCACCCAAGGCTTTCATGGCCATTTTGGATTTGACCGAGGCTTACCTCCGTATGCTCATACATCCAACCCACAGGAGGTACTTATGTTTTGCTGGATCCTGTTCAAACTTTCAATTTACTGCCTTGCCCTTTGGTTTATCCACTGCACCAAGGGTCTTCAAGTGCCTAGCTCCTGCCACAGCCTACTGCAGAGTGAAGTGCATTCAAATCTACCCCCTACCTGGATGACGTTCTCATCCTTGCAAAAGAGGAAGACATACTCAAAAAGCATCTCTTGTTCTCCATGTCTCTGCTCCAGGTGTTGGGTTTCACATTCAACCTCACCAAATCATCCCTCTCCCCAACACAGGACAAAATCTTCCTGGGATGCAGGATACAAACAGACCTGATGAAGGCTTTCCTTCCTCAGGACAAGGTAATTTCCCTGATCAACCACTTCCAGGACCTCCAGGTCAGCCATTTGTCAGACAGACATTTCATGTGCCTATTGGGCCTTATGGCAGCCACAATACTTGTGCTGCTACTTGCCAAGATGCGCATGAGAGAGAAAGATGTCCTTCTATTCCTATGTTGCATATTCTTGGTGTGGTATTTCCTGTCTTCAGGTGACTTGTATGTAGTCTCCTATACAAAAGCTTCAGCTTGGCAGTTGCAGCTGCGTGGGACGTCGCATGTAGGGTCATAAACCAGGGACCCTATTTGTGACGTCTGCACGCACAATCCTCAGAACTTTTCAGCCACAGACGTCTTCACATCGTACGATCGCTGTCCAGACGTTGGATAGACTAATAGGTAAGTAACCCGTTGGGTTTTTGCATTTCTAATGTTTTACCGATCTTTCGCATTGCTTAGGCTTGGTTGTTGTAGTTTTTGGCTGATGTCAGGGGAAAAAGGGAAAGTGCCAATGCGGGAGCCAAATTCCCCATAAGAGGACATGCGTTTTCTGCTTAAGCTAGGAACACTACCATAACGCCTGCCCTATTTGTGAATCTTTTGTGCCTAAGACCTTATGTAGCCGCCTGGCAGATTTAAACCTTTACTTAGAAAACCAATGCCTCAAACAGCTGGCTCTGAGAATGGATCCCGCTTCGGAGGCTGCCCAAGAACCTCCGCGTAAGACTGCCAAGATGCCTAGGCCTTCATCGCCTGCCGCTTCACACCCAGATGCCCCGTCAACTACCGATGTAGGAGTTGGAGTGCTCGCAGTATCAGTCTGCTCCATCGACCTCCCTTGTGGAGGCCGCTGCACAGCCGATGACCGGCATGTCCACGGAGCTCAGACACAGACGCCTGTCTTGTCGAGAGGGAAACCAGTTTTGGTGGCTCCTTCGGCCGGGATCCAGACCTCTGATACAGCTGCTGCCAAACCAGCTGTAGACCGTCTCGTAAGACCACTCCAACCAAAAAGAAGCAGAAAACAAAACACGTTACGCCTGCTTTTGAAGCCCCCTCCAGACTGGGAGGCCTTCACCTCTTCTCTTACGCAGGCATTTGTGGTCCTCCGGCCTTCTGCCTCACATCCATAACTACATTGCCTCTGCTAAGCACTAGGCCTCCTTCTGCTGCTTCCATTCCCATGGCTCCCCTCCTTGAAGAACATGAATCTTCCTACTCTTCCTCGGATGAGTCCATCTCTTATGCATCCCAGATTGCTTCTCCCAAGGAGTATTATTCTCCTAATGAGGATTCTGTGGAAGGGGATTCTCCACTAGAAGGTCTTACATTTGGTGAAACAGTCACCAAAATGAAAGACCATTTCAAATGGGATACTTCCCAAATGACAAACCCAAAAAAGATACTTTGAACTGCTGCAAGTGGAGTCTCCCTCCCCTACAGCTGTACCCCCTGTTCTTCCAGCATACTTGGATGCCTTTACTGCAGCCTCTAGAACACCTGACTCATAGCTTCCTGCACCTAAGCGCCCAGACTGCTACTACAAGGTGCCAGAGGAACAAAAATTCCTTCTAAAGCCACCCTTAGCAGATCCAGCAGTGATTGCCACTGCCCCTGATAAACAGTCTCAGTCGTTACCTTCTGCCACCCCATTGTCCACGGATAAAGATAGCAAATCCATGGATAGGATAGGCAAGAAGGTGTACACTTCCTCCACTCTTGCCTTCAGAGCCATTAACTGTCAAACACACATGACCAAGTATGCCCTGGACTTAGTATCCTAAGCCACCTCTATGCTGGCTTTAATTCCTGATGGTCCCATTAAGACTGATATCACCTCCAATTGTCCTTAGCCCTACAATTGGCTAGACACTCCATAATGTGCAGCTATGATGCTGCAGAAGCTTCTGCTCTCTCTGCAGCATTAGCGTCTGTCCTTAGGAGATCTTCCTGGCTTAGACTACAGAATCTGCCAGAGGACTTCAAGTCCAAAATCTTGGACACCCCCCCCCCCCCCCCCCCAATCACAATTTCCTCTTTGGAAAGCAATCTGCAGACCTATTTAAGAGTCTGCAAGAAAAAAGCAAAGAATTACAGGATATAAAACATCTCTTGGTATCCCCTATACCCAAATTTTATAGGAACTACCCGGCTAAGACCACCTTTGTTAGGCATCACCTGCATTCTGCTGCCTCTTCATCCAGATTAGGAACTAGAAGACATTCCTCATCCGAGCCTACTGGCCACCTCCTCAGCCTAGACTACCCTTTCAGGATAGGGGAGGTCCTAATAATCCAAAAACATCCACAAAAATGGAAGGAAGGAAAAAATAACTGAAGGCGAACTGCCGAGGTACCAGAATTTGGATTAATAAATGTAATTTATACATCCTGAAAGCTGATTTTTTCCTTCCTTCCATTTTCGTGGATGATGTCCTTCAAGAATGCAACTGCAGTCATAACATATGGGTTGTCCTGCCTCAGGCAGCCCTCGGTCGGCCGGATTCCAAAGTCTGGGTCCGGCGTCTGCTGGTGTCGCCTCCTCTCCGACGTCAGAACGGCTGGAGTATAAAGGCATCTGCCGACGCCATCTTCAGTCTTTCTTGCCGCGTGGTGCCCGAAGCAGAAGCAGTTCGCAAGTGTCAGTCGGTCAGCTCCTGTGTTTTCAGTACCGAAGTCATCTAAAAGCTAAGTACCCCGTTGGGGAAAATTTTTTCTTGCCTCAGCCGATGTCAGAACAAATTGAGAAAGTTGTTAATTGTTTGTCTTGTGGTAAACAAATACCTCATAAGGACTTCCATTCTTATTGCCTACCTTGCCTGGGCCCAGACCATGACGTCTCGGCCTGTGCTGCCTGTGCTTGCTTTAATAAGCGCACTCTCAGGCGCTGGGCAGAATTTGCCGAAGACTTTTTTGGCAAATCTTTCGCTTATATCATGCCGTCGGAACTACCGACTACTCAATCTTCCAAAAAACGAAAGGACCGGGACCGACATCCTCGGCCCGCGTCCTCCACCGATACTCCTCCTAAACCCTCCGCGAGTGCTTCGGTCCCTTCGGAAGCAGTAATTCAACCGCTCCAGGCCGACGACACAGCGTTAACTCGTCCTTCGGTCTCTGAGTCTACACCGGTGCCGGTTGTTGACTTTCCTCCAGAAACCGAAGTTCTGGATCTACCCGACACCATTCCTGTGGATAAGGTTACTCCTGCATGTGGGGCAGCTAGGCCTCCTGTATCCATTTCCATCAAGGCCTTTGCACATGCTAAGGCCGCCAGCCAGGCCAAGGCCCATCCTAAACCTACTGCCCAGGCCCCTTCTGATAAACAGATCATGTCTCTTGCTGCAGATCTTATTTCTCTTATCAGGTGGTCTCAGCCTCATCCAGACAGAGGTTCTCAGCCGCCTGCAGAGAAAAGGCCCAGAACTGAGCAGGCCGACAACCTCTCTTCAGATGAAGCCTCTGGGGATTCTGAGCCTTCAGATACCCAAGAAGAATCCTTCTAGGCCTATGAGGACTCTGATGCTGAGGAATCAATTCCCTCTGCCTCTCCTCCAGAGGATTTTTCGTTCGGTGAAGTCCTACACTCAATGAGGGAGCATTTTAAATGGCAGGGTCAGGAATTCTCTGATTCCAGGAAAAGGCTACGTACCTTCCTCAAGCTACCCCAGCACTGACCTTTAGCTATCCCTCCAGTGATGGATGTCCTGGATGATGTTTTCTCCGACTCCAGTGCTAACCCTGATTCTCTCCCTCCTGCTCCTGTCAAGCCAGACAGATATTATAGGGTCCCTGATACCCACAAACATCTCTTTAAGGCCCATTCTGTGGATCTAGAAACTATTTCACAGGGCCCCAAGGGGGTGGCTACTTCCACAGCCAAGAATCCACTGCCAGTGGATAGGGAAGCTAGGTCCCTGGAGAGATGGGGTAAAAAAAAGTTTATACCTTTACCACCCTGGTCATGCCTTTTTCATATGTTTCAGTACCAGGATTTTTTACTGGATGATTTACAGAAAAAACTAGCCTCTCCTGAGCCTATTGATAGAAAGGCATTGCAGGATCTAGTAGATAACACAGCAGGTTAGCAATCATTTTCTTCAGTGTGGTTTTGATGCATTGGAGGCTTCATGCAAGGCAGCTGTGACTGGGGCTGTTATACGTAGACATGCTTGGTTAAAAGAACAGCCACTGCCCGACCATGTTAAAGTAAAGTTACTTGATGCGCCTCTGGAAAAATAGAAGCTTTTTGGTGCTAATGCACAAGATGTGTTGAAGTCCATTGAGGAAAAAGCTAAATCAGTACAGACAGTCAAAGATTTCCTCCAGGTTCAACCACCCAGATTCAGCAGGAATTGGCCTTCAAAGAATTGGTCCTTTCCAGACACTGACAAGTTTCAAAGGGGAAAAAACAGGTGCCCGAGGTAGAGGGCAATACTGAGGCTCCTACATGGGGCCGCCAATGGCAACCACCAAATCAAAGGAGTGGCGCAGGCAGTCCAGCTGCACCACAAGGACAACCACAATGACTTGACTTTCACACCGCCTACAAAGGCTCAAAGAGAAGCACCTTTGGGCGGAAAATTATCCTTATTCTCAAACTGGCATATCTTAACCAAGGACAACTGGATTCTGGATTTAATAGACAAAGGTTACAGATTCCACTTCCATACTTTACCAATAAGACAAGGCATGCCAACCCTGCCACTTCATCAAAGGGCAGAGGCACTCATTCAAGTTTCAAAGCTGTTAAATATAAAATCAATAGAAAAGGTCCCTCCACAGGAACAAATATCTTAACCAAGGACAACTGGATTCTGGATTTAATAGACAAAGGTTACAGATTCCACTTCCATACTTTACCAATAAGACAAGGCATGCCAACCCTGCCACTTCATCAAAGGGCAGAGGCACTCATTCAAGTTTCAAAGCTGTTAAATATAAAATCAATAGAAAAGGTCCCTCCACAGGAACAAGGCCAGGGATTTTATTCAAGACTGTTCCTTGTTCCAAGAAAGGAAAACAAATGGAGACCTATACTGGACTTGTCTACTCTAAATACTTCTCTCATTGTGCCAGAGTTCAAAATGCTGACGTTGCAGCAACTCCTTCCCATGCTGGGCAAGGGGTCTTGGCTGGTCACTGGACCTCAAGGAGGCATACCTGCATGTCCCAATCAGACAAAGCTGCAGAAGATACCTCAGATTTCTTGCAGGGACAGAGCATTATCAATTCTCAGCATTGCCGTTTGGCTTATCTACTGCGCCCAGAGTATTCACGAAATGCCTGGCATCAGTAGTGGCACACTGCAGACTCCAGGGGATTCAAATATACCCCTACCTGGACGACTGCCTCATACAAGCAGACAACAAGCAAACCTTGATAGCAAACTTGGACTATGTCATTCAATTACTACAGGCCTTGGGATACACAGTCAACATTCAGAAATCAAGACTTCTGCCATCCCAACAGATTATTTTCCTAGGAGCCAAACTGGACACAAAAACACAGATGGCTCATCTCACAGAGGAAAAACAACAGCAGTTACCAGAGTACTTCAAAGGCCTAGCAAAGCTCTCCCAGCTGACTGCAAGGAAAATCCTGCAGGCCCTGGGGTTCATGGCATCTTGCATTCTTCTGATACCTTTGGCAAGACTTCATATGAGAAAGCTGCAATGCTATTTAAAAAGCTTATGGTCCCAACACAGCCAAAGCCTAGAGGACGTAATCCCACTCATTCCATGTCTGCAAAGAGAATTTTTGTGGTGGGCTCAAGCAAGTCGGTTAAACAAAGGCATGTCTTTCAAAAAAACCTCAAGCAGGTCAAATGATTACAACAGATGCCTCAGACCATGGATGGCGGGCGCACATGGAGGGCAGATGCATTCAAGGTCAATGGACACCAAGGGAAAGGCATCTGCACATAAACCAAAAAGAGATGTTGGCAGTGATACATGCAATCGAAACTTTCGAAAAATCACTTTAACAAGGACATTTGCTAATGAGGACAGGCAACACCACTGTTATGTGGTATATAAACAAGCAGGGAGGCACTCATTCTTATCCCCTCTGCAGACTAACAATGATTCTCTGGGAAAAATCCCCATGTCTGAAGATACATCTGCAATCCCAGTTTGTGCCAGGCAAGGACAATGTACTGGCGGACAAGCTGAGCAGAAATTTCTTGCATCCACACAAATGGATGCTGCATCCTCACATTTTCTCACAAATAACAAGGACATGGGGAAGACCGGACGTAGATCTCCTTGCTTCTCACATGAATCATCACCTGGAAAAGTTCTGTACAAGGACCCACCATCCTCTAGCCTGGAAAACGGATGCTCTCTCCATCTGGAAGTCCCTAACAGTTTATGCATTCCCTCCTCTACCACTGCTGACCAAGGTGATTCTGAAGATCAAAGCAGAACAACCAACAGGCATTTTGATAGCTCCAGACTGGCCAAGGCAGCACTGGTACCCATTGCTGTTGAGCATAACTTGGACCAAACCATGGCCTCTGCCCCTATGGCCTCTGCTTCTAACACAACACAATTACAGGACGGTTCATCAAAATCTGAAAACATTGCATCGGACAGCCTGGAGGTTACCATAACTCCTTCCGATATCTCTCTTTCCAAAAAAGTTCAAGAGATCTTACTGGAAGCACGCAGACCTTCCACCAGAAAAACCTGTTCAGCCAAGTGGAAGAGATTCATCATCTGGAATGCTAACAGGGGTCAGGATACAACAGTATTGAGTATACCTCAGATATTGGAATACTTGGCAGAAATGTTTCATACTGGTCTCTCATATTCTTCCGTAAAGATTCATGCCTCCGCAATCTCAGCAAAATACAATTGTGATCCACCTGTGTTTTCACATCCTTTGCTAAGACAGTTCCTAAGGGGGATAAAGAATATCAAACCTCCCAGGAAACCGCCAGTACCTGCCTGGCACCTCAACTTCGTCTTGGAAAAATTAACTCTTCCTCCCTTTGAACCAGCAGCAACTTCAGAAATGCAATTTCTTTCATGGAAAACGGTTTTCCTATTGGCAATCACATCAGCAAGAAGAGTCTCGGAGATACAGGCACTCATGGCAGTACCTCCTTTTCTCATTTTTCATCAGGACAGAGTCTCTCTAAGAACCAATCCTTCATTCATGCCAAAAGTAATTTCCAGGGTGTCTCTAAATCAAGCCATTCACCTGCCTACTTCCCCAATCCTCAAAACAGGGGGGAAGCACTGCTGCATACTTTGGACATACACAGGCAACTACGCTACTACTTGGACAGAACTAAGGCCACCAGAAAGTCTGACCAACTGCTTGTAGCCTATGCTGCTGGAGTACAAGGAAAAGCAATCTCCAAACAAACAGTTTCCAAATGGATTGGACACCGCATCAGATTCTGCTATTCCTTTCATGGAAAAGGTGTGCCAGCCAATATTAGGCCACACTCCACCAGAGCTATAGCCACATCCACAGCTTTCCTAAGAGGATTGGCTACAAAGGACATTCTAGAGGCTGCTACATGGAGCTCCGTGCATACATTTACCAAGCACTAACAACCTGCCTTTATACTCCCGATCCCGAGCATGCTTTGCTTCGGCAGTCCTGCAGGGCATTTTAGCTACACCATCACTTTCTTAGTTCCAACCACCCCCAGCTTGGCTATGGTATTCAACCCATATGTTATGACTGCAGTTGCATTCTTGAAGGACTTAGTACAGTTTTGTACCTACCATAAATGTAGATGTCCGATAGATATGCAACTGCAGTCAGATTCTCCCACCCTCCTAACCCTCTGCAACCTTATTTATGGGTCCACTACCCCTATTCCTATTAGCTGGGGGTATCTCTATGGTGTATCTGTTTATTACTGTTGTGCATGTCTGGAACTCTTTATCCATTCACCAAATTTGGCCTTCCTAGGAGGGCACCTGGGGCAAGAAACACTGAAGAAGATGGCGTCGGCAGATGCCTTTATACTCCAGCCGTTCTGACGTCGGAGAGGAGGCGACACCAGCCGACGCCGGACCCAGACTTTGGAATCCGGCCGACCGAGGGCTGCCTGAGGCAGGACAACCCATATGTTATGACTGCAGTTGCATATCTATCGGACATCTACATTTATGGTAGGTACAAAACTGTACTTTTTTGGATTTGAAGAGTTGTGTGCTGGTGTGTTTTTTTCATGAGGTCCTAATAATGCATGACTGCCTAGCCCTTCTGTTCCTCTCAGCTCGCCTTACCCTCCGTCTCCCCTTCTGGCAAAAAAATCACTACAGACCAATGGATATTAACCATTATTCAAAAAGGGTACTATCTATCCTGGAAACAAATTCTCCCCTGGAAGGGCATTCCATTTCCCCCAAAAAACCAATGGAATCGCCTTCCACAAATTGTCAGACCTGCAACAACAAGGCACAAATAGAGTCTGTTCCCACAGGACAAGAAGGAAAGGGATTCTACTCCCGTCTGTCCCTGGTCCCTCAAAAGGATGGTCCCTGGAGACCCATTTTGGATCTCTCCTTCCTAAACCTTTATCTGCAGGTACCCACTTTCAAAATGCGGTCTCTTCCCACTCTCTTACCTCTCATACGCTCAAATGCTTTCATGGTCGCCTTGGTCCTAAAAATGCTTACCTGCACATTCCCGTCAGGGCCTCACACAGACATTTCCTGCATTTCTCTGGTCCATCCTCGCACTTCCAATTTACGGCCTTGCCTTTGGTTTATCTGCTGCCCCAAGAGTGTTTACAAAGTGCCTAGCTCCAGCCATTGCCTTCAGCAGGATCCAGGGAATCCAGGTTTACCCATATGTGGACGACATCCTTATTCTAGCACAGTCCAAAGATTTCCTCTTAAGGCATCTACACTATGTCCCTTCTACAGAGTCTAGGGTTCACCACAAACCTCAAGAAGTCCTCCCTGAACCAAGACAAGGACAAGATATTCCTAGGTTGCAGAACCAATACAGAACGAATGAAAGTCTTTCTACCACAGGACAAGGTTCCATCTCTAACCTCCCACTTCCAGGAAGTCTTGTTCTCCCAGACGGTCACTGCAAGACAATTCCTTCGACTCCTAGGGTTGATTGCCGCAACCATTCCCATGCTACCATTGGCCAGAATGTATGAGAAAACTGTAATGGTACCTCAAAAATATTTGGTCACACCACCAGAATCACTTTGAACAAGTTATCCCCCTTCCCTGTTTAAAGGAAATCATTTGGTAGATCCAACAAGTACACCTAAACCCATGGCTTCCACTGCAGCCCCCTCAACCCACACAATATTGCATACAGATGCCTCAGACTCAGGTTGGAGCCACCTTGCACTCTACAGATCTTCCTACCCTTACTGCTGCCAGGTCCTCTTTTGATAATGATGGACAATACCACTGTAATGTAGTACATCAACAAACAGGGAGGTACCAAGGCATACCAATTGTGCAGGCTAGTCCTACTAATTTGGGACCTAGCATACCAGCACAACCTATCCCTGCAAGCCAGTTACATCCCTTCACAGGACAAGCAAGCAAGCAGAACTCCTGAGCAGAACATCCTCTCCACAGCACAAATGGATGCTGGACAGGACGTTATTCCTAGACATAGTCCACTGGTTGAGCTCTCCACAAATAAACGATGTTCATCGTGTTTCACTTTTGCAGTCCTAACAAATGGGTTATCCGTCTCCCGGTAGCCCTCAGTCGGCCAGAATACCAAAGGTAAGTAAAAATGACCGTTGCCAAGGATGTCAGGGCGTCCGATACAAAAGGAGGCAGCTAACCTCACTTCCTCAGTCTTCATTGCTGCGGAGCCCAAAGCAGAAGCTTTTCATGCACGAGTGCTGGTTGGCAGTTTACCTTTGGTTTCTGACTACAATGGTTGAAGCCTACTGCAGCTAAGTACCCTGTTGGGGGTCCTCTTTTCTTGCCTTAACGAATGTCAGAAAAAGTTAATAATTGCCTTACCTGTGGAAAGCAGATTCCCCATAGAGATTTTCATTCCTAGTGCATTATTCGTTTAGGCCTTGACCATGAAATTCCCTAGTGTGATCTCTGTGCCTCCTTTAATCCTCGTACTATCCGTCGTCGGGCTAAGATTTTGGCTAGGCATTTTGGAGTTTGGCCCAAGCTCGTTGGTATGGCGTCCGCCAGTCTTCAGGCTTCGGATGTTCCAAAGAAACGTAAGGATAAGGACTGTGACAGCCCTCAGAAAGTTAAGTACTCGGATGAGGTTAAGTTGGTCATCAGTCAGGCGGTAGCCAGTGTGATGCCTTTGCAGTCCGCAGATGTACAACCGCAGGCCTTGATTGAGTCAGAGTCCCTTAGACCTTCAGCCTCCGTTTTGCCTCCCGACCTGTCGCTGGTCACCTCTTCTGCCGGAGCCGCTAAGCTGACTCCGGTGTCCGAGGCCTCCATTTTGTGTTCTGACAGCAAATTTCTTCCTTCAACCTCTGCTGCAACTTTGGCAGTTGCCAGGCCTCCCGAGTTCTTCAGGCTTGCAGGTAAATCTTCCATTCATATGCCTGTGAAAAGGCAGGCTCCAGCTTCTTGTTCCCCTCAATCCCAAATGGTTAAAATGGCTAATGATTTGTTGTTGGTGACTCTCTTATTAGGGGTTCTCAGCATCCTCCTTTTAAAAGGAGTAGGGATGTTTCTCCTGAGGTTTGGTCCTGCTCAGGTTCTGATTCTTCCAGCATTTCTGCTGATGAAGAGGAATTTTCTCAGGCTTTTTCTCCTTTTGAGGATTCAGATGCAGAGGAGTCCATCCCTTCGGCCTCTCCTCTAGAGGTTTTCTCTTTTGGTGATAGTTTAAATACCCTCAGAGAACATTTTAAATGGGAAAGTCAGGATTATCCCCAATCTAAGAAACGGATTAGTGAAGTTTCTGGATTTACCTCTGCATAAGCCTCTTGCTATTCCTTGTCTCTAAATTCGGTTCCTCCTGCTCCCAGGAAACCTGACCGGTACTACAGAGTCCCCTGATTATCATCTGTTTCCTTTCAGGAATCCGTTGGCGGATCCAAAGGTTATTTCTCAGGACCCTAAGGGAGTTAAGGCCACTGTTACCAGGAATCCTGTTCCCCCTGACAGGGAGTCTAGGAACCTAGATAGGTGGGGCAAGAAGGTTTATACCTCTGCCACCCTAGCTGTTAGGGCTACCAATTGTCTATTTTATACGCTGAAGTACCAGCAGCACACCTTGGAGGCTATTAAGTCTAGGGGATAGCAAGTGTACCTCTTTTGGTAGAGAGTAAAGACGTGCAGGATTTAACTGAATTCCGCCAGTCTTGTCAATAAGCATTCTTTGCGTTGTGGTTTTGACATCTTTGAGGCCTCCATCAGGGCTACGGCTACTGGATCTTTTATTAGAAGGCACGCTTGGCTCAGAGAACAGCCTCTTCTAGAGCCTGTCAAGGTTAAGCTTTTGGATGTACCTTTGCCTTAAAGACAGGCTTTTTGGCAACAAAGCAGAGGAGGTACTGAAGAAGATGGAGGATAAGGCCAAGTCCATGCAAACTGTTAAGGATTTTCTGTTGTAATTTCAGCCCTCTCTCTTTAGCGGGAATTACCCTTCCAAGAGTTGGACCTTTCCTGATACCAGCAGACAGAACCATTCCAGGGCTAGAGGTTACAAATTTTTTAGGGGGCCACTCTTCAGAGGTCTAGGCGTTGGCAGGGTTCCACTTCTAAAGGGGGAAGCTCCAAGCCTGCATCTCAATCAAAACACACTCGATGACTTTTTACAACTTCTGCCTGTTCTTGCTTGCCGGGAAAGTCTTTTGGGGGAGGGTTGGCCCTTTTTGCAGATGTCTGGTCTACTATCACAGACAAATGGATGCTCAGAACGGTGTCCCTAGGGCACAGGTTTTCTTTCTCCATCTTTCCAGCTCCCAAGGGATTCCCTGACATTCCTCCAAGCCAAAGGGCAGAAGTAGAAAAACAAATTTTGTCTCCGTTTCATCTGGGAGCAATAGAATCAGTTCCTGCTCAGCAGGTAGGCCAGGGCTTTTATTCCAGGCTTTTCCTAGTTCCAAAAAAGTCACCTGGCGTCTTATCCTGATCTTTCCATTCTGAACTCTTTTCTAGTAATTCCAAAGTTCAAAGTGCTCACTCTGCCTCAGTTCCTACCACTGCTAGAAAAGGATTCCTGGCTGGTAACCTTGGATTTCAGAGGCTTATCTGCACATTCCTATCAGGGAAAGTTGAAGGCAGTACCTTCGTTTCAGAGTGGGCAAACAACATTACCAATTCTCTGTGCTGCCCTTTGGCTTATCTACTGCTCCCAGAGTCTTCACAGTGTCTGGCCCCAGTCATTGCTTTTTGCAGGCAGAAGAAAATTCAGATTTACCCATACTTGGATGACTGTCTGATTCAAGCAAGCTCTCAGGACCAGCTTTTAAAGGATCTGGAATTCATTAAGACTCTTCTCTCTTCCCTGGGTTACACACAGTGTGGAAAAATCGAAAATGGTACCATCCAAGGAGATAACATTCTTGGGAGCGAGTCTGAACACAGCCGCCCAGATGCATCTCACCCAGGAGAACCAGAAAGCTCTTTCAGTTTACTTCAAGGACTTGGTAAGCCTGTCCCAGCTCCCCGCAAGGAAATACCTGCAAGCTCTCTGATTCATGGCATCTTGTATTCTCATGATTCCATATGCAAGACTGCATATGAGGAAATTGCAATGGTACCTCAAGAACATTTGGTGTCAACACAGAAGACCTGGATGTGATTCCTCTACTTCCATTTCTGCAGGCGGAGTTTCTGTGGTGGACAACAGCCTGTCTACAAAACAAAGGGTATGCCCCTCAAGTTCCAACTACAGACGCATCTGACTATGCCTGGGGAGCACACCTGGAAGGCAGATGCACCATCACATAAATCTAAGAGTTTATTGCAGTTCAGCAGGCCTTACTAGCTTTCAGGCATCTTCTGTCTCCAGGGACCCTGCTTGTCAGGACAGACAACACCGCGGTCGTGTGATACATCAACAAGCAGGGTGGGACTCGCGCTTAACCCCCTGTGCAAGCAAAGTATGACACTTTAGTACATGGCAGCGTCCCTGGACTTAGCTCAGTTTCTTCCAGGAAGGCTCAGTGTTTTGGCACCCCAGTTGAGCAGGCAAACCCTGGATCCTCATGAGTGGCAGCTGGACAGAGCAGTCTTTCTCAGCATCATTCAACGTTTGGGCACGAGCATCATTCAACGTTTGGGCACGCCTCAGGTGGATCTCTCTTCCCCAGGCCATCTGCTACCTCTCTTTTGCACCAGACAGCAGAGCCTGGAAAGTGGATGCTCTGTTCTTTCCTTGGGCATTGCCATCAGTGTACGCCTTCCCTCCTCTTCCCAGAGTATTAGTGAAGATCAGGGGCGAACGTCCAAGGACTATTCTTATAGCTCCAGACTGGCCCAGACAGCATTGGTGTCCACTGCTTCGCAGTCTATCCATTCTTCCTCCTTGGCATCTTCCTCTGAAGCCAGATCTTTTCTCAGAGATGCTTGCAATTTAAAACCTTCCAGAAGAGCACCTACTCCAGCCTGGGACCTTAATTTTCTTCTAGAGAAACACTCTCTTCCTCCTTTTGAGCCAGCTGCCTCTGCAGATTTAAAGTTTCTCTGTTGGAAGACTGCCTTCCTCTTGACTATAACTTCAGCAAGGAGGGTTTTGGAGCTGCAAACCTTGAATGCTGTGGAGCCTTTTCTTTTCCATGCAGATAGTCTCTCTGAGAACTAATCCCTCTCTTATGCCTAAGGTGGTTTCTGGCCTGGCTCTTAATCAGTCCATACACCTTCCTACCTTCTTTCCTAATCCTCGCAATAGAGGTGAAAGGATCCTACATTCTCTTGATGTGCGTGCACAGACAGCTCAGGTTTTACCTGGGCAGGACTAAAGACCTTTGGAAATCAGCACAGTTATTGGTCAGTTTTGCCCCTGGAGCCCAGGGCAAGGCTATTTCTAAGCAGGCCATTTCTAAATGGATTGCACATTGCATTACTTTATTCCTTTCATGGTAAAGCTCCGCCTCAAGGGGTTAGAACCCACTCTACTAGAGCGGCTTCCACTTCTGCAGCCTTTCTAAGGGGTTTCCCTACTAAAGACATTTTGGAGGCTGCCACATGGTCTTCTGTTCACACTTTCACAAAGCATTATAATTTGCCCTTTTTTTTTTTTTTTTTTTTTTTTCTAAAGCCAGGGCAGGATTTGCCACTGCGGTGTTGCAGGGCATGATCTCCAGCCCTTGATGCTGTTGGTTCCTCCCCCCTTTTTTCTCTGGGCTTTGGTAATCAACCCATTTGTTAGGACTGCAACAGTGAAACACGAACATAGTACAGTTGTGTACACTTTCCATAAATGTAGATGTTAGAGTGTATTCACTGTTGCAGTCCTGGGTGTTCATAGTGTTTCAATGTTGCAGTCATTACACTTGGGTTATCCTGCTGGCAGGTGACCTGCAGTCGGCCCTAGTTCCAAAGTCTTGGTCCGGCGTCTGTTGCTGTCGCCTCTTCCCTGACATCAGTGCGCCAGGGGTATAAAAGATGCAGCCAACGCCATTTTCTCCAGTCTTTCTTGCCGTGCGGTGCCCGAAGCAAAGTATTCGCAAGTGCCGGTCGGCCAACTCCTGAGAGTTTCAAAATCGAATTTCAGATCCGAAGTCTTCATTAAAGCTAAGTACCCCGTTGGGGAAACTTTTTTCTTGCTCCAGACCGATGTCAGAAAAAGTTAACAATTGTATTTCTTGTGGGAAGCAAATACCTTCTAAGGATTTTCATTCTTACTGTATTCCTTGCCTAGGCCCTGATCACAACGTTGCTAGCTGTCGGTTTTGTGCTAGATTTAACCAACGCACTATTAAGCGTCGGAACGATTTTGCAGTGTTGTCGCCTCCCAGTAAGACGCTGACCGGTTCGACTCTCAGCTAGAGTGTCTTCTGAGTGGAGACATGCGTGAATGGGCGTACCTTCGTTGAAGGTTGTGCGTTAGGGCTGGCACCTCAGCACGTAAAAATCAACTGCCAATCATTAGCGGACCGGAGTTCCTCTGTGGCGACCCCTAACCGGGAAAAGCCGAAAGACACAACAACAATTACTTTGGCCGAAGGTTTAATTATGTAATGCCGTCGGAACAGCCGACGACCGGAGTTTACAAAACGTGCAAGGAAAAAGGCAGGCATCCGAGGTCCAAAACCGACGAGGCCCCTGCTAGGCCAGTCGCCGGTTCTCAGTGAGGTGCTTTCTCAGCCCCTGACTCCTCAGAGCCACAGGCCACTACCGACTCCCACGTGGAGCTGACTAGGTCTCTGGATATTCAAGGTATTGGACCCTCGGAAACTATTCCCTCAGATGGGTCCGGAGCCGCTGAGCAGGCATCGGCTTCTGAGGGTGTTTTCAGACCTACATAATTGTATGTCCAGCCTTCCTCAGCTTCAAAGACTAAAACAGCTCTAAAGACAAAGAAACAAGTACAGCATTCTCCTGGACAGACTTCCATGCCTAAGAAACAGATGCTTAAAATGGCCGAAGACCTTATTACTTTGATCAGGGGTTCCCATCCCCCTCCAAGAGGCCTAGACAAGAGACAGAATATTACTCCTCATATCAGGTTTCAATTTCCTCTGACTTCTCTTCTGAACAGGGATACTCTTTTAATTAATCTGTAATTAATTAATTTTTAATTAATCTATCATTAATTAATCTATGAGGATTCTGATGCTGAAGAATCTATTCCTTCAGCCTCTCCTCCTGAGGATTATTCTTTTGGGGAAACCCTGCATGCCATGAGAGAGCATTTTCACTGGGAGAGCCAAGATTGTTCAGAATCTAAGAAAAGGCTCAGAGAGTTTATTTTTCTACCTCAGCATAGACCTCTTGCTATTCCACCTTTTCTAGACATTGTAGATGATGTATTTTCAGAGTCCGGCCTGTCTCCTGACTCTTTAACCCCTGCACCTGCCAAGCCGGACAGATACTACAGGGTTCCAGACTCTCATAAATTTCTATATAAATACCCTGCTGCTGACCCAGAAACTATTATCTCAGGGGTCCCAAAAGGGGTCAAGGCATCCACTGCAAAAAACCCTGTCCCCTCTGATAGGGATTCTAGGACACTGGACAGATTGGGGGGGGGGGGGGGTTACACTACTGCTACCTTGGCTCTAAGGGCTTTAAATTGTCAGTTTCATATGCTTAAATATCAGCAATATTTAATGTCACTGCTTAAACAGAAAATGTTGACAAATTCTGAATGTTCTGATAAGGAAATGCAGGATTTATTGCATGCAGCTGAACAAGTGGGAAAGCATACTTTGCAATGTGGTTTTGATTCACTGGAGGCCTCATGCAGGGCCGCAGTTACGGATTCTGTCATTAGAAGGCATGCTTGGTTAAAGGAACAGAATCTGCCTGATCATGTTAAAGCAAAATTATTGGATGCTCCATTACAGCATGATACTTTGTTTGGTGTTAAAGCAGAAGAGGTGTTGAAGAAAATGGAGGATAAAGCAAAATCCATGCAGACAGGTAAAGATTTCCTACAGGTACAGCCACCCAGATTTAGCAGGAACTGGCCTACAAAGAATTGGTCCTTTCCAGTGTCAGACAGGCCACAAAGAGGCAGATACAGACACCCCAGAGGCAGATCCCAACCCCAAGGCTCATACAGGCCTTAACCAATGGGGTGCTTCTACCTCCAAAAGTGGAGAGGACAAATCACAACCATACAGGAAACAGTCCCAATGACTCCTCTGCCAGAACCAAGCACTAATCTTTTGGCAGCCCCCTTAGAGGGAAGACTAGCACTTTTTTCACCAAATTGGCACATGATTACTCAGGACAAATGGGTCTTGAACATAGTGTCTCAGGGCTACAGGTTCCACTTTCACACCCTGCCAAGAGCAAAAGGTATGCCAGACCTGCCACACAATCAATGGGCAGAGGCACAAAAGCAAGTTTCATCCCTCATGGACATGAGGGCCATTCAGCAAGTACCACAACAAGAGCAGGGACAAGGATTTTACTCTACTTTTCCTGGTGCCCAGAAAGGACAAAGCCTGGAGACCAATACTGGACCTTTCTAATCTAAATACATTTCTGGACGTTCCAAAATTCAAAATGTTGACTCTGCATTAGCTACTGCCCATGCTGGGCAAGAAGGCTTGGCTTGTTACTTTGGACCTAAAAGAGGCATACCTGCATGTCCCAATCGGACAATCTTGCAGAAAATACCTCAGATTCATAGCTGGCTCAATGCACTACCAATTCTCTGCACTGCCCTTTGGCTTATCTACTGCGCCCAGGGTCTTCACCAAATGCCTGGCACCAGTAATTGCATTTTGCAGACATAGGAATTCAAATATATCCTTACTTGGACGACTGCCTTATTCAAGCAGAAAACAAAGACATTCTACTACAGCATCTGGCGTTTGTAAAAAGATTACTAATTTGCCTAGGGTACACAGTAAACGAAAATAAATCAAAGCTAGTACCCTCTCAAGAGATATTCCTGGGTGCAAGCTTAAATACTACTGCCCAGATGGCTTATCTCACGACAGACAACTGACTTCTTACTTCAAAATGTTGGCAACAAAGACCCAGTTATCTGCAAGACTGCATATGAAGAAACTACAATGGTATCTAAAAAGTGTTTGGACTCAACATTGCCACATCCTGGAAACATTAAATCTGAAGTAGGGACTTCATTTGTCAGCAACCTGTGGGTCTTGGATCCGATATCGGATCCAAGCCGGAAACTTGTTTCAAGCTAATGGATCTGAGCTCCAAGCTCCTCCCCTCACCCATAATCCCCTGCCCAACCCTCCATGACCTCAGATCTAGTCTGCCGTACTTGTGGATAGCTGGATTCCATTGAGCTCAAGAAAAAAATTGTCAGTTAAGTGTGTTTTTCTGTCAAATTCTCTACCTTATTTTAAAAAAATAAAGTGTGTAAGAGTTAGGTTCCCTGTAGTATAAAAAATGTTTCTTTTACTTAGTTTTTTTCCCTCCCTTCGCTGGTCGTTAGTGTGTTGTGTTTTTGGGGCCTGTGTGTTTGTGTAGCACTACCTTTTTTTCTTTTAAGTATGGCTGCGGCCCCAAAAGCCATTTTTTCTAAATGTACCGAGTGTGGCCATAAGCTCTCCCTGGCCGATGGCCACACTCGGTGCATTCGGTGCCTTGGGGTTGAACACCTCAGGCTGTACCATCTGTGCAGCGTTCAACCCCAGGGCACTGAAAGAGCGGAGGTCAAAGCTGGTCCTGGCGGGACTTTTGCCCCCGGACTCTGCTCCGGCCTCCGCTGCTCCCGTGGCTCTACCACAGGCTGTGGTTGTTGCCACTCCTGCCCCCCTTCCTTCAGCCGGGACTCAAACTCCCGCTAAAGCGCCTGAGGACAGGGAGGCTAGGAGGGAGAAACGGAGGGAAAAGCACCACAAGTGTCGGGCCGAGGCCTCTGTTTCAGCCCCGCCAGCTGAGCGGGCTTCTCCCTCCACTGCTTCTAGGTCATCTCCTCCTCGGCTCCGATCTCCTTATTTCTCTCTAGGGCCCGAGGAGGAGGAGGCCCGATCACCATCGAAGTCATCGAGGCGGCATTCCTAGCCTGCCTCGGTGGCCTCTTCGAGATCAATGTTCAGCATGTCTGATGCAGGCTTGGACCGGATGATGCGAAGATTCATCCAGGCCTAGCTGCAGATGGGAGTGCTCTTGCCCCCCCCCCCCTTCGGGGGGGAGCTCGACACCATTTTTTGCTCCAATTGCTCCTTCTCCGACCCGCTACCCGGGTTCGGAGCGTTTGGAGCTGAGCAGCGTTGGGGGTGGGTCGGCGCCAACAGTACTTGGTACTTCGGATCTGAGCCTGTTGGATCCGACCTCTCGGAGCCGTGGCCCGAGCTTCAGATCAGAGGGATTCAGTGTGCCTTCAGCTCCGTCCAGGTCGGAGCTCACTGGTCCTTCGGATCCGATGGTCTCGGCGCCGGTTCCAATCCCTTCATCGGATCCGAGTGGGAGCCGACTCTTGGAGCCCAGAGATAGTGGTTCCCCCTCGGCCTTCGATGTAGTGGAGAGGGCTCTGTTGAGAGCATCCGGACCCCCGGCCCTTGTCTCTGCTCCCTCTCTGCTGGGCCAGGCTTTCATCACCCGGCCTATGGAACAGCCTGCTTCAATGTCCCAGGTAGTTCCATTGGAACAGGATGTTGCTGGTGAGGCCTTCTCGGACAGCCCCCCCCAAGGAAGTGCCCCGCAAGCATAAGTGCAAGAGGAGGCACGTGGACTCCCCTGAGTCCTTAACTGAGGAAACTGACTTAGATGAAGGGGAAGGCTCCCCAAGATCACCCCCTGAGGATGTCTCCTTTGGAGACATCATGGAGATGCTGAGGATCAGAGGTGGGTGGTCTGCCCCCAAGCCTTCCTCAGAGTCCGTGTTTCTGGAGGCATTCGAAGCAGACCCATCTACCTCTTGGGTGTCCCCTCCGGCCGACCCCTTAGTGGACCTTATTACCGCCAGGGCGTGGAAGGACCTGGACACCATGGAGCCAATACCCAAATGCCCGGACAGGATACTAAGCCCCTCCTCAGACCAGTCGCACTGGAGCAAGGGTCCCCCCGTAGATGCCATGTTAACGGCAGCAGCCACGAAGAGGGAACTAGCTCAGGAGAGCCCCTCAGTCCATCCACCGAGCAAGGAGTCCCGCTCGATGGACCACTTAGGGAAGCAAGTTTTTAGTTCAGCGACCTTCTCGGTAAGGTCTCTGAACTGTATGGCACATGTCATCAGGATGCAGCGGGATCTTATCAAAGAATACGCTGCCTCCCCCCCTGAGTCCATGTCTGCCGAGGACAAACAATTGTACTCCACCCGAATGGCCACTCTGAGATCCATTTCAAATACCTCTATGCGGCTATTATCCCACGCCACCGAGGGAGCCGCTAGGGCTAGCAGAGCGGGCCTAGTCATGAGACGTCGGGCCTGGCTCCGTCATTGTGACTTTGCGGAGCCCTTTAAAGCGTCTTTTGCGAACGCCCCTTTCGATGGTTCTGCCCTGTTTGGCAAAACAGTTCGCGAGACACTTGTCCGGAGCGAGAAGAACAGGAAGACGTCTGCCGTCGGAGTCCGCTTCTCTGCACCCCAGCGGTCCTTTTCGAAGAACCAAAAGGGTCAGAAGAAGATGTGGTTCCGGAAATCACAACATTCCCAACCCGCTCCAGACAACCAGTCCTTCTGTGGCAGAGGAGGGCAGGGAGGACCTCGCCCCCGGGGCAGAGGGGCTCCGAGAAACTTTGGGTCCAGAGAACCTCTCTCTGACTGGCGCACGCAGCAGCCCTGAAGGGTTGCCCGACTGTTCTGCTCTGGAGGCAGTCGGGGGGCGCTTCTCGGAGCACCTAGCGGCATGGGAGTCCATCACGACAGACCGCTGGGTGCTTCGAATTATATCCAGAGGGTACAAAATCCCATTACTTCATGTCCCCAAATTCAAGAACCTCCCCGATGTCCCACCCGATCAGAGGGAGGCTGCAGCCGCAGAAATTCAGCAGTTGCTAAGAAAAAGAGCCATCCAGCCCGTCCCCCAAGACCAGCTCGGATTAGGGTTCTACTCCAGGTTCTTTTTAGTGCCAAAAAAGACGGGGGACTTGAGACCGATTCTAGACCTGTCCCGCTTGAACCTGTCTGTAACAAAGGAAAAATTCCGAATGGTCACTCTTCAATCTATTCTCCCCCTTCTAAGGGAGAACGATTGGATGTGCTCTATAGACCTCAAGGATGCGTACTATTACATTCTAATGGACAGACGATCCAGGAGGTTCCTCCGCTTCCGGCTGGGAGCCAGTCACTACCAGTTCAGGGTCCTTCCCTTTGGCCTCACCACAGCCCCCAGGGTGTTCACCAAGGTATTAGCAGTGATTGCAGCCCACCTGAGACTCAAGGGAATACAGGTCTTTCCGTACCTGGACGACTGGCTCCCGACCGCCCCAACAAGGCATCTACTTTGCTCAGCCAGAGATTTCTTTCTCCACCTAGCCCCACAGTTAGGCATCACCATCAATGCTGACAAATCCTTTCTGGCCCCGACATAAGCCATAGAATTCATAGGAGCCAGAATAGACACCTGAGAGCTACAAGCCTTTCTAACGTCCGAACGACTTCAGAATTTGCAACTCCATGTGCGGGCTATCCTCCAATCAGAGACCCCACCGGCGGAATTGGTCCTGAGGGCGCTGGGCTCCGTGGCGGCAGCGATAACACTCCTTCCATGCGCCCGTCTGAACATGCGGGTACTGCAATGGACCCTTCTAGTATAATGGTCCTTTCTTTCTTTTCCTCTCCATCACCCCATTGCTATCAGCAAGGCTTGCAGGAGGGCTCTGTTATGGTGGCTCCATGCTCCGGACCCTTCTGCACCTCTCCCCCTCTCGCCACGGTGACCACGGACGCCTCCCGCCTGGGGGGGGGGGGGGCATTATTCAGGCAGGACGGTCCAAGGCACGTGGAACGATAGACACCTCCCTGCATATCAACATTCTGGAGATGAGAGCGGTGCTGTACGCGTTGCAAGCACTTCAGAATCTCCTCCCCGTAGGAACGATTGCAATTCAGTCGGACAACATGTCGGTTGTCTGGTACATCAACAAACAGGGGGGAACCAGGTCTTACCCTTCAAGTTCTTTCTGTGAAGCCTCCTTATTTGATCTTCCATCTGGACAGTGTGCACCTCAGGATCAATCCCTCTTTCCTTCCCAAAATAGCATCAGAAACCAATATAAATCAATCCATAAATTTACCGGTTTTCTTTCCTAAATATCAGAATAAAGGAGAGTACAAGCTGCACTCAGATGTTCATAGGCAGCTACGTTTTTATACTCCTAGAACAGCTGGTCATAGACAATCCGACCAGCTGTTCATTTCCTTTGCCAAATTTAATTTGGGGAAAGCAATATCAAAAGTATCTCTATCACGCTGGATTTCACAATGTATCCTATTAGCGTACCAAGCCTCTGGGAGACCCGCACTTGAAGGAGTTCACACACATTCCACTCATTCCATCTCTACTTCTGCTGCCTTCAAATCTAGAGTTCCATTGGATGATATTTGTTCGGCAGCCACTTGGGCCTCATCTCATACCTTTATTAACCACTACAAACTGGACGTGATTTCTAGAGGGAGAGCATCCTTTGGCTCTGCGGTGCTCCGCAATATCCTTCCATGATGGCCACCCAAGATTCAGGTAGCTGGGGACTCTGTCCCACAGGTTGCTGACAAATGAAGTCCCTACTTCAGATTAAGAAGTTATGTACTCACCATAACATTCCATCTGAGTAGGTAACTTCATTTGTCTGCAACCATCCCCCTCCTTCCCCCTGGCCTTCAGCGGATCTATGTTAGTTGGAATACCCTTTTTGGGTACATATTGAGGGGCAAACTCTATCTGAGGTCATGGAGGGTTGGCAGGGGATTATGAGTGAGGGGAGGAGCTAGGAGCTCGGATCCATTAGCTTGAAACAAGTTGCCGGCTCGGATCCGATATCTGATGCAAGACCCACAGGTTGCAGACAAATGAAGCTACCTACTCAGATGGAACGTTATGGTGAGTACATAACTTCTTATTACCCTCATTCCCTGCCTGCAACAGGAGTTTTGATGGTGGGCACAGGCCTGTCACCACAACAAGGGACAGCCATTCACTTTACCCACAGCCAAGCAGACACTAACAGATGCATCAGATTATGCCTGGGGGCCCACATGGCAGGAAAATGTATTCAGGGCACATGGCCCGCAAGCCAGATGCATCTTCATATCAATCAAAAAGAGATGCTAGCTGTTCAGAATGCCCTGACAGCTTTCAAGGATCAACTTCATCCAGGACAACTACTAATAGACGGATAATACTACAGTCATGTGGTACATAAGCAGGGAGGCATACATTACTACCCCCTCTGCAGACAAGCCATGACTTTGTGGGACACAGCATTGACTTATCTTACATGCAAGCACAATTCCTGCCAGGAAAAATAAATACTCTGGCAGACTAAGCAGAAAGCTCATGGATCCCCACGAGTGGAAACTGGATCCACAAGTTTTCAACATTGATAACAAGGAAATGGGGATGCCCAGACATAGATCTATTTGCTTCCCCTCACAACTGCCAACTACAGAAATTCTACACAAGAATTTACCACAAGCAAGCATGGAAAGTGGATGCCCTATCCTTCAGCTGGAAAAACCTAACAGTATATGCCTTTCCCCCACTGCCTCTCCTCCCCAAGGTACTCCTAAAGGTCAGACAAGAGAAGCCAAAAATGATACCGATTGCCCCAGACTGGCCATGCCAGCACTGGTACCCAATCCTAAAGAACTTGTCTGAAGGACCAGCCTGGACATTACCTCAAACTTCTCACTTACTGACCCAAAAAACAATCACATCCTGCACAGCCACATCAGTACCTTAAATCTGGCAGCATGGCCGATTAATGTAGCCATTCATAACACTCCACTCTCCAAAGCTGTAATGGACGTTATCTTGGAGGCCAGGAGGCCCAGTACCAGAAAATCATATGCAGGAAAAATGGAAGAGATTCTGTGCTTGGAACCAGGAACAAGGAATTGACACGTTTGTACCAAATATTCCTCAGATTTTACAATATTTGACTGAAATATTGGACAAAGGCCTATCCTTTTTATCAGTTAAGATTCATGCCTCTGCCATTTCAGCCCATTACAATACGGAACCACCTATTTTTTCTCATCCATTACTAAGGCAGTTCGTCAGAGTGGCCAAAAACATAAGACCCCCAAGAAGAGCACCAATACCTGCATGGGACCTAAATTGTCTTGGAAAAACTCAGTGCCTCCTTTTGAGCCAGCCTCATCAACGGATATTAAATTCTTATCCTGGAAAACAGCTCTGCTTCTAGCCATAACCTCTGCAAGACGAGTCTCTGGAGTTGCAGGCAATCATGGCTCTGGAACCTTTTATTTTCCATCCAGACAGGGTTTCTCTGAGGACGATTTATGCCTATGGTGTTGAGCAGTGTGGCCCTTAACCAAACCATTCACTTGCCTGCCTTTTATCCAAACCCACAGAACAAAGGTGAGAGACTTCTGCATTCTTTGGACATATACAGACAGCTATGCTTCTACTTGGACAGAACTAAAGCTTTCAGAAATACTGAGCAACTTTTAGTAGCATATGCTGCAGGATCACAAGGAAAGGCTATCTCAAAACAGACTATTTCAAAATGGATAGGCCATTGCATTCGTTTCTGCTACTCTCAGCATGGCAAATCAGTGCCTAAGGGCATTAGGCCACATTCTGCCAGAGCAGCAGCCACTTCAGCAGCCTTCCTCAGAGGAGTACCAACCAAAGACATCTTAGAGGCTGCAACTTGGAGTTCAGTGCACACTTTTACAAAGCACTACCACTTACCTGTCTAATCTAAATCCAGAGCAGGCTTTGCCACTGCAGTTCTGCAGGGCCTCATAGCCTCTCCTAATCCTATTTAGCCCCAGCCACCCATCCTCAGCTTTGGGATTCAACCCAAGAGTAATGACTGCAACAGTGAGACACGATGAACATAGTACAGTTGTGTACCTACCATAAATGTAGATGTTAGAGTATATTCACTGTTGCAGTCCAGGTTACCCTCCCACCATCCCCCTTTCATTTACTGGGTCTTATCTGTACTTCTCTATTCTATACAACCTATGTGGTGTATTTGCTTGTAGATGAAGGAAATGTTTACCTTAGTGGATGCATGTTTTTTGGCGTAATCTATTTGGCATACCCTTTTGGGGGCACCTGACATCTGGGGCAAGAAAAACTGGAGAAAATGGCGTCTGCTGCATCTTTTATACCCCTGGTGCACTGATGTCAGGGAAGATGCGACAGCAACCGATGCCAGACCAAGACTTTGGAATTCAGGCCGACTGCGGGTAGCCTGCCAGCAGGGTAACCCAAGAGTAATGACTGCAACAGTGAATACACTCTTAACATCTACATTTATGGTAGGTACACAACTCTACTTTCCTTGCCTCCTGCTCCCAGAAAACCTGACTGATATTACAGGGTTCCTGATTCACACAAGTTCCTTTTTAAAAATCCTATTGCGGATTCAGAGACTATTTCATAGGGTCGTAAGAGCATTAAGGCTTCTACTGCTAAAAATCCTACCCCTTCTGATATAGACTCCAGGTTGCTGGATAGATGGGGTAAGAAAGTTTACACTAATGCAACCTTGGCCATTAAGGCTTTAAACTGCCAGTTTCATATGTTAAAGTATCAACAACATGTTATTGGATTGCTTAAACAAATGATGCTGATTCCTGACTCTGTGGAAAATAAAGAATTACAGAATTTAATGCATTCTGCTGAGCAGGTTGGAAAACATACTTTGCAATGTGGATTTGATTCTTTAGAAGCTTCTTGCAGGGCTGCTCCAGAAGGCATGCTTGGCTTAAGGAGCAATCTTTACATGATCATGTTAAAGCTGAATTGTTGGATGCTCCTTTAAATCTAGACTGCCTGTTTGGCAACAAGGCTGAGGAAGTTATGAAAAAGATGGAAGATGAAGCTAAATCTATGCAAACTGTTAAAGATTTCTTACAAGTTCAGCCTTCTAGATTTAGTAGGCACTGACCCTCTAAGAATTGGTCCTTTCCAGCCGCTTCAAGATCTTCACAAGCCAAACCCAGACATAGCTGAAACCCCAGGTTTCAATCCCAGGGGGGACACAAGACTAAGCAGTGGGGGGTTTCCACACCCAAATCAGGGAGTAGTAAGACTCCCCCCTATGGGAAACAATCTCAATAACTTGCTTCAAAAACTTCCAAGCACTTCCCAACTGAATACTCCTTTAAGTGGAAAGATTGGTCTGCAGGCCAAAAACTAGGAACTCCTTACCCAGGACAAATGGGTTTTAAATAGTGTCCCAAGGATACAGATTTCACTTCCGCACCTTACCCAACACCAAGCAGGTGGCCAGATCTACCCCCAAATCAGTGGGCGGAGGCCTAAAATCAAGTATTCTCTCTCTTAAGCATGAGGGCTATTCAGTTGGTACCAGAAGAAGAAAAGGGACAAGGGTTCTATTCGAGACTTTTCCTGGTACCCAGAAAAGGCAATACATGGCATCCTATCCTGGACCTTTCTGCTCTAAATACCTTTCTGGTGATTCCAAAATTCAAGATGCTGACTTCACCAGCTGCTTCCTATGCTAGGCAAAGATGCATGGTTGGCAACACTGGACTTAAAAGCACACCTGCACATCCCTATCAGGGAGTCTTGCAGAAAATACCTACGCTTCAAAGCAGGCTACATGCACTATCTGTTCTCTGCACTGCCCTTTGGCTTATCTACTGCGCCCAGGGTATTAGCAAAGTGCCTAGCTCCAGTCATTGCATTCTGCAGGCAAAGAAATATTCAAATATAACCATATCTGGAAGATTGAATAATTCAGGCAGAAAGCCAGGACACACTTTTGAATCATCTGGCCTTTGTTCAAAAGGGTACTGACTTGTCTGGGGTACACCATAAACGAAAAGAAATCACAACTGGTACCCTGTCAACAAATTATATTCCTGGGAGCAAGCTTGAATACAACTTCCCAAATGGCTTTCTTCAACGCCAGAGAAACGGATTAATTTAACAACCTACTTCAAACAAGTAGCCACAAAAACCCAGTTATCTGCAAGGCAAATACTGCAAGCCTTGGGGTTCATGGCCTCCTGCATTCTTCTAATTCCATATGCAAGGCTGCATATGAAGAAACTGCAATGGTATCTCAAAAGCCTATGTTGTCAGCATTCACAGGATCTAGAGGCAATGATTCCTATCGTACCTTGCCTGTGCCTAGAGTTCCTTTGGTGGGCGGAGGCCTGCCACCAAAACAGGGGTGTAACATTCACACTACCCCCTGCCGCCCAAACATTAACAGACGCATCAGACTATGCATGGGTGGCCCACCTGGCAGGGAAGTGCAATCAGGACAAATAGAACCCATGTCAAATGCACTTGCATATCAATCAAAAAGAAATGTTAGCTGTACAGAATGCTCTGACGGCCTTCAAGGACCACATTCTTCCAGGACAATTAATGACAAGGATGGACAACACCACTTATGTGGTACATAACCAAGCAGGGGGGTACACATTCTTACCCCCTCTGCAGACTAGCTGTGGCATTGTGGAGCACAGCCCTGAGTTGTCAGGTACATTTACAAGCTCGATTCCTGCAAGGAAAACTAAGTACACTGGCAGACGAACTACGCAGAAACCTCATGGACCCACACAAGTGGAAACTGGAACCAAGGATTTTCAACATGTTGACAGGCAAATGGGGGATCCCAGATATAGACCTGTTTGCCTCCCCCAAAAACTATCAGTTAGACAAATTCTGCATAAGGACTCCACACAAACAAGCTTGGAAAGTGGATGCTCTATCCTTCAGCTCGAAAAACCTGTCAGTTTGCTTTTCCTCCTCTGCCTGTGCTCTCCAAAGTACTACTAAAGATCAAACAAGACAAACTAAGGACGATTTTGATTGCACCAGACTGGCCATGCCAACACTGGTACCCCCTCTTGCACAGTGTCACGGTGGGCCCCATGGCACCTGCCTCAGACTCCTACTCTATTGTCTCAGCGGGAGAACCAAATTCTGCATCCTCAACTTCAAACCCTGAATCTAGCAGCCTGGCTAATTACATAATTTCTCTTTTTCCATCCCTCAGTAAACCAGTGATGGATATAATTTTAGAGGCAAGGAGGCCCAGTACCAGTAAGTCTTACGCTGAACAATGGAAAAGATTCTGTGCCTGGAACCAATCTCAAGGGATGAGCACAACATTGCCCACTTTACCTCAGATCTTACAATACTTAATTGAGATGCTTCATAAGGGCCTGTCTTTCTCCTCCAAAATTCACGCCTCCGCCATCTCAGCTCATAACACAAAACCACCCGTCTTCTCTCATCCACTGCTTAAGCAGTTCCTCAGAGGGGCCACAAATCTACGACCACCCAGGAGAGCTCCAGCTCCATCCTGGGACCTCAACTTTGTATTGGAAAAGCTCACCCTTCCTCCTTTCAAGCCAGCTGCCACTGCGGACTTAAAATTCCTTTTTTGGAAAACAGCTTTCCTTTTAGCAATCACTTCAGCAAGAAGAGTATCTGAATTACAGGCCCTTATGGCAGTGGAGCCTTTCATCATCTCTCATGCGGACAGGGTGTCCCTCAGGACCAATCCCTCCTTCATGCCCAAGGTGGTATCCAGTGTGGCCCTTAATCAGTCCATACATTTGCCAACCTTTCCTAATCCACAGAACAAAGGGGGGGGAACGGATTCTGCACTCAGACGTGTACAGAACTTAGATTCTACTTGGACAGACCTAAACCTCAAAGGAAATCTGATCAACTGCTTGTGGCATTTGCTGCAGGGGCAGAAGGGAAGGCTATTTCAAAGCAAACCATTCCCAAATGGATAGGCCATTGCATTATTTTTTGCTACAAACACCATGGAAAACCTATCCCACAGGGGATCAGACCCCACTCTACCAGGGCTGCATCTACCTCTACAGCCTTTCTCAGAGGTGTCCCTACCAGGAACATCCTAGAAGCTGCTACTTTGAGTTATGTACATACTTTCACCAAGCATTACCATCTGCCAGTTTTCTCTAAATCCAGAGCTGGTTTTGCCACTGCAGTCTTGCAGAGCCTTTTAGCTGGTCCTAATTCTATTTAAATTCCTCCTTCCATCTTTAGCTTTGGGAATCTACCCAAAAGTGATGACTGCAATAGTGAAACACGAAGAACCTAGTGCAGTTGTGTACACTTAGCATAAATGTAGATGTTCGAGTGTATTCACTGTTGGTGTCCTGATTACCTTCCCTCCAGCCCCCTTCTTTTTTCCTTTTTTGGATATACCTCTGCTTTCCTTTACTATCTTCAAAAACTTTTTGGTGTATTTGCCTTTTTTTTTTTTTTTTTTTTGGAGGTATAACTTTGTATATTGATAGATTTAATTGCTTCCCATTAAGGGGGCACCTGACATCTGGTGCAAGAAAAACTGATGTAATGGCGTCGGCTGCATGTTTTATACCTGACGTCCTGGAAGAAGGGACAGCAACCGACGCAGGACCCAAGACTTTGTTAATCAGGCCAACTGAGGGCTACTGCAAGCAGATAACCCAAAAGTGATGACTGCAACAGTGAATAACACTCTAACATCTATGTTTATGGTAAGTGTACACAATTGTACTTCCCCCTTCTGTACAATTTAGCCAAGTGCAATCACTGCAAGTTACGCCACAAGGTGGACCTTCTGACACAAGACAAAGGAACTCTCCTACTACACCCACACTTGCAAATGCTATCCCTGACTCTGTGGGTGATAAATTACTAACCCCATTCAGACACCACTATTCAGAGGATGTGCTCTTGGTCCTGAGGGAGGCCAGGAAACCCACTACTAGAAAATCATACCTTGCCAAATGGGAAAGATTTACTCAGTGGTGTTTGGGACAGGAAAGGGACCCTTATGAGGCTGACCCCCCCCCCCCCCCCTAGTCCTGTCATAAATATGTCAACTTATAAAGGGTGGACTTTCCTATTAATCAGTGAAGGTGCACCTCTCCGCATTATCAGCCTGCTTACCTCTAGATCCCCCCTTGTTAGCCAGGCTACATGGGAAACTCTTCCTCAAAGGGGTCTTGCACATCAGACCACCTAAGAAGCCTATTCCTCCTCCATGGGACCTGAACTTCATCCTGGAAAAACTCACCCAGCTCCCCTTCGAACCGGCTGATACAGCCTCTCTACAGTTTTGTACTTGGACAACAGTACTGTTGGTTGCTATTACCTCTGCCAGAAGTGTTTCCAAGCTACAAGCCTTAATGGCATGCTCACCTTACACCTTTTTTCATAGGGACAGAGTCCCACTGAGAACTAACCCTTCCTTCATGCCCAAGGTAGTCAATGACGTATCTCTAAATCAATCCATTCACCTACCCAATTTTTCCCCTCTCCCACTAACCGAGTAGAGGGGATGCTCTCTACTTGGATGTCCATAGGCAACTGAGATTTTACCTGGACAAGACTAAAGACATAAAATATCCAAACAACTCTTTGTATCTTTCCACCCCAGGGCAAGGCAGTCACCAAACAGACCATTGCATCCTGGATTAGAAAGGCAATCGTTTTTTCCTCACACACACCACAGATAAACTCCTTCAGTTGGGGTTAAGGCACACTCCACAAGAGCAGTGGCCACTTCCAAGGTCTTCCAAAAAGGCATGGAGACAGCTTCCATTATGGAAGCAGCTACATAGTCCACTATCCACACTTTCACCAATCATTACAAATTGGACCATATCTCCAAAGCACGCATAGGATTTGCTAGGGCAATCCTACAAGGCTTTGTGGAATCATCTTCTGCATCCGCCACCCTTTCATCAAACTAAGCTGTGGTACTCTCTCACGCCAAGAATACTGCAACATAGGAATAGGACACAGAATAGTTGTGTAAAATCATACCATAACCATAGATGTCCTTCTCTTCCATGTTGCAGTATTCCTTTCCACCCACCATTCCCCCTCACAGACTCTACCAGTCTAACTGCTTCCTGATGTCTCTCCATTCAGAAGATACTGAAGGCCTTATACATGTCACCTTTGGCACCCTATCCTGTTGGGTCATCTACTTTGCCTGCTTGGCTTCAAGTTCTGAGGATTGTGCGTGCAGATGTCACAAATAGAGTCCCTGATTTTTGGCCCCGTGTGTGACTTCCTGTGCAGCTGCAACAGCCAAGCTGAAGCTTTTTAATAGGAGCCGATGTACGAGTTGCCTGAAGACAGGAAATCCCACACCAAGAATACTGCAACATGGAAGAGAAGGACCTCTATGGTTATGGTAAGATTTTACACAACTCTTCTTTACAGTGGTATCTAAAGAATGTGTGGGCCCAACACAGCCACCCTCTAAACTTCCGAATACCCTTCCTGTCTTAAAAACTGAATTGAAGTGGTGGATTCAGCAGATACAACTGAACCCAGACCTGCCCCCTCCATCCCACCATACCAACTCAGCACATGCATACAGATGCTTCAGATCTGGGCTGGGGAGCTACCATGAATGGACTCAAAGTGCAAGCCCTCTGGCAACCACCCCTCTTGAAAAAACACACCAGCGTAAGGGAGATGACTGCAGTTCAGCTAGCCCCACATGGCTTTCTCCCTCTCTTGCAGCCAGACCCCCTAAAAGTCTTCATGGACATCACCACTGTTATTTGGTACATCAGCAAACAAGGAGGACCAAGTTTTACCTACTCTGCAGGCTTGCAATGCAAGTGTGGGAATTAGCCTCTCTGAACAGCACATCTCTACAGGCAGTCTGTATCCCATCCCAGGACAACCACCAAGTGGATGCCCTAAGCAGATGTTTCTCCCTGAATCATGAGTGGATGTTACACAGAGAAGTATTCCTAGACATTGTCCACCAATGAGGCACACCACAAATGATTTATTTGCCTAATATCCAGAACAGACAATTTGAAAACCTTCTGTATCAAGGATCCCTTCCCACTAGCTTGGAGAGTGAACGCCTTCACCATCTCATTGAAGGGACTGTTTATGTATGCCTACCCTCTCATTCAGAAAATTGTCCTGAAAATCAGGAGGGACATGCCAAAAATCTTGTTGGTGACTCCCTATTGGCCAAGGCAGCATTGGTCCCCCCCCCCCCCCCATCCCTTGCCAAGGGCCATCACCACAAGTTGCCCCACAAGGTGGATCTGCTCACACAACAAATAAACTCTTTCATCCACACCTGAAAATGCTTTCCCTAACCCTCTGGGTGATAAATTTTTATTCCCCTTCAGATACCGCTACACTGAGGGACGTGCTTACCATAACCATAGATGTTCTTCTCTTCCATGTTGCAGTATTCCTTCCCTCCCACCTGTCCCCCAGCATTACCTTTCCCCTGTCTATGGGACATCATGCACTACCTAGACCATAGTTACACTAAGCAGTCAATTGCATTTCACCAGTCTAAGAGTACATCATTTGACACTACCTAGACTACTGTCCAACCGGACAGTTCTGAGGTCTGTGCGTGCAGACGGCACATTTAAGGCCCCTGGTTTATGGCCCTACTTGTAATATCCCATGCACTAGCAGTAACCAGGCTTAAGCTTTTGTATAGGAGCCGACGTTTGTGTCGCCTGAGGTGGAGAATTCCACAGTAAAAATACTGCAACATGGAAGAGGACATCTGTTTATGGTAACATTTTCTACAACTATTCTTTCTCTACCTTATCCTTTGGACTATCCACTGCAACAAGTGTTCATAAAGTATCTAGCTTCAGTTGTACCTTATTGCAGGCTACAGGGTATCCATATTTTTCCATATTTAGACTACTAGTTTATCGTTGCAATTTTTTTTCCCCAGAGTGTTAAGAATCTCTCACTTTGAGAGATGTCTTGCATAAAGTGGGATTTCAAGAGAACATTCAAAAAATTTGTTTTTTTTTTCACTTCACACAAGATTGTGTGCCTGCCATGTCAACTAGACACCTCAGTTCAAAGGGCTATTAAGGATTTCCACTTAGATTTCAGTCACTGCAAGGAAATGCCCCAGAATTTTGGGTCTGATTGCATCTGTGATTCTCATGATACACCAGGTAAGACACTGTGAGATTGCTACAATGGCATCTGAATTCTCTTTGTTCTTAGAACCTACATCCTTTGTGGGCCCCCCCCCCCAAATCCCACCACTGGGATTTGTCAGAAGAGAAATCACTTGTTGGAGATGTCAAATTTCCCTGTATCAAGATCTCACCTTCTCCCCTGGTTCCAAAGTAGTCAGTCGTCAAAAAAGCTTAAGACTTGCTTGTGGAGCAGTGTTGAGGGTTAACCGTGTAAGGTGTATGGGACACCAAGGACAGATGAAAGCACTAAATACAAGAGAGATGCTTACCCTGATCGACACACTCAACTCTTGAGTATTCTTTGGTCCCCAGCACCTCTTCATATTGCAGAAAGTGCCAGTTATGTAGTACATCAACAAGCAAGGGAGAATCTGGTCATACCTCCTTTGCAGGCTAAGTATGTTAGCTTGGGATATATCTTCACATCGTAGTTTTATTCTACAGGCATCCTACATTCCATCAGAGCAAAATTGTGTGGCAGACAAGCTAAACAGGAAGAGGACAGACCCTAACGAATGAAAACTAGATTGGGGTTTTTTGAGATTTGATCTATGTCCTCAAGTAGACTTGTTTACCTCCTTTCTCAACATTCAGCTGGCAAGATTCTGCTCCAGGGCTGCATGTAAGAAGTCCTGGAAGACAGATACCTTTTCTTTTTCGTTGGACAGGAATGTTCCCATATGCTGTTCTACCTTTCCACTAATGTCTGGGGTACTTCTGAATATTCAGAAGGAATCCCCCAAGATTATTATGGTGACTTCCTTCTGGCCTAGGCAACAGTGGATGTTCTTTGTGTTTCTTTGTTACAGTCCTGACTTGTGGGATTTCCTGCTGTGAAAGCCCTTGTCTGGCCTGACTACCAGAGAAAAATTCTCCCTCCAACAGCTGATGGACACCCTGACTGAAATCCGTGCGCCCTGTTATATAGGGAGCCAGCTGATGTCATTATCCAAGTCTCTTCTTGCCATCAGAGACTGAAGCAGAGTTAGTCAGCGCATCAGTTGGTCTGCACCAGAGAGAAGTCTTCTGAAAGCCAAGTACCCCGTTGGGGAACCCTTTCTACATTTTTACACTCCTGTCAGAGAAGTTCAAAAATTCTCTTGTGGTAAACAGATTCCACAATGAGACTTCCATTCTTTGTGTCACCTGTTTAAGCCTGAATCACTACGTGACTAACTGCCATTTCTGTGCTTGTTTCAACTCTTGGACTATTAAGCGCAAGACAGAGATCTTAGCTAGGCACATTAGCTTTGCATCAGGTTCTCAGCATCTGATAGCATCTCCCAGTTGACCTGAGGCTGAGCTCTCTAAGCGCAAAAGGGATAAAGAAAAATGACCCAGGCTTAGGACCTCTGACAATCACTCTTCGTCTGTTAGTCCTCCCAAGCTTGATTGCTGAAGAAAGTGAGGTGCTTTTGCAGCCCTCTTCAACTGGGCTGGTGGCACAGGCCTCTGTCGAAATCCATCTGGAGTCTGATATGCCATCTGGTCACTCAACTTCCACATAAGCCTTAGGACTTGGTTCGTTGGTTGGGTCCAGGGCTACTTTGCAGGTCTCAGCTTCTGATGAGTGTGCTTTAGCCAGTGATGCTCTTGCGAAGTCAGCCAACGCCAGATGTACATTCCCCCAGAGAGACTGGTTTCAGACTTGCGACCATATCTAGGCTCAAACTGAGAGCTACCCCAACGAAGGGTACTTCCTCAGTGTCTTTGTTTTAGCCTTCCGGCTCCCACACAGGGTTATCAGCAGGATTTAGTTAAGCTAGCCGAAATTTTATTTTCTCTGATCAGATCCAGGCATGCCCCTATTGAGTCTTTCCAAGGAAGAAGGAAGGGGCCCTAATCCAGAAGTCCTATCTGATCCTTTTGAAGCAGCTGAAGATTTTTGACCAGGAGGATTGTTTTTGATGAAGGATGCTCCCTGACTTTCTTTGAAGAGTCCGATTCTGAGAAGAAAAAACTGGCTTCTGCTACCCCCAAGGACATTTTCTTTGGGGAAGCTCTTCATGCCGTGAGGGAGCATTTCCAGTGAGAAGCCCAGGATTACCCGCAATGCAAAATGAGGATTATGGAATTCTTTGACTTGCCAGAACACACACCACTTCCTAGAAGCTCTCTTCACCCTAGAGAATGCAGTCACCGAGACATGGTTTTAAAGCCGCAGAGAGCACACCAACAGTGCAAGGTTATAATGCCTTCCACACATATATACCAGCTGCTACACAGACAAGGCCTAAAGGTGGTGGTGTCTGTGTCATTAAAAATAAATGTACCGCAAGGCTGGTGAAACAAGACAATGCACTTCAGCTGCTCCTTGTTCAAATCACAATAGGCAAAAAACAAGATCACTTCCTTGCCTAGCTGTAGGTCCTCTTCTGTGTCCCAGGAAAACCCATACCATGTATTTAAATTAGAAACACTGACCTTGCAACCCAATACCATATTCATAGGCGATTTTTTAATTACCCCACTATTAACTGGAAATCCTATACAGCACCAAAAGTACAGGCACAGGGATTCCTGGATTTTTTAAATCCAGACTCCCTGAACTAGGTGGTCAATACACTAATCGGGTGCAGCCATACTGAATCTGGTCCTCGCCCATATGGGCGTGTGCTGCACACCACCTACTGTAATGTCTTCCCTGGTAAGGTCAGACCACAAAATGGTCTCCTTTGAAATAAACATAAAACATGGACCCCCAGCTAAGCCTGGAATATTCAGGAACTACAGGGCTAACCTCCTGCTATTAAGGGATAACCTGGCAACATTTCAGGCCCCCATAACCCCTTAGAACACTGCTGCCAATTCAGAACTGTTCACAGATACCCTGTGCAAGGATGTTAATTCCTGCATAGGCAGCTGTATCCACCAGGAAGAAGTAAAGAGCTAACTCGAAGAACAAGCCACCCTGATAAATCACAAAATCAATAGACTGTATAACAAGGAAGAAAATCATGGGGGAAAAAATAAAAAGGGCGCAACACCCAGCAGGATAAAAGCACTCCTTTCATCAAACTAAAACTGAAGAAGACCAGTGTTTCTGGTTGAAAGCGCTAAACTAGTGTGTTGGCGTCCTTTTTTGTTTTGGTGCCACGCATTCATTGTTAAGTTATGTTTTTGTTTTGTACATGAATAACCTTATTCACGTACTGTCACAGCACGTTGATGTTGCTTTTTGTCTGTATATTTTGTGGAGGATTTGGCGTTATGTGGATTAATTAAACTGTTTGTTGACTTTTTCATCGTGGTGATTACTGGGACTCATAGCGCTTATTGGTGGAATCGGAGGTACTTGGTGTATTTTATATTTCTACTTTATTTCTGATCAAACCAAACATCTCAGAGGACTGATAGTCTACCAAAGCCAAATTTGAGGTGAATTTGGCCTCCCAGGCCAAGGACAACCACAAGGCATTCTTGAATCATGTCCGCAACCTCAAAGGCAATACACAGTTGTGTGCAGAGCCCATTGTAAATGGAGCCACCAATACTGAGCCAGAAGATATAGCAAACCTACTGGCCGACAAATTCAGCTCCAACTTTACCCCTTTCTCCCCCTCAACCTTCCCTCAGGAAATGTCATCAAATCTCAACTCCCCTTGCTATCACTAGGGAACAGGTCCTTAAGGCCAAGAACATTGCATCAGTGGGCCCAGACAGTATTCCAGGATGCCTTCTAATTAGCATGAAACATGACCTATCAAACCTCTGGAATTGCTATTTAACTGTAGCATACAAACAGGCTTCATGCCTCATGAACGGAGAACAGTCATCCCTCTGCACAAAGGTGAGCCATCTACAGACCTTGGAAACTACAGACCCATAAGTCTCACTGGTCTTGTATGTAAAGCCATGGAAAGCATTATCGTGGAAATGATCAATAGTGATATAGTAAACCTCCAGACACTGGACCCAACCCAGTTTGGTTTTGTCAAGGGCAGATCATGCCTACTCAACCTGATGGACCTCTTTGAGAAGGTCGCCAAAATAATGGATGAGGACAAAATGGTTCACACTGCCTACCTTGACCTGGCCAAGGCATTTGACACAGTACCACAGTCAGGCATTGTTGACAAACTCGAGGTTAGGTACAGACTCGTCACCTGGTGGATAGCTAACTGGCTCACAGACAGGGCCCAAGAAGTTAGAAATGGGGAGTCCATTTCTACAGAGAGGCCAGTCACAAGTGGAGTCCTTCAGGGACAGCCCTTGGACCGCTCCTTTTTGGCATTTACTTCTCTGAAGTCACTGCCAATATCCGTGGTCTCAAATTAAATTTGCAGATTGCAAATTAGGAATTGTCATTGAATCCCACCGTGACACAACTGTTCCCCAGGAGGGGCTGACACAGATAAGCAACTGGTGTCAGAGCCATGGACTAAAACTAAATGCCAAGAAATGCATAATAGTATCCTTCGGGAAGTTATCCACACCTGGTAACTATCATACTGACAACACACCCGTTAGGGTTGACCCAGTAGTCAGGGACTTAGGGACACACACTAATCTGGCCTTTGACCATCACATGTCTACAGTAGTGAGGAAATTCTGTGTTGAGCAACTTTTGAAAAAGGTATGGCATGGAAGTCATTGTTCCACTGTATTCAGCATTCGTCAGACCTTTCATTGAGTACAGTGCCCCCTTTGGTATGTACCTTACCAGGCATATCCAGCAATTGCAGTGTCCACAGAGGTTTCTAAATAAAAGAATACAAGGCTTAAAATGTTCTATGCAGGCTGCCTCAAGGGTCTATCCCTGTATTCTGTCTCCTAGAGACTTTTGAGGGAAGATCTGTGCCTGACATACAGGGCATTGTCAGACCCCACTCTGGACCTCCTGCATATCCGCAAAACACAGCACCAGAATTACTCATTCTAAAGACTTTAAACCTTGCCTGTGATATAAACAGGACCTGCTGGAGAGAAGTATGTATCCCAGAGATTACCCCGTCTCTGGAACAGGCTCCCCAGCCATGTGAAGCAGAGTTCCTCCCTTAATCAATTCAGGTGTAACCTGGACAATTGGATGGGTAACAGGAAATTCTTCCGTGGTATGGCACTTATGTCTCTGATGCAGGCTCATGGTTCATCTCCCAGCCCCTAGCTTGTAAATGTTTCATCTCCCAAGCCCGTACTTACACTTGTCCAACGGTATCAGAACGTCTCAGAGATTTGGGATGCATGGCTAGGCTTAAAAAGACCCTTATGGTTTTTAGTCTAGTAAACACCTGTGAACCTATGAACTTGCCATCCCTCCACTTTTAGAGGTTGCAGAGGATGTTTTCTTGTGTTCTTTTTTGAATCCAGACTCCCTTCCCCAGCCCCTTGAAAAACATTTCTAGTTTTATAGGATACTGGAGACTCCTGAATTAAGAACCCCTCTGCTGACCCAGAGGTTGTGACCCCAGGACCAAAGGAGCTAGAGCTAGCTCCTCCAAAATACTCCCTGCCCACTGATGAGTAGGCTGTTGATTTGGCAATAAAGTTTCCACCTCTACTGCCTTGTCTATGAGTGCCCTTAACTGTCAATTCCACAATTACATACTGGCAGTTGAACCAAAAAATTAAAAGCATTGAGGAGATAAATCTTTCCAAAGAATTACTGTACCCATGTCAGTCTAGCTCAAAACTGGTTAGGCATTCCTTACATTGAGGATGTGATGCTGTGGAAGCTTCAGCTGGGCTGCAGTTACTGGTTCTGTTACTATATATGCATGGCTGAGGGAACAATCCTTCCCTGAGCATGTCATGTATAATCTTTAAGGGTGCCCCTCTGGACAAGGGTTTCCTCTTTGGGCCCAAAGCTGAGGCTATACTTAAAAAGATGGTAGACAAAGCTAAATCCATGCAAACTGTTAGACTTCCTTCAGGTTCAGCCTCCTAGATTCCTAGGAACTACCCCTCTATAAACACTGGTCCTTTCCTTCACAATCCAAAACCAGGCAGTGAAAGCCACACAGGGAAAGGACTCAAAGGCAGCAACAAGGACCCAGGTAGTGAACTTCAGACAGCAAGGGAGTTGTAGGCCACAGGCTCCTGGCAGAGAGCGACAGTGACTCATCCATACGAATCTCTATGACCCCCCCCCCCCCCCAATAAAAAAAAGACTGAGGAAGACTATCCCTTTTCAAGGAAAATTGGTCTCATCACCCAGACTGGTGGGTTCCAAGCACTATTTGAAATGGTTACATACTCTGGTTCAGAGAACCATTAAATCGCTCAGGATGTTTAGACATTCCCCTGAACCAAAGGATAGAGGCCCTTTCCCAAATTCATTGTGCTCCCAGGATTCAATGGAACCAGTCCAAGAACATCAAAAAGGAAAGGGTTTCTACTCCAGGTTATTCCTGGTCCCCAGGAAAGACGGCTCTTGGCATCCCATTCTGGACCTGCGTGCCCTCAATCAGTTCCTGCTTGTTTCAAAGTTCAAAATATTAACTCTTCAAAAGCTTTTACCCATAATATCCCAACAGGCCTTCATGGTTACCCTGGATGTAAAAGAAACCGAGTTGCACATTCCCATAGAAGTCACACAGGAGCTTTTTCCCCTTCAGAGCAGGTACCAGTCACTATCAATTTTGTGCTCTACTCTTTTACTTGTCTACCATTCCCAGGGTCTTCACAAAGTACTTGGTCCCCCAAATCAATCACCTTTTGCAGGACCACAGGGATCCAAATCTACTCCTACCTGGATGATTGCTTAATACAGGCTACAGGTCTTTCAAAATTCCACTTAGACCTGGTGTTCACCCAGAATCTCTTGACGGCCCTGGGCTTCACCATAAATTATCACAAGTCAAGCAACTTTTGCTAGGATTGTACTCCTAGGAGCTGTCCTGAGCTTATCCCTACAAAAGGCCTTACCTCCAGGCAAGGTTTCTTTCCTGACTCAGTGCTTCTAAAGGTCATGCAGAGACTATGCCTCCCAGCCAAGGAGTTCCTCAGAGCTATTGGGTTACATGGCATCTTGCATCCTCATGGTCCCACTGGCCAGGCTATACACATAAGGAAGCTCCAGTAGTACCTCAAAAATGTGTGGTGCCAGCATGCACAGCCCCTCTCAACCAAAATAAGTTGATTCCTTGCCTCAAGGAGGAATTTGCATGGTGAGCACGAACTTGTGCTCAGAACCAGGGCCTTCCTTACAAATTCACACCCCAGGAACAAACCCTCACCACAGACACCTCTGAGACAGCCTAGGGGAGCCAATTTCAAGCACTTCCAGGCCCAAGGTAAGTGAGAAAATCAGTTCGGAGACAAACCCACAAACTTGAAGGAGCTTATGGCATTTCAAAAAGGCCTGGTAGCATTTAGAGAAAAATGGAAACCAGGAGTCCTATTAGTAAAAACACTACCACAGTCGTGGCACATAACCAGGGGGTTATCCACTCCTACCCTTTGTCACCTTGCATTGCAAGTTTGGGAGACCGCTCAATCTGGAGATGCACCTTTTGACACAATACTTTCCAAGTGCTCAAACCTCAGCAGACACCTGATGGACTCCCACTAATGACATCTGCATCGGAAAACACATTTTCAGCATAGCCATGAAAGGGGAGTTCCACAGATGGACCTCCGCCACAAGGGAAAATGCTGAACTGAAAAGATTCTGTTCCAGGAGCAACCTGCCCTCAGCTTGGAAGACCGATGCATTTTCTTTCCCTTGGACTCCTCTTTTCATCTGTGCATTCCCCCACTTACCTCTGCTCCCTTGGGTGCTTATAAAAATAAAGGAAGAGTGGCCAAGGGCAATACTAATACCCCATAGACTGGCCCAGACAACACTGGTATTCTCTCCTGCTCAATCTAAACAATGGCAGTTACCTCAGTGTGGACCTGACTTTGGACAAGGGAAAGATTGTGCATCCAACCCTGCAGACACTCATGCTCTCAGCCTGGGTAATTCCACAGCATCCTGGATGGATCCTGCCCTAAGCAAGCATTTTAGAAGGCCCAGTACTGGCAAATCTTATTCAGCCAAGTGGAAAAGGTTTTCCATGTGGTGTGAACAGGGGCACCATCCTCTCAGCAAAGATCCCCATCATCCTAGACTACTTGGCTAATCTGGTTGACAAGGGCTTGTCCTGTTCCATTAAAATTCATGCTTCTGCCATTTCAGTCCATGTCCCTGATGTTCATCGTGCATACAGCTGCAGTCATAACAGATGGGTTCTCCTGCCGTCAGGCGGGTCCTCGGTCGGCCGAATTCCAAAGTCTAGGTCCGGCGTCGGTTGTCGTCGCTTCTTCCCTGACGTCGGTGCGACAGGGGTATAAAAGAACCAGCCGATGCCATTTTCTTCAGTCTTACTTGCCGCACGGTGCCCGAAGCAGAAGCAGTTCGCAAGTGCCGGTTGGCCAGCTCCTGAGATTACAAAAAAATTTGGAACTGAAGTCTTCTTAAAAGCTAAGTACCCCGTTGGGGAAACTTTTTCTTGCCTCAGACCGATGTCAGGCAAAGTTAATAATTGTATTTCTTGTGGGAAGCAAATACCGCATAAGGATTTCCATTCCCTCTGTATACCTTGTTTAGGCCCAGACCACGACGTCTCGGTCTGTCGCTTTTGTGCTACATTCAACAAACGCACTATTAAGCGTCGGGCGGAGTTTGCCCAGCATTATTTTGGAAAAGCATTTAACTATACTATGTCGTCGGATACTCCGACTCCGGTTTTGTCTAAAAAACGCAAAGACAAGGACTGACACTAGAGGTCCGCGGCCTCTACCGACACCACGCCAAAGCCGACTACACGTGGTCCGGTTCTCAGCGAGGTGCCTACGCAGCCCCTGACTACCGACGACACTTCTTTGGTGGTGTCTCCTGTACCCGAGGTCGCAGGCTCCTCGGCCCACACCTTGACTACAGATACCGAAGCCACGCTTGGCGTTTAAACACAGAATGTGGACAGGTCCTTCTCCAGTCAAGGTGTCTTCAGACCTTCCTCTTCTTTCTCCATCAGGGCTTTCACCAAGTATAAAACTACCATGCACCCTAAGAGACCAGCTACACAGGGCCCATCTCCAGGCCCCATGCCTAAGAAACAGATGCTAAAAATAGCTGAGGATTTAATTACTCTTATCAGAGGTTCTCAGCCACCTCCGGACAAAAGACCCAGAGTGGAGGAAGATTCCCCCTCCTCTGATCAGGGCTCCATTATTTCAGAGCACTCTGATTATCAGGAACAGTCTTACTCCCCTTTTGAAGACTCTGATGCAGAGGAATCTATTCCTTCTGTATCCCCCCCTGAGGATTACTCATTTGGTGAAACTCTGCATATCTTAAGGGAACACTTCCACTGGGAAGGCCAGGATTATTCAGATTCCAAGAAAAGGCTCAGGGAATTTCTTTTGTTACCCCAGCACAGGCCTCTGGCTATACCTCCTGTCCTGGACATCCTAGATGATGTTTACTCGGAGGCCTGCCTTAACCCGGACTCTCTTCCTCCAGCTCCAGTTAAGCCTCACAGGTACTACAGGGTTCCTGACTCACATCAATTTCTATACAAAAGCCATACTGCTGACCTATAAACCATCTCACAGAGGCCCAAGGGAGTTAAGGCCTCCATTGCCAAAAACTCACTGCCTTCCGAGAGAGATTCCAGATCCTTAGAAAGGTGGGGGGGAAAGGTATATACCTCGGCTACCTTATCCATGAGGACCTTAAACTCTCAGTTTCATATGCTAAAATACCAACAGTTTCTGTTATCTCAATTGAAAAGTAAAATGTCACAACCTGAACAACCAGACATGAAGGAGTTGCAGGATTTGATGCATAGTGCAGAACAAGTGGGTAAACATACCTTACAATGTGGTTTTGATGCTCTAGAGGCCTCATGTAGAGCTGCTGTTACAGGCTCAGTCATACATAGGCATGCCTGGCTCAAGGAGCAAGCCTTGCCTGATCATGTCAAAGCTAAATTACTAGACGCCCCTCTTCAAAAGGATGTAATATTTGGGGCAAATGCTGAGGAAGTATTACGGAAAATGGAGGAAAAGGCTAAATCAATGCAAACTGTGAAAGAATTTCTGCAGGTTCAACCCCCACGTTTTAGTAGAAATTGGCCTTCCAAAAACTGGTCCTTTCCTACCACAGACAGACCCCAAAGAGGCAGATACAGGCGCCCGAGGGGCAGGGGACAAACACAAGGCTCGTACAGAGGCAGACAATGGCAAGCTCCTACACAAAGAGGTGGCGAGGACAACTCGCAATCTTTCAGAAAGCAAAACCAATGACTTTCCCCTTTGCATGCCAACCAGGTCTCAAATGGCAGCCCCCTTAGGAGGAAAGCTGGCACTATTCTCAAAAAGTTGGCATATTGTCACAAAGGACAAATGGATCCTGAACATTATAAACAGAGGCTACAAATTCCATTTTCATACCCTTCCAAAAATGAAAGGCATGCCAAACCTGCCACACAATCAAAGGGCAGAGGCACAAAAGCAAATTTCAGATCTTATAAACATGAAAGCTATTCAAGAGGTACCTACACACGAACAAGGTCAAGGTTTTTATTCCAGGCTATTTTTGGTGCCAAGGAAGGGAAAAGATTGGAGACCTATTTTGGATCTTTCCATCCTAAACACATTCCTACTCCTACCAAAATTCAAGATGCTCACTGTACAGCAACTTCTTCCCATGCTGGGCAAGGAGTCTTGGCTGGTAACATTGGGACATGCAGGTATGCCTCCTTGAGGTCCAATCAGACAAAATTGCAGAAGATACCTCAGATTTCTTGCAGGTTCAACCCATTATCAATTCTCTGCATTGCCCTTTGGTTTATCTACTGCGCCCAGAGTATTCACGAAATGCCTGGCATCAGTAATTGCCTACTGCAGACTTCAAGGGATACAAATATACCCTTATTTGGACGACTGCCTGAATCAAGCGGACAGCAAGCACATTCTTCTGAAACATCTGGTTTATGTAATAATGTTATTAAACTCTCTAGGATACACAGTCAACAAAGAGAAATCAAGACTAATACCCTCTTGGAAGATAATTTTCCTGGGTGCCAATTTGGACACAAACACCCAGATGGTCTACCTCACACCAGAAAAGCAGGGGCAACTAATTCAATACTTCAGAACACTGGCAAATTGCACCAGGCTGACTGCAAGGAAAATCCTGCAGGCTCTGGGATTCATAGCATCTTGCATCTTACTAATCCCATGTGCAAAGCTGCATATGAGAAAACTACAGTGGTACCTAAAAAAACATATGGTCTCAACATAGCCACAGTTTGGAAACAATAATACCACTAATTCCATGTCTGCAAAAGGAATTTCTGTGGTGGGCTCAAGCATGCCAAGCAAACGCAGGTCTTCCATTCAGCAAGCCTCAAGCAAATCAAGTCATCACAACAGACGCCTCGGACTACGCCTGGGGGGCACACATGACAGACCGGTGCATTCAGGGCAAATGGACCCAAAAAGAAAAGCACCTTCACATCATTCAAAAAGAAATGCTAGCAGTGATAAATGCTATTACAGCTTTCAAGGACCTTCTACAACCAGGTCAGCTATTGATAAGAACAGACAACACCACAGTTATGTGGTACATAAACAAGCAGGGAGGAACACATTCTTATCCCCTATGCAGACTGGCCATGTCACTTTGGAACATGGCCATGGACTTACAAATGGAACTACAAGCACAGTACTTGCCAGGCAAGGAAAACACGCTGGCAGACAACCTAAGCAGGAATATGACAGATCCACACGAATGGAAGTTGCATCCAAAAGTTTTTACAGAAATAATCCAAGAATGGGGAAGGCCAGACAGATCTCTTTGCCTCCCACAAAAATCAACTGACAAAATTCTGCTCAAGGATCTTCCATCCAAAGGCCTGGGGAGTGGACGCTCTCTCTTTCTTTCAGTTGGACATCAATGACCGTTTATGCCTTCCCACCTCTTCCTCTGCTGCCCAAAGTCCTATTGAAGACCAGAGCAGACAGACCAAAGATGATCCTCATTGCTCCAGACTGGCCAAGGCAACACTGGTACCCACTCCTGAGGAGCCTGACGCATTCCCCACCATGGACCCTGCCTCTAATGCCTCTTCTGACTCAGCACAGCTTCAAAACTCTTCACAGTCAGCTGAAAACACTCAATCTAGCCGCATGGAAGATTCCTTAGCATCGCAGCAGGCCCTGCTCTCCAAGGAGGTGCAGGATGTCATTTTGGAGGCCAGAAGGCCATCAACTAGAAAAGCTTACTCTGCAAAATGGAAACATTTTTGTTTGGAATGAGAAAAAGGGCCAGTGCCCTGGAAAACTGAATTTACCTCAAATACTACAATATTTGGCTGAACTGCTAAGCAGTGGACTTTCATTCTCCATCAAAATCCATGCCTCAGCCATTTCTGCAGAATATAACACTGATCCACCTTTATTCTCTCTCCCTCTACTAAGACAGTTCCTCAGAGGGGCTAAGAATTTAAGACCTCCAAGAAAACAACCAATACCCATTTGGGATCTTAATTTCATTCTGGAAAAACTGACTTTGCCTCCTTTTGAGCCAGCTGCCTCATCAGATTTACAATATTTGTCCTGGAAAACAGCTTTCCTTCTGGCTATCACTTCAGCTCGTAGAGTTTCAGAACTACAGGCTCTTATGGCTGTCAAGCCTTTTATCATCTTCCATCAGGACAGAGTTTCATTACGTACCAACCCGTCCTTTATGCCTAAAGTGGTATCCAGGGTAGCTTTAAATCAGGTCATACATTTACCTACTTTTTATCCTAATCCTCAAAACAAAGGGGAGAGATTACTGCATTCCTTGGACATCCACAGACAACTTCGTTGTTATTTGGACAGAACAAAGCCTTTCAGAATATCAGAACAGCTTTTTGTGGCCTATGCGGTAGGAGCTCAAGGAAAGTCAATATCCAGACAGACAATCTCAAAATGGATAGCCCACTGCATATGCTTTTGCTATTCCTTTCATGGAAAAACTGAACCTACAGGCATTAGAACTCATTCTACCAGGGCCACAGCCACCTCTGCAGCCTTCCTACCAAGGATATCTTAGAAGTAGCCACTTGGAGTTCTGTGCATACCTTCTCTAAGCACTACAACCTACCATTATACTCCAGATCTAGAGCAGGCTTTGCCACTGCAGTCTTGCAGGGCATTTTGGCTCCTCCTAGCTCCACATAGTGCCTACCACCCCTTTCTTAGCTTTGGGATTCTACCCATCTGATGTTCTTCATCTCACATTGCTGCAGTCATAACCTGTGGGTAGTCCGCTGTCCTCGGTCGGCCCGAATACCAAAGTGTTAGGCTGGCGTCGGTCATGGTCGCTCAGATCTGACGTCAGTACGCCGTGGTACTAAAGCGCATGACCGACGCCATATCCTCAGTCTTTCTTGCCGCATGGTCCGAAGCAGAAGCAGCGTTTGCAAGTGCCGTTCGGCGTCCTGAAATTTTCGTATTCTGAGTTTCAGACCGAAGACCAAGTTGGGCTAAGTACCCCGTTGGGGAATATTTTTGTCTTTTCTTGCCTCAGTTAAATCCGGATATCAGAAAAAGTAAATAATTGTATTTCTTGTGGGAAGCAGATACCTCATAGGGATTACCACTCTCTCTCTATTCCTTGCTTGGGGCCTGAGCACGACGTAGTCGGGTGTCGCTTTTGTGCTAAATTTAATAAGCGCACCATTAAGCGCAGGTTAGATTGTGCTAGACTTGTCTTCGGTAAGCGGTGTAATTACAATATGCCATCGGATCCTCCGCCCGCTACCGCTAAGAAGCGTAAAGAAAAAACGTTAAAGTCCAAGCAGGATGAGTCGTCCGTTACGGACGCCGGTTCTTTGGAAACTACGGTGGAATCTGTGGATCCAACTGAGGTTTCAGCTGAATCTCAGGGGGAGCCTTTAATCTTGCAGGATGTGGCCTCTCAGGTGTCTGGTCAGGCTGAGGGGGCCTATCAGGTCTCTGTAGTCCCTTCTTTGCATAAGGTGGTTAGGCCTTCTACTTCTGTCTCAAAAGCACCTTCCAAGGTCAGGCCTGGTTTGTCTTCCACTGGTGTCAGCCCTAGTTCTGTACCTAAAAAACGTATGCTGAAGATGGCAGAGGATTTGATTACTTTAATCAGGGGTTCTATGCCCCCCCCCCCCTGGATAAGAGGCCTAGGGTGGAGCCAGAGGTGGAAGGTTTGGAACATTCTTCAGATCACTGTGAGTCTTCGGCTGAGGACATTCAGGATTTTCCTCCTTATTCTGATTCAGATGCAGAGGATTCATGTCCTTCTGCTTCCCCTCCTGAGGATTTTTCTTTTTCTGAAACCCTGCATTCCATGAGGGAGCATTTTAAGTGGGAAGGTCAGGATTTCTCAGATTCTCGAAAGAGGCTTAGGAATTTTGTTTTACCTCAGCATAGGCCCTTGGCTATTCCCCCTGTTTTGGATGTTGTACAGGATGTTTTCTCTGAAGCTTCCCTTAATCCTGATTCTTTACCTCCTGCCCCTGTTAAACCAGAGGTATTACAGAGTGCCAGAGGCTCATAAATATTTGTACAAGAGCCCAAGAGCTGACCCGGAGACTATTAGCCAGGGACCTAAGGGTGTCAGGGCTTCTATTGTAAAGAATCCAGTTCCTCTGGGTAAAGATTCTAGAGCTTTGGATAGGTGGGGTAAAAAAGTGTATACCTCTTCCACTCTAGCGATGAGGACTTTGAATTGCCAGTTTCATATGCTGAAGTACCAAAATTTTCTCTTAAGTCAGTTAAAATCTAAGGTAGATGCTTTGGCAGAGGGTATTGAGTGTAAAGAATTGCAAGATTCAGTTCATGCCTCTGATCAGGTGGGTAAGCATTCTTTGCAGTGTGGTTTTGATGCTCTTCAGGCTTCCTCCAGGGTGGCTGCCACTGGATCTGTTATTCGTAGGCACGCCTGGCTTAAGGATCAGAATTTGTCAGAGCATGTTAAAGCTCGAATTTTGGATGCTCCCCTTCAATCTGAAGTTCTGTTTGGTTCTCCTGTGGAGTCAGTTTTGAAAAAATGGAAGACAAAGCTAAGTCCATGCAGACAGTTAAGGAATTTTTACAGGTGCAGCCCCCTAAATTTAGCAGAAATTGTCCGGCTAAGGGATGGGCTTATCCTTCTTCTGATTTGCAGTCTAGGGGCAGATCTAGATGTGGTAGGGGCAGAGCTCATGCTCAGGGTTCTTTCAGACCGAGGACGTGGAGTTCCCCTGCACAATCTTCAGGTGAGGGCAGGGGTCAGCCTTTTCGTAAACAGACCCAATGACCTGTATCTTCAGCTGCCAGATCCCTCCTGTCTGGCAGCTCCTCTGGGAGGAAAGTTGGCACTTTTCAGGCAAAATTGGCTTTTAGTCACCCAGGACAAATGGGTGTTGGACATTATAGATCGAGGCTACAAGTTTTATTTTCACACCTTGCCTCCTTTCAAAGGCATGCCAGACGTTCCTCCTCAGCAAAAGGTGGAGGCTCACAAGCAGATTTCTTTACTTCTAAAAATGGGGGCTATCCAGGAGGTCCCTCCGTCAGAAGTGGGCCTAGGATTTTATTCTCGCCTGTTTCTTGTACCAAAGAAAGGAAACACTTGGAGGCCAATTCTGGATTTGTCTATTCTCAACACATACCTGGACATTAAATTCAAGATGTTAACTTTGCAACAACTTCTGCCTCTGCTAGGCAAAGATCACTGGATGGTAACTCTGGATCTCAAAGAGGCTTATCTTCATATTCCTATCAGGCCCAGCTGCAGGAGGTTCCTGCGTTTTCGGGCTGGGACTTTACATTATCAGTTCTCTGCATTGCCCTTTGGCTTATCTACTGCGCCCAGGGTGTTCACAAAGGTCCTGGCTCCGGTGATAGCCTTCTTAAGGTTAAGAGGAATACAAATTTATCCTTATTTGGACGATTGCCTGATTCTGGCTCAAGACAGTCACGTTATTTCATCATCTACAGTATGTTATGGCAGTGTTAAGGTGCCTAGGGTATTCTGTGAACGAAACAAAGTCCAGTCTAGTACCCTCTCAGGACATGTGCTTTCTGGGTGTGAGACTGAATACAGCCTCTCAGATGGCGTTTTTGACCCCGGACAAACAAAGAAATCTTGCCCTTTACTTCCAACAATTGTCTCTACGGTCCAGGCTGACTGCAAGGACAGTCCTTCAAGCCTTGGGGTTCATGGCATCTTGTATTCTGGTGCTTCCCAATGCCAAACTGCATATGAGGAAGCTACAATGGTATCTCAAAAGCGTATGGACTCAACACTGCCACGATTTGGACACTGTCATTCAGATAATACCTTGCATTCAAAGGGAATTTTTGTGGTGGGCTCAGGAATGTCACCTAAACAAGGGACTCTCTGTGACCCGACCAGAGGCGAGTCAGATCTTAACGACAGATGCCTCAGACATGGCTTGGGGAGCACACTTCAGTGGAAAATGGGTTCAAGACATGTGGCCTGCCAGACTTCAACATTTGCATATCAACATGAAGGAGATGTTAGCAGTCCAATTTGCATTGATGGCTTTCAAGGATCTACTTCACCCAGGACAAGTGTTGATTCAAACAGACAACACAACAGTCATGTGGTACATCAACAAGCAAGGGGGAACCCATTCGTACCCTCTTTGCAGACAAGCTATGATTTTGTGAGACTTCTCTCAGTTTGCACCTCACTCTTCAGGCAAGGTTTCTGCCAGGAGCACAGAACTCCTTAGCAGATGTTTTGAGCAGACAGATGGTGGATCCCCACGAGTGGAAATTGGATCCTCATGTATTTCAACAGTTGACAGTGGCTTGGGGGACTCCAGACATAGATCTGTTCGCTTCTCCACTAAATTTCCAACTGCCAAAGTTTTGCACAAAGATGTTTCACCCAAAAGCTTGGAAAGTGGATGCTCTATCATTCAGTTGGAACAACCTTCACGTCTATGCCTTTCCTCCTCTGCCTCTCCTTCCCAAGGTGCTCTTGAAGGTCAGACAGGACAAGCCCTGCATGATTCTAATAGCTCCAGATTGGCCACGACAGCACTGGTACCCTCTGCTGAGGAGTTTAGTACGGAGCCTCCTTGGCCTTTGCCATCAATTCCACACCTTTTGTCCCAGGCAAGCAATCATTTCCTCAATGTCAGGATACAGTCCCTGCATCTGACAGCCTGACGTATTCTGTTCTAGACCCTGGGGGGTCGCAGCTTCCTCAGCAAGTTTTGAATGTCATTTTGGAGGCCAGACGGCCTAGTACAAGGAAAGTTTATGCTGATAAATGGAGGAGATTTTTTCTTTGGAGCAAAGCAAAGAGCTTTGATGTTTCAGTGCCTAATTTGAGTGTTTCACTTCAGTATCTTACAGAATTATTAGACAAGGGTTTGTCATTCTCCTCTGTAAAAGTTCATGCTGCAGCCATTTCTGCTCACTATGACTGTGACCCACCATTATTCTCTCATCCTTTGTTTAAGCAATTTCTTAGAGGGGCAAAGAACATAAGACCCCCACGTAGGGCTCCTACTCCTTCCTGGGATCTCAATTTTGTGTTGGAAAAACTCACTTTACCTCCTTTTGAACCTGCAGCTACATCTGAGTTGAAGTTTTTGTCTTGGAAGACTGCTTTTTTGCTGGCCATTACGTCTGCTAGAAGGGTATCTGAATTACAGGCTCTAATGGCAGTTGAACCCTTCCTGATATTTCATAAGGATAGGGTATCCCTGCGTACTAACCCTACTTTTATGCCTAAAGTTGTTTCAAATGTGGCTTTAAACCAATCTATTCATTTGCCTACATTTTATGCTGATCCCCAAAATAAAGGGGGAAAAAAAATTTGCACTCTTTGGATATTCACAGGCAGTTACGTTACTATTTGAGCAGAACTAAAGGGTTCAGGCAGTCTCAACAGTTATTCATTTCTTTTGCTTTGGGTTCACAAGGAAAACCTGTTTCAAAACAAACTATTTCTAAGTGGATTGGCCATTGTATTGCTTTTTGTTATTCTCATCATGGTAAGGAGGTTCCGGCTGGAATCAGACCTCATTCCACTAGAGCGACTACCACTTCTACTGCTTTTTTAAGGGGAGTAGCTACTAAGGATATTTTGGAGGCAGCTACTTGGAGTTCAGTGCACACTTTTTCTAAACATTACCATCTCCCTTTTTATTCCAAATCTAGGGCTGGGTTTGCCACTGCAGTTTTACAGGGCATGTTAGCAGCTCCTAATGCTATCTGATTTTACCAACCTCCCTTTACCTTTGCTTTGGGATTCTACCCACAGGTTATGACTGCAGCAATGTGAGATGAAGAACATAGTACAGTTTTGTACCTACCGTAAATGTAGATGTTCGAAGATCCACATTGCTGCAGTCCAATTTTCCTTCCCTCCTTCCCCTCTGTAGTTTGGGGTGACTGTGTGGTTTGTGGTGTACCTATTGTTATTTTGGTGATTGGGTATTTTTCTATTTTTGGCTATGGCCTTTCTTTTTAAGGCCTTCTGGCATCTGGGGCAAGAAAGACTGAGGATATGGCGTCGGTCATGCGCTTTAGTACCACGGCGTACTGACGTCAGATCTGAGCGACCATGACCGACGCCAGCCTAACACTTTGGTATTCGGGCCGACCGAGGACAGCGGACTACCCACAGGTTATGACTGCAGCAATGTGGATCTTCGAACATCTACATTTATGGTAGGTACAAAACTGTACTTTATGACTGCAGCTGTATGCACGATGAACATAGTACAGTTTTGTACCTACCATAAATATAGATGTTAGAGTGCTAATACAGCTGCAGTCCAGGTTTCCTTCCCCTCTAGGGGTCTTCTTTTATGGTGTATTTGCTTGCAACTACTGGTCTTTGATTATATTGCATTGCATTATTACATAATTTTATGTATTGCCTTCCTTCTGGGGGCACCTGACATCTGGGGCAAGAAAAACTGAAGAAAATGGCGTCGGCTGGTTCTTTTATACCCCTGTCGCACCGACGTCAGGGAAGAAGCGACGACAACCGACGGCAGACCTAGACTTTGGAATTCGGCCGACCGAGGACCCGCCTGACGGCAGGAGAACCCATCTGTTATGACTGCAGCTGTATTAGCACTCGAACATCTACATTTATGGTAGGTACAAAACTGTACTTTCTTCCTCCTGTCTTTTTTTCACCCCCTTCTCAGGCAATTTCTCAGGGGAGTGATTCACAATCAGGCCTTCCAAGAGAGAACCTACCTCTCCACGGGACCTCGATTTTGTTCTGGAAAAGCTGACCCTACCTCCTTTCAAGCCAGTGGCTTCTGCTATCTTAAAGCTTCTAATGAGGAAAAATGCCCTTTTGTTGGCAGTCACTTCTGCTAAAAGATTATTTGAGCTGCAGGCTCTCAAGGTGGTGGAATCCTTCCTAGTCTTTCATTCAGACAAATCTTTCTCAGGACTAACACTTCCTTTATACCCAAGATGGTTTCAGGCACATCATTAAATCAAGCCATGCCCCTCCCTACCTTCTTTCCCAATACATAAAACCAGGGAGAAAATTTTTCGTTCCTTAGATGTACATAGGCAGCTCTTATTCGCTTTACTGAACTAAGACATTGAGGAAATCAAACCGACCCTCTGTGACATTTGCCACCAGTTCTGAAGGGAAACCAGTTTCCAAACAGACCATCTCCGAATGGATCTCTGTATCTCATTTTGTTATAGCCATCATGGTAAGAAGCCACTTGAGGCTGTCAGGACTCGCTCTAATAGGGCAACTGCTACCTATGCTGCCTTTCTAAAAGGAGTCAATACCAAGGACATTCTGGAAGCTGTTAACTTTAATCTGTGCATACCTTCACCAAATGTTACCACCTGTCAGCCTTTTCCAGGTCCAGTGCATGATTTGCCTCTGCCATTCTGCAGGGCATCCTGTCCTCTCCCCTATTCTCCCTTCCACCCTCTTCTTCAGCATTGGGAATCATCCCACAAGTCAGGCCTGCAACAGTGAAGCTCGAAGAACATAGTACAGTTGTGCACATTTACCATAAATGTAGATGTTAGAGCAGTGATGACAATCCTATGATGCATGTCAAAGGTGACACATGTCACAGCATTTCTGGGTGACACATCAGCAATCATAGCACCCAAGTTACCAAACAATTTTGTGCCAGGAGCTTTTGACATGCCAAACCCAAAAGGTCTGCCATCAGTGTTGCAGTATTTCCCTCCCTTTTTCCTACTAAGCCGAAAGGTTCGACTGTTATAAGCTTCGTGTCAGGCCAATGGGACCCTCCTTTTTGCCCCTTCCCTGCCTAGGGTCTGTAAGGCCCTTTACGATCTGTGGTGGGGGATCCTACCTTCAGGGTGGAAGAAAAAACTGAAGTCATGTCTGCTGGCTCCCTAATATACCTGAGCATCCTGACATTGGTAAGTGTACACAGCTGTATGTACATACTTTTAGGAATGTCTGGGGGCAATTGCCACAAGTTTCCTCACAGACCGGACTACTTGCACAAGAACACAGGTGTTTGATGCATCCCGACATCGGCCAACTTCAGTTGACTGCTTGGATGGTAGAGTTTTTAATTCCTTTTAGGCACCTGTTTGCTAAGGACTTGCAGCATGTACTATTGAAGATGAGAAAGCCTGCTTACTAGCAAATCTGTTAATGAGCAGAAAAGGTTTTCTAGTTAGTGCCAGCAACATAACTAACACCCATTCAGGGGTGATTGTGCTCTTGTTTTACTTACTGTCCTAGAGCCTTTCTTACCCAACTCATTGGCTATTGCAGCATGTCTGCCCTTGGATCCTCTTCTTTCAGTGCATTCTTGTCAAAATGTTTTTAAAATGGGTTTTGCGTAAGTGGCTTCCATGAAAAAAAATGGCCCCTGCTTAGTGTCTTAACTTTGGGTTAGAGAAGCTAACATTTGCTCCACTTGAACCAGCTAATGTGTCTGACTTGCGATTCTTAACATGGCAAACTGCTCTGACTTCTGGAAGATGAGCAGCTTGAGTTGCACGGTCTTGGGGTGAGTCAACCACTTATCTTCCGTGACGGATTCTTTGAGAACTTGTACTTTTATGCCTGAATGGTATCCAAATTTACTTGCCAAACTGTCTACCCTCTTTCTTTCCAGAACCTAAAAGTGAGGGAGAGGATACTCCATACCTTGGATATCCACAGAAACCTGTGGTACCATCTTAACAGACGGAAATATTTTCGAGCTTCATATTAGTTGGCCATCTGTTGTGAATGTAAGAATGGACAACTTGTGTCAAAACAAATGGTTGTCTGTTATTCACCACAGGAAAACTATTCCAGGCAGGGTCATGGCCCATTCTACCAGAGCCTTGGCTTCATTTATGGCTTTTTGGAAAGGTTTGGATTCTAACACTATTGTAGAAGCAGTAAGTCTGTCCTCTGTACATTTGCAAAGCACTGTAATCTTGATTCCTTCTGTAGCTCTATATCAAGCTTTACTAAGACAATGCCAGGGAATCTTGGACCCTTCCCCTTTCACATCCCAAATATATTAAGCTGGGGTAGTTAACCATATAGCTATTACTATTTCAGCAGTAATCAGTATGATGAACGTTGAACACTTGCATAAGTAAGTAGACTTGCTACAACAGTAGATGTTCGAATGATGATTGCTGCAGTAGCTTCTCCCCCCTTCCTCATTTATTTTTGCTGTGTTTATGCTAGGGTGTGGATATTTACTTTGTTCGTAGCATTTCTCTGTCAGGGCTCAACCTCACTCTGTTGACTTGAAGGCTCTGAATGGCTTGCTGCCCAAACCACTGTTTTGGTAAGCTCAGCTTGAGTTAGCTGACAGTTTAGGTGCATGGAAGGTGCCCAGAAGCTTTGAAAGCTGGCTGGCTGTGATATTCTTGGCAAGATACAAGCCATATAGTGAAGGCTTCTGTAGCAGTGATCATTTGAACATCTACTGTTGTGGTACATTTAGTTACACAACTGTACTATACTTGTTTTTTTTTTAATTGTGGTTTAAGTACATTACACAGTGCTCCTCAGTTTTTGTACATTTTCCAGTATTTTTTAATATCAAAGTTGTGTACTAGTATTGCAAGAGATTGGAGTTTTATTTTTATTTATTTATTTATTTTCTCTCCTTAGGGGTGATCGTGCAGAAAGGAGAGAGCGACCATATTGAAGACAAAAATCCTCTTAATGTACATTTACTACCAGATTTATTTTTTAAACAAAAGTTTTAAATTTATAATTCCATATTTATAATGTGACCACACCTTTACATCATTCTTTTAGTTTGAAACTCTGTTCACTGCTGGAAGCAGAAATTAGTAAACTGTTCAAGCCTCAAAAATACTGTTCAGTTTTTCTCAAGGATATTAATATGAACTGTTTAATAGTTGGAGCCGTGACTGTACAGCACATTCAAAGGAACAGGGGTTGTAGTAAACTGAACATTTCATTTGATGTAAGTGATTTTTTTTTTTTTTTTTTTTTTTAAGTAACATTGAAAAGTTTGTAAATTAAGCTTTTTTATGGATTTTAACTCCCAGATGGTCTGAGCATGCTAAAGAAAAGTGGTTTAGGTTTCATCACTGAATGCATGCTTAAGCAAATTGATTTCCTACCCTTTTTGTTCCATTTGTACCACTGTATTTAAACATTGGTGTCTGTGCTCTTGGGATTTTTCAATAAAAGTCTTGATTTTTTTTCCAGCGTTTCTTTCCTGCTTAGTCTTGTGTTGATTGGATGCATGTATTAAGTTTTGACTTTAAAACTGCAAGTTCTTATGTCTGAAGTGTTATTGGTAGCATCTCTCAAGTGTTGATAATTGGGGGGTGTTTAGGAACTTCACTGGCTGCTTACTTTTTTAGTTGTTCCCCCAATAACAAATTTAAGTAAAAGACAAGTAATGAGTAGCCTTGTCACCTATTTTTTGCTGCTATCAAAAGATTAAACTAAAAATGTTCTGCTGCAGCTTTCCATATTTAGCTAGCGTTTTAGGGTGACTGCATTAGGTGGCTGTCTTCAGCTTTAATCCTGTCAGGCGTGCATGTACAATTTTACTCATCCTGCCATAATGTGCTGTATGTGAAATTGTGTAAGATTTTATTTTTTCTTGGTTTAGATCAGTCTATAAGCATTGATCTGTTGGTCATTATTTCTCAGTATATATGGGCCTCTGATCCGATTTGGCCAATATCTTTAGATTCTTGGATCTGACTCTTGAGCTCCTTTTTACCCATAATGCCCCTTGCTTACCAGGTTACCTCAGATCTCATTTGCTGCTTTAATGATTCTGTCGGGATTGCATTGTATTGAGCTGAGCTCAATGGTGCCTCGTTAGTGAGTAAAAGTTAAATTTTTTCTTCTATTTTTATATTTGTATCTATTTAGCCCTTCCTTGCTGTCTTTACTTTTTTACCTTCTTTGATTTTTTCTTTCTTCTATTTTTATATTTGTATCTATTTAGCCCTTCCTTGCTGTCTTTACTTTTTACCTTGATACCTTTTAGGTAATTTTTTGAACCATTGTTAGTACTAGGCCTTTTCTCACTCTTTATGTACTTCTTGAGGTATTTTTTCTACTATTATTGGTAGATCTTAAATTTTTTTCTTCCTTTGCCCAAAAACAAACAAAAAAAAAACTCTGTATACAGAAACCTTCAGAGTTTCTCTTGTCATTACTGCTGGTGGCTTTTGTTTAGTTGTTGGTATGGCTGACAAGCCTACCAGGTTTAAGAAGTGCATGTCCTCTGGGCTTAAGATACCCTGTTATGCCTACAGGAAGTGTGTATATCGTTTAGGCCCTTCACATTTGCAAGTGCATTGCAACATTTCTGCCTGCTTTAATTCGAGGGCAGTTAGAAGCAGAACAAGTTGGTCCTGAAAAGCATTTTGCTAGCTTCTTCCACTTCTGGATCTCAAACCCCTTCAGAAATGTAGCACAGGAAGCTCTCTCCTGGACCTGCGCTGAGTTCAGAGCCACCCTCCAAAATCAAAGTGTCTGATCCAGCAACCTTAACAGTTAAATCACCTCTGATCCAGAGGCCTAGATTTTTTTGAGGAGCCTGTCTCCTAGACTTAGATCTCCACTTTTTCAGGAGACTCCCAGGAAGTCGTCCCACCACCCTCCATGTCTTCCAAAAATCAGGTCCTCCCTCCCAAAGTCTTTCCGAGGCAGATGTGGACAGGATGTTGAAATTCCATCGAGCACAAATCCAGATGTGTTGCTGGCTTTGTCTCCCATCAGATCAGTGAGCCTTCAGCCACCTTCACACCCTATAGTAACTCCTGTGATCCAACCCATAATTTTGGGGCCATCTGACCTGAAGATACCACCTTCTTCGACTTTGATGGTTTCCCCGAGTCGTTTAGTGCCAATCCCCATTGAGCAGGATGAGTCTCGGAGCTGAAGTGTCCACACCGGATCCAGAGGATTGTCTTCAATTCTAGGTCTTTGGAGACATCGCTTCCCCTTGGAGCTTCAGTACTGGACAGCTCAGGTCTGACTACCTCCTCGGAGGGGTGATCCAGGAGGTGCAGAGAACTGGCTTAGCAGAGAGCTTTGGCTCCTGTGAGGTTGGTTTGTACTTCTAGGCACACTGCATTTGTGGTAGTGGAGTGTGTTTTCTCCTGTCCCAGGAAATCTTCTATTTTCACTTCCTTGGATCATATATCCATTCCCCCAAGGGATTTGAGCTCCAACTTGATCAAGGAACTCTGAATATGCCCTAGGGTCCTTGTCGGCAGAGGAAGAGAGCTTATTCCTCCCAAATGGTTAACCTACAGTTTATATCCAACCCATTCTTGAGGTTAATACCTCACGCTGCTAAAGGTTCTTACAGGCTGCTGGTTCAGGCATAGGGGACATGCCTGGATGAGATTGTGAATTTTTTTTTTCTTTTATTATTGAAACCTTTAAATCCTCCTCAGTGCTGCTTTTGATGGGTTTTCCCTCTTTGGGCCCACAGTTGACACACTTTCTTGCAGTGAGCAATATAGAAATACCGTGTCTGCTATTGGAATCCATTTCTCTACCCTGCAAAGATCTTTCTCTAGGAATCAGTGCGGTGATAAGATGTGGTTCCGAAAGTCTCAAGGACCTTTTCAGCACTTACTTCGGGATTTTTCTCCTAGATGCAGAGGGGGAAATAGAAGACGCTGTCGTCATGTCAGAGGGGGTCTGCAGAACCCATGGTTTCCAGACTTGCTCAAACAGGCCCTTTCAGCATTCTTGAAAAGTTGCCAGACTGTTTTTCTCTGAAGGCAGTCGGGGACACTTTTCCTTGCACCCAAACACTTGGATAGCTATCAAAAGATATTCTTGGGTGCAAAGAATCATATCCAGAGGATACTCAATTCCTTTTTCACAAAACCCTTCACAAGAGACATCCCCCTGATGTCCCACCCAGTCACTGGTAGTTAGCAGTCTTAGAAATTCAAAAGCTGCTAGAGTCATCCAAAAGGTTCCACCAGGCTAAACACGATCAGAATTTACTCAGGGTTCTTTAGTGCCAAAAAAGTCAGGGGACCGGAGACACATTTTGGATCTGCCATTTAAATCAATTTGTGAAGAGCTCCATGATGTCCTCCTGTTTTCATGTTGCAGTATTCTCACTGTAGGGATCCTCCGCCTCGGGTGACCCGAACGCCCAGCTCCTATACAAAACCTTAAGCCTGTTTGCTGTCAGGTGTGTGGGACGTCACAAGCAGGGCCATAAATCCTGGGCCTTAAATGTGATGTCTCCACTCGCAGACCTCAACTATTCTGCCACAGTCGAATGTCAGATCAATCGCTTTGCTCCGCACTTCAGAAGACTTCTCAGATAAGTACACCGTTGGGGAATTTATTTCTTTTGCTTGAACTTTGGTTGCTGTTCCTCCCTTATTTAGATAGCAAATGCCCTCTAGAAAGGGGAAATGTAAGTGTGGCTGCCAGGTTCTGCACAAGGACTCACATGAACTTTGTTCTGATTAGGCATATCCCACAAACATACGACCTGCAGCATTTGCCACTCGTTCGTACCTAAAACTATTCAGTCTACCTTGAAAACTAACGACTAAAGCGTTTACCCTAGGCATGAACCCAGAGTCGGCCATCATGTTAGAGCCACCTAAAAAGGCCAAGGTTGTAAGGCCTACTGCTTCTGGCGTTGGACGTCCTGCCAGCTGCCAGTCTAGGGGCTGAGGGGGCATCCAGAAGAACAAGTGATTTTGGCTGACACCTTTGTGGAAGCCACCTTAGAATACCCAGTCGGCACGTCCTTAGAGGTCACTCCATTGGCTGATGTCAAGGGGGAGCTAGGCTTCGCCGAATGCCCGCCCACGTTTCTGGAAACTAAATCTTCTCCTGCAGGCCAGATGCCGGATACTAGGCCCTACCCCTCCTCGAACTACCATTAAGAGTTAGCAAATAAACTAAACATTTGTCTACTTCCACTGAAGACCGATCAGACTAGCAAACATTTTCAGCCTTTGGTTTAGGCATTTGTGGCTCATAGGCCCACAGCCTGTACTGCTTATACCTTGCCTACTCTCAGCCCTAGGCCAGCCTCAGCTTATTCCATTCTCCCCACCTAAACTCTGGAGAAAGATTCCTCTTCCTCCTCCTCAGATAAATCTGACTTGCACATCCCAGTTAGCCTTCCCTCTGGACTACTACTCCCCACATGACTCCTTGGAGGGAGACTCCCCCCTGAAGATATTTCTTTTGGGTAAACAATTTCCAGAATGGGGGGAGTTTGTGTGATGCCACACAGATGACAGAGGTTCAAGAGAGGTACTTTGAATTACATCAGATAGTTCACCCTACCTCTCTGCAGTCCCCCCCTGGGATTCCAGCATACCTGGATGCATTTGCATCAGCCTCCTCCAAGACCCCCAAATCACAGCCCCCAGCTCCCAAAAGACCTGACCAGTTTTACAAGGTCCCTGATGAGTGCAAGTATTAAGCCCCCTATGGCAATCCTGCAGTCATGCAGTCATTGCAGTGGCCCCAGATAAACAATCCAGACAAATACCTTTCTTCTCCCTTATGCCATCAGACAAAGGACAGCAAGGTCATGGACAGACTGGGGAAAAGATGTACATCTTCCACACTAGCCTTCAGGGCAGTCATACCCACATGATCAGATATACCTTAGACTTAGTTTCTCAGGCAACTTCCTTGCTTTCCTCCATGCCTGACTCCTAACAAATCTCAGGTAGCATCTAAGCTGTCTTTAGCATCACAGGTTGCAAGTGCAGCTGTGATCAGGCTAAGGCTTCTGCTAGGTCTGCAGCTTCAGTCTGTGCTGCGCAGGTACTCCTGGCTCAGGCTTCAGCCCCTCCTTGTGGACTTTAAAAGCACAATCTTAGATGCACCACTTGACGACAAATTCCTGTTTGTCAGTCTCTTGAATTGTTTAAAGCCTCCAGGAAAAAAAAGCAAAACTTCAGGACCTCAAACATTTACTGGTCTTACCCTTCTCCAAGTTTTACAGAAGCTACCCTGCCAAGGTCACCTTTGTCAGGGGGTCTCCAGCCCCATCATTATCCTCCTCTAGGTGCAGGAAAGGATCTAGAAAGGCACCTTCCCCAAGGGCAGCCGCTCCTCATCCCCCCATGCAGCCCTTTCCAGATCAAAATAATGTGCGACTGCCTAAGTCACTTTCTTCTCTCCTGTCTCACTGTCTACCCATCTGCAAAAAGGTCACCTCGAACCACTGGGCATTAGTAATAGTGGAAAATGGGTACTTTATGATTTAGCAGGAAAAGCCCCTACCACAAGGCATCCCCTTCCCACCCAAAAAACAGATGCATCCAATTCCCCAGAATATTCCAAGATCTACTCGCATAAGGGACCACAGAAAGGGTCCCCTCAGGCCAAGAAGGGTGGAGGTTCTACTCCAGACTCTCTCTAGTACCAAAAAAGGATGGTCCTTGGAGGCCCATCTTGGAGCTGTCCTCACTAAACCCCTTTCCAAAGGTCCCTTCATTTAGAATGTTATCCCTTCAAACACTTCCACTATTGCCACACAAGGTGTACATGGCCACTTTGGGCCTGAAGGAGACATACCTCCACATACCCATTCATCCAAACTATGGACAGTTTTTGCATTTTACTGGACCCTCTTCACACTTTGTTTGCTGCCTTACCCTTAGGTTTGTCTACTGCACCAAGGGTATTTACAACGTGTCTAGCCCCACCAGTAGCCTGTTGCAGAACAAAAGGCATACAGATTTATCCCTGCCTGGACAATCTCATTACTCTAGCAGGAGAGGAAATTATTCTCCGGAATCGCTTACTATTCACTATATCCCTACTTCAGAACTTGGGGTTCAACCTCAACCTGACAAAATCTTCCCTTGCCCCAGCCTAAGACAAAACCTTACTGGGCTGCAGGATGAGAACAGACTTGATTAAGGCTTTCCTTCCACAGGATAAAGTCTACTCCCTAGTCAGCTACTTCCATGAGCTACTCCTGTTCAGCTGCATTTCAGCCAGGCAGATGTTCTTCGTGTTTCACTGTTGCAGTCATCACACTCTGGTTGTCTGCCTGAAGATAGCCTTCAGTCGGCCCAAATACCAGAGTCTTGGGATTTCTGCGTCGGATGCTGTCAAGGGTATAAAACATGCAGCCGACACCATTATATCAGCCTTTCTTGCCTCGTGGGAGCCTGAAGCAGTTCGCAAGTGCCGGTCGGCTGCTACCTGAAATTTTCGTTTTTCGAGTTTCAAGCCTGAAGTCGTCTAAAGCTAAGTACCCCATTGGGGATCCTTTTTTCTTGCTCTAACTGATGTCAGAAAAAGTTAACAATTGTCTTGCCTGTGGAAAGCAAATACCTCAGAGATTTTCATTCTTACTGAGTCACCTGTTTAGGCCCAGACCACAACATTCCTCACTGTTTTGTGCCTTGTTCAATGCCCAAACTATTTGTCGATGGGCTATCTTTGTCACTAATTTTTTTCGCACTCGTTCTTCATATTCCGAAATGGCTTCGATAAGCCATCTGACTACCAGTCTTCTGGAAAAAAGTAAGGATAAAGACAGACCGCATAGTTCCAAAACTGCCGACGACACTTCCGTTAAGCTAGTTTGCCAGTCCACCGGTACTCAGTGAGGCGCTTCCGCAGCCCCTGGTACCCACTTCTACAGATTCGCAGGCCTCTACTGAGACCCATTCGGAGTCCAGTATGCTGCGAGATGCTTCTTAGACTATGGAACCTGCGGATGTCTCTACCTTGGATGGGTCCGGAGCTACTGTGCAGGCATCTGCTTCTGAGGGTATATTCAGACCTTCCGATGTCTGTATTAAATCAGCTACTTAGTTTCTGACTAAAACTACTGAATTTCTCACGCCCAGAGTTTGCACTGCGCCTAGGAAACAGACAACCAAAGCGTGTTCTCATGCTCCCATGCCATAAAAACAAATGCTTAGAATGGCTGAAGACCTTATTACTTTAATTAGTAGAAGCTGGCCTTCCCCCTCTAAAAGGCAAAGAATTGATTTTCCTTCTAATTCTACAGGCCATAAGTCCGATGACTCTGACCCCTCTGATCACCAGGACATACCCTTATCTATGTACGAGGATACAGGTGCAGAGTATTCCATTCCCTCTGGCCCCCCAAAGGACTTTTCTTTCGTTGAAACCTTGCATACCCTAAGAAAGCATTTCCGCTGTGAATGTCAGGACTACCCACAGTCCAAAAAGACTCGGGGGGGGGGGGGGGGATTTTTAGACTTGCCTCAGCACAGGCCTCTAGCTATACCACCTGTCCTGGATATTGTCGATGATGACTTCATGGAATCCAGTCTTACCCCTGATACTTTACCACCAGCTCCTAGAAAGCCTGACTCACAAATTTCTCTTTAAAAATCCCACTGTGGATTCAGAGACCATTTACAGTTACCTAAAAGTATTAAGGCTACTACATCCAAAAACCCCTACCCCTTTGGACAGGGATTCTAGGGCTTTAGACAGATGGAGTAAGAAGGTATATAACTCTGCAACTCTTGCCATCAGGGCTTTAAATTGCCAGTTTCACATGTTTAAGTACCAGCAGCATATTATGGAACTAATTAAACAAAAAATGTTTATTCCTGATTGTGCAGAAAGTAAAGGTTTACAAAAGTTGATGCATTCTGCAAACCAAGTTGGTAAACATACTTTGCAGTGTGGTTTTGATGCCTTAGAAGCATCTTGCAGGGCTGCTGTCACTGGGTCTGTTCTGAGAAGACTTGCTTGGCTGAAGGAACAAATCCTGCCAGACCATGTTAAAGCAAAATTACTAGATGCTCCATTAAACCAAGAATGTCTGTTTGGCACAAAAGCAGAAGTTCTTAAAATGATGAAGGAAAAAGCTAAATCTATGCAAACTGTTAAGATGTCTAACATGTACAGCCACCTAGATTCAGTAGGCGTTGACCTTCAAAAAAACTGGTCCTTTCCAGTCCCTCCCAGACCAAACCCAGGGGCAACAGACCACAAAAACTACAATCTCAGGGTATGCACAGATCTAAACAATGGAGTGCTCTTCCCTCAAAAACAGGAAGCGTAAGCCACCCCCTTATGGTAAAAGTTCACAATGACTTGTCCTTCATCCTTCCAAGCCAAGTCCAAGTACTTGCACCCCCTAGGAGGAAAACCCACCCTACATGTAAAAAACTGGAAGTATATTACCCAGGACCAATGGGTCTTAAACATTGTATCCCAGGGATACAGATTCTCCTTCCACTCACTGCCAATTCCAAGCAGATTTCCAGACCTTCCTCCAAACCAGTGGGCAGAGGCCCAAAAGCAAGTACTTTCTCTTCTCGGTATCGGGGCTATCAAACCTGTTCCCTCAGAGCAAAGGGGCAGGGTTTCTATTCCAGACTGTTCTTGGTGCCCAGAAAAGAGAACTCGTGGCATCCTATCCTGAATCCCTCAATTCTCAACACCTTCCTGGTGGTCCCCGACTTCAAAATGCGTACACTCCGATTCAGATATGGCCGCCAGATAGGAAACATATACTTCAGACTGCTCTCAAAGAAAATTTCCAATCTAATCAAATCAATTGCTACTACTGCTTCAAATCTTAAAAGAAAACCACTATAACAAAAAGAAAACTACATTTTAACATGTCAAATTTTCCGGATCTATAGTAAGATTGAGCCGGAATCAATCATATTTTATAGCAATGGTGACTCCGACTATATATGTTTGGGCCTGCCAGCCTTGAATTAACAGCTTATACAAATAAACAAACCGAAGTTCTTAACAAAATGGAACAAATGGAATCGCAGTCCACTAAAACCAGACTATCACTTACCCAACTCTCCAGAATAGGAGATTTCTACAAAGAGATCAAACCAAAACACAATCTGAAGCTCCTAAACAAATCCAAAAAAAAAACAAAATGATCAACCTTTTATTATGGAGGAGTTCAAAGCAGCTTTACTTCCCCTTCAATCTGAAATCCAAACCTTCTCCACAAAGCTAACTTAATTCGGAAATAGCTTGGATCAAATCATGACAAGAATGGAACAAAATGAAGCAAGAACAATGAGTAATGAAATAATTACAGGAGTTGCAAAGTGCTGTCTCTCTCAAGGACCTACAACAAAAAAGACCTTGAAGCGAGAGCGAGACGCAACAATATATTGATCAGAGGCATTCCAGAAAAATATGGCCACACATAACTCTCCAATATTGCAAAATAAATTATTGATATGATAGTGGAAAATAAGGAGTTATCCCATACAATAACAATAGAGAGATGATGCAGGGCGTTAAGGAAGACTTAATCCATAGATACTCCTCTGCAAGTGTACGCTAGAATCCTGAATGCCTCACACGCTCAAACCATTCTACAAGCAAAAAAGAAATGCATCACCTGGAAAGGAAATAAAATCACAATTGCCCAGGATCTGCCCCTTCCAATTAAACAGTCAAGGCAAGTCCTCTCTCCTTTTTGCAACTACCTTATAAACAAAAATATTAAATTCTAAATGAAATACCTGGTGACTCTGCTTTCACCATAACACATTTAATTACTCAGTCAAAAACACATACTAAGCCAAATCAGCTTTTACTAAAGCTTTTAAAGAGTTGCCGTCCAATCTTGCATAAATAACCGAATCTACAATAATTCAGTGTACTTGTATATAAAGCGCAAACCTGATTGTGGTAAAATTGGAGCTCTGTAATCATACATATCCAGCTTCTTACCTTATTTTTTGAATGGTATAAAATCTGCCGTCTTAGAATTCCATCTCTAGGCAGCGGAAACGCAACTAACAGCCAGCAATCGACCTCTGACCTTACAAGATACTTCTGGGCGAAAACCAGGAAGTACAAGTTCACTGAGGGCAAAGTTCGATGTTGCAACAAGCGCCCCAACGTGTCAGTGCTTCTACACAGATCCCAGTGCATTCAAACGGCTCCAAACCTTCAGCAGCTGTCTGAGTACCAACGCTTATTCAGAAGTAGTCTGATAAGCCGTCATGAATCTAATGCGACTGTCCTGAACTAAATATTAAGAGGAAACTTGGAAAGAAAAAAGGATAACTTCGGGAATGGCGAACTCTGTGTAATCTCTCTTCCTTCTCCAGAAGTTGAACCTCCAGCTGTCACAAGGTGATTATCTTGCACATTTATTTAGCAGTGTAACTATTGGCTGACAGTTTGGAAAGTTTCTTATAAGATAAAAAAAAATCTTATCTCAAAGCAAACAAAAAAATCAAATACTCGAGAGGTCACTAGTTGTAGTAGGAGTAAATCAAGCAATTATGAATAATATTAGATGAACATTAAAAGTTAAGGATTCTCTTAATACCAGCATCCCTCAGTTTCTCCGTATAGCAGTTTTATTTCACTCAATGTGAATTTTCTTGACATGTTGGCAATACTCCTAATCCTCGATGCTGGGTATGGTTTCATGACTGCAACTATAAGTAGAAGTTAAGCTGTCTTCAGCTGTTAAAATATGCTATTGTGAATTACTGTGCTTTCTATTGCTCTGTGTTCAAAATAACGTGTACCTTGCAAGTCAGGTTTCACATAGCTTGCAATGCAAAAATATCTGAACATAAGGAAGTTACATGAAGGTTAGGGGTGGCATTTCCCCATATTCATACATATAAATACATGCCCAACACCGACAGGGGAGGCTTTTCCCATATGCAGGCGTTAGGGTAAAATTACTCCAGCCTCTATGAACTTGATACTTTAGGTGTCAGTGGGAATAATGTTCCACATATTTTCTCTACCAATCTTTACTGCACTTAAAATGAGTATGTTGGAAGATATTTTTTTTCTAGCAGTATACATCAGTTCTGTAAGTCTGTACTGCACTTCAACAACGTACAATTGTAGTAAAAATTTTCATGCAGTCTAGCTAGTTTTGATATTGAACTTGTTCTGAAAGCAGCTATATAAATCTAGTGAACGTTGCTAACGCTGTTTTGCTTCTCACACATGGTCATTGTTTCTAGCAACCACAAGTGGCCAACATCTTGCTCCAAGCTACGTTCCAAGAGTAAACACACCTAATCTGCATTTCAGCACACCACTACAATGGAAAAATGTGTTGTATTGGAGTATAATTTGATTATGTAAGAAAGTTATGTAATGACTGTAAAACTCAATATTGTCAATTTTTGTTACACTTATCCAATCTAAAATATGGAAAATATTACTTTTATGTACAATCACATTTGTTTATGTGGAATGATAGTCTCTACTCTGTTCAGCCAAATATGTGCTTCAGTGTGATAAGATTTCTGGAACTTTGACTTTGTAAAATGGTTGTAAAAAGCTTTTATGACAATGGTTTTAAATTGTAAAAAGTTGACAGTTTTATTAAGCAAAACTTGAAACTCTGTAAGAAGATGGCCAGGAAGTGAAACTATTAGATGGTAATGGTACCTATGCAGTGTAGAGCATTGATCTGTTATATGACCTCACTTTAAAAGGTTTGTGTATATTGATTTCCCGATGTACAGCTCATAAAAAGTGATATGCAATTGTGGTTTCACATATTAATGTGCAGTTGCTTTAAACGTCTTATCTAGTCCATCTTTATGGATTACAAGTTGATATATAATCTTTCACATGTATAACTATTTTGTTACACTCCTAGTTAATATGATCGTATGCTTCTCTTTCCATATACAAGGAATTCATCAAAACGTAAGATTTTTCAAATTTTGAATAATTTTAACATAAATGAAAGACTATACCATAATCCATTAGCCCTCCCAGATTCACACTAATTGGGGAAAATTAAACACTCATCATTCATCCCACAGATGAAAAAAAGTTTATGTAACTATAAATCTCAGTTAAGCTAAAAGAACCATTATTTTTCTCTTGGAGAACATAGGTTGGAACACCGACTACCATTACGTGACTATAACTAAAAATCACTTTAATCATCAAGGAAAGTTATAATTTAAGATATACCCTCAAAAGTAACGCAGGATATGAAGTTTAGTTACTGTGCTAAGTGTCTGATGAATCTTAGAATATCGGTAGAATTTTGTATAATAGTTTTGTAAATATGGTTATAACACCTCTTTTAGATAGGTTGTGGTCATGCTCAGGGGGGGTCTGAAGGGGGTGGATTGTCACATTCGCCGTATTGCTGCAAGTAATGTTCTTAAAGAACTTCCACATCATATGCCAAAAACGTCATGTACAATCTTTCTAAAATGTCTGATCTACATCTTATTCAATATATCAATTATTCAAAGTCTAGAGAAATGACAATGTTATCGCTGGAATCCTGGCATATTAAAGGCTTGCAAAATAGTAAGAAAAATCTAATTTTACATTTAATTTATAAATCAAGTGCTGAGGTAACGCTAATCCAAGAGACCCACATGACTAAAGTTCAATGGGGGAAGGATATAGAAAAGAAATGGGTAAAACTAATAGCTGCAGGAGTTGACAGTCTCTAAAGGGGTAGCAATAATTGTCAAAAAATCTTTCAAAGGTACCATTATATCAAGTGACTTCGATCCTAATGGTAGGTGGTGTTACCTAATATGCTTCCTCCCATTCATTAAAAACAATTTTAATATTAAATGTATGTGGTCCATGCATGTCCCAAGCTGCTTTCATATACGAAATTTATACAATTTTAGAGAAACACCCAAGTCATCTTTATGTATTAGGTGGAGACTGGAATATGACTACCAGACCTGAACTTGATGGAACAAACAAGGAAAACAAACAATCCCCTGTCCTGACAAAGCTCATAACTGAATTAATGGAGGATTTTAGTATATATGATCCCTTTGAAAGGTATAGAAATAATCCTGGAATCAGTAAGTTTACATTTTTCTCAGCATCCCACAAATCATGATCTAGGATAGACTTTTCTTAATTTCAACAAGTTTCTCAAAATATGCAATAGATTACTATAATGATCCTAGAATCTTATCTGACCACGCCAAAATTAATCTAAAAAATTAGAGATGCAGTCAAGCATAACTGACCAGTTTGCATCAAATTGGACCTTAAACCCAAACCTTCTTAAAAACAGGGAACTCTTCCAGGAAATCCAGGAATTTTAGCCAAACTGGCAACAACTTAGAAAAATCAAGCATTCCCTATGATGTACATTGGGCCACGGCTAGGGGAATACTAATCCAAAATGTCTCTCTTCTCAAACAAGATAAATCTCAACTTGCCACTTTAGAACTCAAAAAGCAGAGAGAGAGAACTGCAAACGAAACACACTACAGAATTGGAAAAGCAGATGCTTTCTTTACAAAAACTACAAGAAATCCAAATAAACCAATACTCCCTTAATGAACTCAGACTCATAAACAGATATGCTGAATGGGCCCAAACCCCTTCTAAAATTCTGGCCAGAGTAATAAACATTAAACCTTCCCCCTCTAGAATAAAACAAAGCACAACAATAAGTCATTCTTCTCGGATAAGGAAATCATTCAAATTTCTGAAGAAATTTACCAAGTTTATGGCCCTCAAATACACCAAGGAGACCACCTCTGATAATTTCCTTAATGAATTACAATTCCCACTATTAAACGAAACCCAGATAAATCTTAAGACATCAATAACTATTGAAGAAATACTTTAGCCATTAACAAACTAAAACGGGGAAAGCCCCAGGGCCCGACGGATACTCAGCTGAATTCTATAATTCCTTCAAGAAACAACTAGCTCCACTTTTACTTAAGGTTTATAATTATATATAAAAATTTGGCATCACTGACTTGTATATTAACAATTCTAAGACCATTCTTATACCTAAACCCAATGCAAATGACCATAACCCTAATGATTACTGCCCATTCGCTCTAACTTGGATATAAAAATTCTGTCAACAGTACTGGCACACAGACTAAAGTACTCCCTTATATTGTATCGCATGAGCAGTTAGGATTCATGAGTAATAGACAAGTTTGGGACAACACGTTAACAGTAGAAGCAATAATAAACGTGACAGTAAAGGATAATCTCCCAAATATGCATTTTCTGTTGATGCACAAAACGCCTTCGATAGAGTAAACCTAAACTTCCTCTACAAGGTTTTGAAACAATTTCCTCTCCCTGAAGAATTTATAGATATGGTCAGGGTGCTATATGATAAAGCTACTACTACACTGTATATAAATAAAAAAATCAAACCCTATCCCAATAGTCAATGGAACAAGACAGGGCTGTCCACTTTCTCCTTATCTTTTTAACCTCTATTTAGAGGCCCTCCTTTTGAAATTAAGCCAGAAAACATTCAATCACTGTATCTACATTTCCAAAATCCAAGGTAAATACACTGCGTTTGCTGACTACCTTAACATTTACTTTGAATTTCCTTCTACAGATCTAGAAAAGATCCTAAGTTCCATTGACAAGTTTTCTGCAGTCTCAAACTTTGCCATAAATCCAAGCAAATCAAAAATATTCCTGTTAAACCCCAAAAGTCACAAAGAATTCTTCCCAGAAACAAAAATTAGGGTAGATTATTCACTCCGATACCTGGGCGATGTTCTTCGTTTTCCATTGCTGCAGTCCTAACTATTGGGTATAGTCTGACGTCGGTCAGGGCGCATTAGACTGACGTCAGTACGTCAGGGTACTAATGCGCATGACCGACGTCATATCCTCAGTCTTTTTTGCCGCATGGTCCGATGCAGAAGCAGTTTTGCGAGTGCAGGTTGGCGTTCTGAAATATTTCAAACCGGAGTTTCAGACCCGAAACAGAGTTGGCTAAGTACCCGTTAGAACATTTTGGTTTTTTCTTGCCTCAGTATTTTACCGGATGTCAGAAAAAGTGAATAACTGTATTTCTTGTGGGAAACAGATACCTCATAGGGATTACCATACCTTGTGTATACCTTGTTTAGGGCCTGAGCACGGCGTTGTTGGTTGCCGCTCTTGTGCTAGGTTTAACAAACGCACTATTAAGAGGAGGTTAGACTGTGCCAGGTTAGTGTTTGGGAAGCGTTGCAATTATAAAATGCCGCCGGATGCTCCGGCGCCGCTTCGTCCAAGAAGCGCAAGGACAAAACAGTGAAGCCTAGGGTTGATGAACCGGCAGTCCCGGACGTCGGTTCTTTAGAAGGCTCAGTGGAGCCAGAGATTTTGCCAGGAGTTTCCATGGAGTCTCAGGCAGAACCTTTACTGTTACAGGATGTGCCTTCTCAGGAGGTAGGCCAGGCTGAGGGGGCTTCTCAGGTAACTGTTCTTCCCTCTCTTCCCAAGGTAGTTAGAGCCTCTCCTTCTGTTGCCAAAACTTCTTTGAGAGGTAGGCCTAGTTCAGCTTCAGTGGGGGCTTCTCCTAGCATTTCGGGTTCTGTACCTAAGAAACATATGCTTAAAATGGCAGAAGATTTGATTACTATGATTAGAGGTTCTATGCCCCCGCCTGATAAGAGGCCTAGGGTAGAACCGGAGTTTGATAGTTTTGAACAGTGTTCAGAGGCTTCAGAGTCTTCTGCGGAAGACTTGCAGGAGTATCCTACTTATTCTGATTCTGATGTGGATGATTCCACTCCTACAGCTTCTCCTCCTGAGGATTTCTCATTTTCAGAGACTCTGCATTCCATGAGGGAGCACTTTAAATGGGAAGGCCAGGATTATTCTGATTCAGGAAAAGGCTTAGGGAATTCTTGTTTTACCCCAGCATAGGCCCTTAGCTATTCCTCCTGTGTTGAATGTGGTGGAAGATGTTTTGCAGAGGCTTCCCTGAACCCTGACTCTTTGCCTCCTGCTCCTGTTAAGCCTGATAGGTATTATAGGGTGCCCAAGCTCATAAGTATTTGTTTAAGAGTCCTAGGGCGGACCCAGAAACTATTTCTCAAGGGCCTAAAGGTGTTAAAGCTTCTGTGGTTAAAAATCCTGTTCCCACTGATAAAGAGGCAAGGGCTTTGGATAGGTGGGGAAAGAAAGTGTATACATCTTCCACTCTAGCCATGAGAGCATTGAATTGTCAGTTTCACATGCTAAAATATCAGAATTATCTTCTTTCACAATTGAAATCTAAAGTGGATGCTTTGGCGGAAGGTATTGAGTGTAAAGAGTTGCTGGATTTGGTTCATGTGTCTGAACAAGTGGGTAAGCATTCTTTGCAATGTGGTTTTGATGCTGTACAGGCCTCCTCGAGGGTGGCTGCTACTAGTTCTGTTCTTCGCAGGCATGCCTGGTTGAAGGATCAGAATTTAGCTGAGCATGTTAAGACAAGGATTTTGGATGCTCCTTTACAGTCTGATGTGTTGTTTGGATCGCCTGTGGAAGCAGTTTTAAAGAAAATGGAGGACAAAGCTAAGTCTATGCAAACTGTTAAAGATTTTTGCAGGTGCAGCCTCCGAAGTTTAGTAGAAATTGGCCTGCTAAGGGGTGGACATATCCTGCTTATGATTCCCAGTCTAGAGGTAGGTCTAGACGTGGTAGGGGCAGGGCTCAAGGTTCTTTTAGGCCTAGAACAGGGAGTTCACCTGCTCAGACTTCTGGTGAGGGCAGGGGTCAGTCCTTTCGTAAACAGACCCAATGACCTGTCTTTTCAGCTGCCAGTAGATTCCCGTCTGGCAGCTCCTTTGGGAGGAAGACTGTCTCTTTTCAAAGAAAATTGGGATTTAATTACTCAAGACAAATGGGTGTTGGATATCATTCACCACGGTTACAGATTTTATTTCCACACAATGCCCCCTTTCAAAGGCATGCCAGACGTTCCTCCTCCACAAAGAAAAGAGGCTCACAAGCAAGTTTCTCAGTTACTCCAGATAGGGGCCATTCAGCCAGTCCCTGTATCAGAAAGGGGCCTAGGATTTTATTCTCGCCTGTTCCTAGTACCAAAGAAGGGGAACACGTGGAGACCAATTTTGGATTTATCTCTCCTCAACACTTTTCTGGACATTCCCAAGTTCAAGATGTTGACGTTACAACAGCTTTTACCTCTGCTGGGCAAAGATCACTGGATGGTAACTTTAGATCTCAAGGAAGATTACCTTCATGTGCCTATAAGGCTAAGTTGCAGGAAGTATCTGCGGTTTCGAGCTGGAAATTCTCATTATCAGTTCTCTGCATTGCCCTTTGGCTTATCTACTGCGCCCAGAGTATTCACAAAGGTTCTGGCTCCAGTGATAGCTTACTTCAGGCTTCAAGGAATTCAAATCTATCCTTACTTGGACGACTGCCTGATTCTAGCTCAAGAAAAGGAAGACCTTCTGCAGCATCTGGAACATGTCATAGCAGTGCTAAGATGCCTAGGGTATTCTGTGAACAAAATAAAGTCCAGTCTAGTACCCTCTCAAGACATGTGCTTTCTGGGTGTGAGACTGAATACAGCAGCCCAGATGGCCTTTTTAACCCCGGACAAACAAAAGAGTCTATCACTTTACTTCCATCAACTATCTCATCAGTCCGTGCTGACTGCAAGGACAGTCCTTCAAGCATTAGGGTTCATGGCATCTTGTATTCTGGTGCTTCCCAATGCCAAACTGCATATGAGGAAGCTACAATGGTATCTCAAAAATGTATGGACACAGCACTGCCAGGATTTGGACACTGTCATTCAAATAATACCTTGCCTTCAAAAAGAATTTTTGTGGTGGGCTCAGGAATGTCACCTAAACAAGGGACTCTCTGTGACCCGGCCAGAGGCGAGTCAGATTTTAACGACAGATGCCTCGGACATTGCTTGGGGAGCTCATCTAAATGGAAAGTGGATACAAGACAAGTGGCCTGCCAGACTACAGCATCTACATATCAACATGAAGGAGATGTTAGCAGTCCAGTTTGCATTAATGGCTTTCAAGGAGTTACTTCTTCCAGGGCAGGTGTTGATTCTAACAGACAACACAACTGTCATGTGGTACATCAACAAGCAAGGGGGAACACATTCTTATCCTCTATGCAGGCAAGCAATGATTTTATGGGAGACTGCGCTAAGCTTGCAACTAACTCTTCAGGCAAGGTTTCTGCCGGGAGCACAGAACTCCTTAGCAGATGTGTTAAGCAGACAAATCATGGATCCCCACGAGTGGAAACTGGATCTTCATGTATTTCAAAAATTGACAGTGTCATGGGGAACTCCAGACATAGATCTGTTCGCTTCTCCACTAAACCACCAGCTGCCACAGTTTTGCACAAAGGGGTTTCATCACACAGCTTGGAAAGTGGATGCTCTGTCTTTCATTTGGAAAAACCTTCATGTGTATGCCTTTCCTCCTCTGCCTCTTCTTCCAAAGGTACTATTAAAGGTCAGACAAGACAGGCCAAGGATGATTTTGATAGCTCCAGATTGGCCTCGGCAACACTGGTACCCACTACTACGGAGTCTGGTAAGGAAGCCTCCATGGCCTTTACCTCTGATTCCTCATCTGTTGTCTCAGAAGGATGGTCATCTGCTCAATGTCAAGCTTCACTCTCTTCATCTAACAGCCTGGCATCTTCTGTGTTGACACACAGCAGGTCTCAACTTCCTCAACAAGTTTTAAATGTGATTATGGAAGCTAGAAGACCTAGTACAAGGAAAGTGTACGCAGAAAAATGGAAGAGATTTTTATTTTGGAGTACAGCGAAGAATTTGCAGGTTTCGAGCCTAATTTAAGTGTGGCTCTTCAATACCTTACTGAGTTATTGGACAAAGGTTTGTCCTTCTCTTCCATTAAGATTCATGCTGCAGCAATTTCAGCTCACTATGATTGTGACCCACCATTGTTTTCGCATCCTTTGTTCAAGCAGTTTCTTAGAGGGGCAAAGAATATAAGACCCCACGTAGAGCTCCTACTCCTGCTTGGGATCTCAATTTTGTGTTGGAAAAACTTACTCTACAACCTTTTGAGCCTGCGGCTACTGCTGAATTGAAATACTTGTCATGGAAGACTGCTTTTCTGTTGGCTATTACTTCTGCAAGAAGGGTGTCTGAGTTGCAGGCCCTTATGGCAGTAGAGCCATTTTGATTTTCCATAAGGATAGGGTATCATTACGTACTAATCCTTCCTTTATGCCTAAGGTGGTTTCTAGTGTGGCTTTAAACCAAACTATTCATTTGCCTACTTTTATGCAGACCCCAAAATAAAGGGGAAAAGATTTTGCACACTTTAGATGTACACAGGCAATTGCGTTATTATTTAAGCAGGACTAAGGATTTTAGGCAGTCTCAGCAGTTGTTTGTTTCTTTTGCTTTGAGTTCACAGGGCAAGCCTGTGTCAAAACAAACTATTTCTAGGTGGATTGGCTTTGCATTGCATTTTGTTATTCCCATCATGGCAAGGAGATTCCAGCTGGGATTAGGCCTCATTCCACTAGGGCTACTGCCACTTCAGCAGCATTTCTAAGGGGGGTGGCAACTAAGGATATTTTGGAAGCAGCTACTTGGAGTTCAGTGCATACTTTCTCTAAGCATTATCACCTTCCTGTCTACTCTAAGTCTAGGGCTGGTTTTGCCACAGCTGTTTTACAAGGCATGTTGTCAGCTCCTACTTCTTTATGATTTGCCAGCCTCCCTTACCTCTGCTTTGGGATTCTACCCAATAGTTAGGACTGCAGCAATGGAAAGCGAAGAACATAGTACAGTTTTGTACCTACCATAAATGTAGATGTTCGAGGATTCCATTGCTGCAGTCCAATTTACCCTCCCTCCTTCCCCTCTGTGTTTAGGGGTGGTTGTGTAGGTGAGTTTACATGCTTATATTTTTGTATATATTCCTGTATATATTGTACATGTTTTTGGTGCAGGTATTTTGGGCCTTGTCTTTTTAGGGTCTTCTGACATCTGGGGCAAGAAAAGACTGAGGATATGACGTCGGTCATGCGCATTAGTACCCTGACGTACTGACGTCAGTCTAATGCGCCCTGACCGACGTCAGACTATACCCAATAGTTAGGACTGCAGCAATGGAATCCTCGAACATCTACATTTATGGTAGGTACAAAACTGTACTTTACTTAAACTCGCCCTCACAAAGAAATAATAAAAAAAAAAAATCTTAAAAGTATGCTCAAAAGTTACAGAAGGATCTGGATAGATGGAAAAACTTACACCTTTCCCTTCTCTTAAAGACAGCAATCATAAAAATGAATATCCTCCCTAAAATACTTTCATTTTAATGCCACCAATCAGAACATTCCAAATAGTTTTTTTTTTCCTAAAATGACAGCATTAGGCAAATGTATCTGGCACCCTAAGAATACTATGATTAGTTACATAAAATTAGCCTTACCCAAAGAGAAAGGTGGTCTGAACCTTCCTGAATTTCAGACATCCTATTATTAATGCCAGTCTTATAAGACTAGTAAATTATGAAATCTCTTCATGGCACCCTCTTTGGATAAAATTTTATCATCAACATCTCAAATGTAAATCCAAAGGCTATACCTTTTCTCAATGGCAAGACTCTGAAAGACCTAAAAATGCATCCAACCTTGATAATACGGCATGTTTTCAAAAGCTGGTAACTTCCTTAAACCTAAAGAACGCATTAACTATGGCTCAACCAGTACACCTGAACCGTAATATCAGACTCAATATGCTAAATTTAGATAATTGCCCAAGTATAAAGGACTGTACAGTCTGGGATTTCTATCAAGTCAAGGATCTGCCACTGAGTTCTGCCATAGACTTTCTAGCAGCAAGTAAAAAGGTACTGCATAATCGAACAAATTTTATACCTAGTAACTCTGATACCCAGTCCTACGCAGTCTTGACAGCAGTGTCACCCTGGCACCTACATCAGACCCCCCCTCTCTGCTGTCCCAGCAGGAGGGGCAGATTTTTGCATACCCTGAACCTGGTAGCCTGGCTTATTCCCTGAATACATCACCAGCAACCCTTAGTAAACAGGTGCTGGATGTCCTCCTTGAGGCCAGGAGGCCTAGTACTAGGAAATCCTATTCAGAAAAGTGGAAAAGATACTTGGAGCCAGTCCCAGGGAAAGGACACAGCTGTGCCCACCTTACCTCATATTCTAGATTATCTAGCTGAGCTGCTCCACTAAGGCCTATCCTTCTCATCAATTAAGATTCATGCCTCTGCCATCTCGGCTCATTACAATGCTGAGCCACCCCTCTTGTCTCACCCTCTGATCAAACAGTTCTGAGAGGAGCTAACAATTTGAAACTCCCCAAGGAGAGCTCCCACTCCTACCTGGGACCTTAACTTTGTACTAGAGAAACTCATGCTTCTCCCTTTCGAGCCTGCTGCTACAGCAGAGTTAAAATTCCTTTCTCGGAAAACGGCCTTACTTCTAGCCATCACTTCAGCAAGAAGAGTGTCTGAGTTGCAGGCCCTTATGGCAGTGGAACCCCCTTCAATGTTAAGTTGTTCAATCTCGCCGTTTGTTCTTGCATGTTGGTATGGAGCCGATCCATCGGCTCCGAGTCTGCCGCTTTCCAAGCTCAAGATCTTTGAGTAGCTCATGGCACAGTCCCTATCCCATGATGCTGTCTAACCTCAGATCTAATTTGCCGCTGCAACGGATCACAAGTTCTTCAGAGACCTCTGGCCAGTATAATTCTTTCTGTCTTTTGACAAATATTTCTATAGTTTTACGTAGAGTTAGTATTCTATTACATTTAGTAGTCTGTCCCAGTTTGTTTTTTGGGCTGTGTCCCTCCTGTTGTGTGGATTTTGCTGTTAGTTTTATTGGAGCGGTTGCTCTTGGGCCTTTGGCCTTTTTTTTTCGTTCAGGCACTTCTGTGCTTCACTTCTAAATAGTTGAACAGGGCTCTGTCAACTGGGTTTCCCTATCCCTTTATATTTAGTGATATTAGTCTGTGTATTTGCCATTTTGCTATAAATATTTGATATAATATTGAGATATAAATTGTTTTTATGGGTGTAGAAAGTACCATTTTGTTTTATCAGGAATCTGATAATTGTGTACTGTTTGATATTATAGTGGACCAAAAAGAGAAACAGAAGTCAGGTTTCAAGAGGTGCGACTGTGGGCAAAAATGTCCATTATGGACCATCGTGTCTTGTGTATATTGTCTAGGACCGGTGCATTTACAGGAGGATTGTTCTATCTGCCACTCTTTTAGTGGCAGAGTATTACTTGAAAGAAGAAAGTTAATTGATAGAGGACTGTTGAAACCTGAATTTCAGGAAGCCTTGGATAAGACTGACCAGACCTCCCAAGTATTCGAAAGGGTCAAAGTCTTCAGGGGTGTTCTCGGAACCCAGGTCCACTGTTCCGAGCACCTGTGTTAACGTGTGGTCGCTGGTTCCTAAGTCATCGGAGCCGTGCACCGAACCGATGTTTCAGAGCCAATCCTCTGTGCTAGAGCCAGTGTCAGAGGTGTTGAAGTCTCCAATACTCAGGTCTGTGGCTTCTGTCCCTTCGACCCATTCTTCTAGGACCTTTCAGACATCTATGTGGACCATGTGGTGCAAAGGCTTTTAGAGAGCCTGGCATTGGCCAAATTACTTTCAGCTTCGTCCCAACTGGGTTTGAATCCTACTGCCGTTCCATTGCCTGTGACTACTCCTCCGAGCTTAGCTAGGCCTTCGGAGGTGGTAGAGCTGATGGTTGTGGAAACCGTGGAGCAGAGTCCTGTCCCAGTGACTTTGACTCTGTTGACCCTGATCTCTTCAGTGCCGTTTGAAGAGACTCTGAGCTGACACTCTGTTCTTGGGGGGGGGGTCGAACAGACGTGGCTGTTTTGACCCTTCCTCTCAGGGCCTTGGCACAGATGAGCTCTGCTCCGTCCTCCGGTTCGGAGCCCTTGATCTCTGCACTGGGGAAGCCACCATCTTCCTCCAAACCGGCGGATTCCTTGGGTCAAGACTCCAGTGCCTTCGATGCCATGAGGAGGGTAATGTCTGCTAAGACCACACTTCCTCAGGTCTCTCCTCTTCCTCCCCTAAAATGCCACGTTCTGCCATCACAGGTTCCTACTAAGCGTCAAGACCCAGAGCCTCAGGTAACCCCTTTGGGTGAATCCTGCTCTACTGAGACTTTACCAGACACTCCCACTGATGAAGTCCCCAGAAAGAGTTTGCAAGAGGAGGCATTTGGATTCCCTTCAGGAATCTTTGACATCAGACACTGACTTAGAGGAATCAGAAGGATGTCCTTCAAGGATGCATCTACAGTCCTTACAAATGGGTTGTCCTGTCGTCAGGCAGCCCTTCGGTCGGCCGGATTCCAAAGTCTGGGTCTGGCATCGGCTGGTGTCGCACTTCACCCGACGTCATAGCTGCAGTTCTTCGGGTATAAAGGCATCAGCCGACACCATTTTCCTCAGTCTTTCTTGCCGCGTGGCCAAGCAGAAGCTGTTCGCAAGTGCCGGTCGGTCAGAACCAGAGATTACTACTACCGAAGACTTCTAAAAAGCTAAGTACCCCGTTGGGGACTCTTTCTTGCCTCAGCCGATGTCAGAAAAAGTGAATAACTGTTTAACTTGTGGGAAACAAATACCTCATAAAGATTTCCACTCTTACTGCTTACCTTGCTTAGGCCCAGACCACGACGTAGCAGCTTGTCTAGCCTGTGCTTCTTTCAACCGACGGACGCTTAGACGTCGGTCGGAATTTGCTGAAGAGTTTTTCGGCTCAGCTTTTGCTTACATTATGCCGTCGGATACTCAGACTACGCAAATTTCTAAAAAGCGCAAGGAAAAGGACCGACACTCGCGGTCCGCGGTTTCGGCCGAAACCGCGGTCAAGCCAACCGCGAGTGTCTCTGTTTCGGCTGAAACAGAGTCCACGGTTCTTCCTTCGGCCGAAAGCTTGCCTCTTACCGAGGCCTCATCCAGCTTGGCTGAATCTGCTACTGAAATCCCACCTGCTCTTGCAGGTTCACAGGATTTATCTGATACTATCCCTTTGGATATTTCTACCCCTGCACGTGGAGCTGCTAGGCCACCTGCATCCATGTCGATTAAGGCCTTTGCCAGGGCTAAAGCAGCAAAAACTACCAAAACTCTGCCTGCTAAGACCCCCTCTCACAGGCCTAGCTCTAGTTCACAAATGCTTAGTCTAGCAGAGGATCTCATTTCTTTGATCCGGGGATCCCAACCACATCCAGACAGGGCCTCTCACCCACCTCCAGAGAAGGGGACTAGAGTAGAGCCCCCTGAGCCAGTCTCTTCAGATGGCTCCTCTGATGAATCAGATAATTCAAACCCTCCAGAGGACCCTTTTTCTCCTTATGAGGACTCTGATGCAGAAGAGTCCATTCCTTCTGCCTCTCCGCCTGAGGAATTTTCTTTTGGGGAAACCTTGCATGCTATGAGGGAACAATTTCAATGGCAGGGCCAGGATTTTTCAGACTCTAGGAAAAGGCTTAGAACCTTTTTGCATTTGCCACAGCATAGGCCTTTAGCCATTCCTCCAGTACTTAATGTTGTGGATGATGCATTTAATGATGCTTGTACTGCTCCTGATTCTCTTCCTCCGGCCCCTGCTAAGCCCGATAGGTACTACAGGGTTCCGGACACACATTATCATTTGTATAAAGCCCCTTTTGCAGATCCCGAAACTATCTCCCAGGGACCCAAGGCTGTAGCAGCTACCTCTGCCAAAAAAACCCTCCCCTCTGAAAGGGAATCTAGGGCTTTAGAGAGATGGGGTAAAAAAGTTTACACTTCTGCTACTCTTTCAGCTAGGGCCTTGAACTGTCAATTCCACATGATTCAGTATCAGGAATTTGTTAGACCAGTTAACTAAAAAAATGTCCTCGGATGAACCATTAGACAAAAAATCTGTACAGGAAATGGTACATAACATTCAGCAGGTCAGTAATCATTCCTTAAAATGTGGCTATGATGCACTGGAGGCTTCCTTTAGATCAGCTATGACTGGCACAGTGATCAGAAGACATGCATGGTTAAAAGAGCAGTCCTTACCAGACCATGTTAAATCAAAGCTCCTAGATGCTCCCATGGATAAGCTCAATTTGTTTGGCTCCCCTGCACAGCAGGTGCTGAAGAAGGTGGAAGAGAAAGCAAAATCTGTCCAGACAGTCAAGGATTTCTTGCAGGTCCAGCCTCCAAGGTTTAGCAGGAACTGGCCTTCCAAGAATTGGTCCTTTCCAGACACCTCCAGAGCTCGAGAGGCAGGAATAGGCGCTCAAGAGGCAGGGGTCAATCCAGAGGTGCCTACAGGGGACGTCAGTGGCAGGCTAACAACCAGCGAGGTACAGCCGCAGATCCAGCCACCACCACTTCCACAGGACAATCACAGTGACTTGGCTCTGGCACCGCCTACCAGGGAACAACTAGAAGCACCCTTAGGCGGGAAGCTAGCCTTATTTTCAGTAAACTGGCATTACATCACAGGAGACAAATGGATTTTACAGACAATAGACCAAGGTTACAGGTTTCACTTCCATACTCTACCAAGGAAGAGAGGAATGCCAAACCTACCTCCAAATCAGAAGACAGAAGCTCTAGAACAAATAACTCACTAAGGATGAGAGCTGTAGAAAGGGTACCATCTGTGGAACAAGGGCAAGGATTTTACTCCAGACTCTTCCTGGTACCAAGAAAAGAAAACCAATGGAGACCTATTCTCGACCTGTCCGCTTTAAACACATACCTCATTGTTCCAAAATTCAAAATGCTGACCCTACAGCAGCTTCTTCCCATGCTGGGCAAGGAGTCTTGGCTGGTAACTCTAGATCTCAAGGAGGCATACCTGCACGTCCCCATATGACCAAATTGCAGAAGATACCTCAGATTTCTTGCAGGATCAGAGCATTATCAATTCTCAGCATTGCCCTTTGGCTTATCTACTCTGCCCAGAGTATTCACGAAATGCCTGGCATCAGTAATTGCTCATTGCAGGCTTCAGGGAATTCAAATTTACCCTTACCTGGACGACTGCCTGTTACAAGCGGACAACAAAAACAAGTTGTTAAAAGATTTGGAAAGGGTCACTCATCTACTACAAGCCCTGGGATACACAGTCAATATAAAAAAGTCAAGGCTGATACCATCCCAAAGGATAACCTTCTTGGGTGCAGATCTGGACACATCAAAACAAATGGCATTCCTGACAGTAGAAAAACAGGAGCAACTCCCTCTCTACTTCATGGCATTAACAAAGCAGAACCAGCTAACAGCAAGAAAAGTCCTGCAAGCCCTCGGTTACATGGCATCCTGCATAATACTGATTCCACATGCCAGACTACATATGAGAAAGTTACAGTGGTACCTAAGGAATTTATGGTCTCAGCACAAGCACAGCCTAGAAACCCAAATTCCAATAATTCCATGCCTGAAGCAAGAATTCCAATGGTGGGCTGAGGCCTGTCAAACAAGGGACTGCCCTTCCACAGCACTCAACCAAGCCAGACCATCACAACAGACGCCTCAGACCTCGGTTGGGGGGCACACATGCTGGACAAGTGCATACAAGGCTTATGGACTCAAGACCAGCTGCACCTACACATAAATCAAAAGGAAATGCTGGCAGTAAAACTGGCAATTCAGGCATTCAGACCATTTCTTCAACAGGGTCAACTGCTGATAAGGACGGACAACACCACAGTTATATGGTACATCAACAAACAGGGAGGCACACATTCATACCCTCTATGCCGGATGGCAATGGACTTCTGGAATGTGGCCCTGAGCTTCAACATTCAGTTACAAGCAATTTTTGTGCCAGGAAAAGAAAATATACTAGCAGACATCCTAAGCAGAACTACCACGGATGCCCACGAATGGATGCTGCATCCGGACATCTTCAAAACCATTACAGGGAAATGGGGACTACCAGAAATAGACTTATTTGCATCCCCACACAATCACCAACTGAAAAAATTCTGCACAAGGACGTACCACCCACTTGCTTGGAAAGTGGACTCCCTATCTTTCAGTTGGAAAAACCTGACAGCATATGCATTCCCACCTCTTCCTTTGATGCACAAGGTGCTATTGAAGATCAAAGAGGACCATCCAAGGATCATCCTGATAGCTCCAGACTGGCCAAGGCAACATTGGTACCCATTACTGAGGAGTATGTCTCTGGAACAAATATGGCCTCTGCCCCTAGTTCCCTTGCTGTTAACACAGAACAACTTCAAAACCCTGCATCCAAACCTGAAAACACTGCAGCTGGCTGCCTGGAGCATTGCATAAGACCAAATAACCCAGATTTATCTCAAAGGGTTAAAGACATTATCTTGGAGGCTCGCAGACCCTCAACAAGAAAAAATTATTCAGCAAAATGGAAAAGATATCTCATTTGGAGTACTGCAAAAGGAGAGAATGTGTCACTGGTAAACATGGCTAACATCCTGGAATACTTGGCAGAGCTCTTCCACAACGGCCTGTCCTATTCTTCCATTAAGATTCATGCATCAGCTATTTCAGCAGAATACAACTTGGATCCTCCAGTCTTCTCACATCCTCTGCTCAGACAGTTTCTGAGAGGAATTAAAAATGTAAAACCACCTAGGAAGCCACCATTGCCAGCATGGGACTTGAACTTTGTGCTAGAAAAGTTGACACTTCCTCCTTTCGAGCCAGCAGCAACAGCAGAATTACAGTACTTATCATGGAAAACTGCTTTCCTGTTTGCAATCACTTCAGCAAGAAGGGTATCTGAGCTACAGGCATTAATGGCAGTACAGCCCTTCCTGATCTTCCATCAAGATAGTGTCCATGAGAACTAATCCTACTTTTATGCCAAAGGTGGTCTCCAGGGTATCCTTAAATCAAGCTATCCACCTACCTACATTCTTCCCCAACCCACAGAACAGGGGAGAAAGACTGTTGCATGCCTTGGATGTACATAGACAATTACGCTACTACCTGGACAGGACCAAGAGCAATAGAAAAACTGACCAGCTACTGGTAGCATATGCAACAGGAATGGAAGGAAAAGCAATTTCAAAACAGACAGTCTCTAAGTGGATAGGAAATTGCATTAGATTTTGTTACTCCTACCATGGGAAGAAAACTCCAGAAAACATCAGGCCTCACTCTACAAGGGCTACAGCCACTACCACAGCTTTTTTACGAGGAGTGGCTACCAAAGACATTTTAGAGGCTGCTACTTGGAGCTCCGTGCATACATTTACCAAGCATTATAATTTACCTTTATACTCCAGATCCCGAGCAGGTTTTGCCACTGCTGTTTTGCAAGGGATCTTAACTACACCATAATCTTATTTCTCTTCCTCCCCCAGTTTGGCTATGGTATTCTACCCATTTGTAAGGACTGCAGATGCATCCTTGAAGGACATAGTACAGTTTTGTACCTACCATAAATGTAGATGTCCGATAGGCATGCATCTGCAGTCAGGATTACCCACCCTCCTTCCCCTCTGTGGTACTCCTAGGGTATTTGCCCATCTTGTAGCTAGCTGGGGGAATCTATTATGGTGTATTTGTTTGTATATATGTACATACATGCTTATTTTTTGTTTGCTCTCTACTATTTGGAACCTTTTGCATTTATCCAAATTTAGCCTTCCTAGAGGGCACCTGGTATCTGGGGCAAGAAACACTGAGGAAAATGGCGTTGGCTGATGCCTTTATACCCGAAGAACTGCAGCTATGACGTCGGGTGAAGTGCGACACCAGCCGAGGCCAGACCCAGACTTTGGAATCCGGCCGACCGAAGGGCTGCCTGACGACAGGACAACCCATTTGTAAGGACTGCAGATGCATGCCTATCGGACATCTACATTTATGGTAGGTACAAAACTGTACTGTCCCCACGGTCCCCCTCAGAGGATGTGTCCTTTGCAGACATCCTGGAAATACTGAAACAGAGGGGTGACTGGCAGTCCATTACCCCTACTGAGGATGAATCGGTGCTCCTGAAGGCCTTTGGGTCTCAGCCTTCCACGCCCTGGGTTACTCTGCCCTTCAAACCGATGGAACTGGTTGCTCGAAGGGTGTGGGAGTCCCCTGATTCCATGGAACCAGTCCTTCGGAGGCCTAATAAGTTCATCACTTCCCCTCAAGACAAATTGTACCTCAGTAAAGGAGTCCCTGTTGATACCATGGTGGTGGCGGCGGCCACCTGAAAGATGTCAGAGACCTCTTCTACTGTCCACCCTCCTAATAGAGATTCTAGGACGATGGATAGATATGGAAGACGCATTTTTAGTTCTGTGACTTTTGCCATGAGATTGCTTAACTATTTAACCCATTTTACCCATCTTCAATGAGATCTCCTCCAGGAATTGGGAGATGCTCTAAAGGGTAACACAGACGAAGCTATTTCTGAGAAGGTGATGGCTCAGCTTTCTACCCTTAATTCCATTGTCAACTCGTCGATGCGGCTCATTTCCTATGCAGCTGATGGGTCGTGTCGAACAGTCGGTTCAGTGATAGCTCTGCGGAGACAATCCTGGATGTGCTTATGCTCCTTTGCGGAAGTTGTCAAGTCTTCTTTGTCAGCATCCCATTTGAAGGCTCCTCTTTGTTTGGGCCCAAAGTCAAGGAGACTCTCACTAGGAGTGAGCAGGAAGGAAAGACTATCTGCCCTAGGAGTCAGTTTTTCCACCCCCACTAGACCATACCCCAAAGTGCAGAAAGGTGGAAAAATGTGGTTCCGGAGGTCCCAAGGAGCTTTCCAGAACACACGTAGTGAACCCCCTTTCAGGGGCAGAGGAGGGGCAATAATGGAAGATGCCGCTTTCGCAGCAGAGGGGGTCCGCAAAACCAGGGCAACAGGGAGCAGTTTCCTAGCAAACCTGGTCAGCGCTCCTGAGAGGAGGCCCGACTGTCCTACTCTGGAAGCAGTTGGGGGTCGCTTGGCTTTGTACCCAGACGCCTGGCTAGGAATTGCATCACATTCTTGGGTACAAAGCATAGTTACCAGAGGTTACATCGTTTCTTTTCAGAGTCCCCGCCAGTCAGAACAAGAATCCCAGACGTTCCACCCAGTCTGCGGGATCAAGCAGCTATAGAAATCCAAAAGCTGCTAGAAGAGTCATCCAGCCAGTCCTGGCAGACCAGATAGGATTCGGAACTTATTCCAGATTATTTTTAGTTCCAAAGAAAACGGGGGACAGGAGGCCCATTTTAGACTTCAGCAAGCTCAACGCTTTTGTAAAGAAGGAAAAGTTCCGGATGGTCACGCTTCAATTAATACTCCCATTCCTGGGAACGGGTGATTGGATGTGCTCTTTAGATCTCAAGGATGCATACTACCACATCAAAATGGACAGGCCATCCAGAGATCATTTGCGTTTCCGGCTGGGGGACAGTCACTACCAATTTCGAGCACTGCCCTTTGGTCTCACCGCAGCCCCCAGTGTGTTCAAATGCATGGCAGTGGTTACGGCTCACCTGAGGCGTCTAGGATTCCGGGTGTTTCTGTATCTGGATGACTGGCTCCTATCATCCACCACCAGTCATCACCTCATTCTTTCCAGGGATCATATGATCAATCCATGTTCTCTGTTAGGAATAACCATAAATTTCGAAAAATCTGCCTTATTACCATCGCAGCATATCTCCTTTATCAAAGCAGACCTAGACACCACCACCATCTTGGTCAGATTACCTCAAGAAAGAGTTCTTTCTACGAAATCAGGTGTCCCGCTTGCTAAAAGAATAGAGAGTACCTGCCTTTCAGGTTTTAAAGCTATTAGGCACCCTGGCAGCTACCCTCATAGTGGTTCCTCTGGGACAGATGCACGTGAGGATACTCCAAAGGTTGCTTTTCACCCAGTGGACTTATCAACAGCTCCCATTGTCGTTCAAGATCCTACTTGACAGATGCAAGAAGGACCTTCTCTGGTGGTTGAACAGCCACCACGTGACGATGGGTCGACCATTTGTACTTCCCCCTCCCGTAGCCATGATGACCACGGACGCTTCCCTGATAGGGTGGCTTTTTTTTTTCAGGGAAGAACTGCCCAAGGTACCTGGTCAGATGGAATTCCATTTGCACATCAATGTCCTGGAGTTGAGAGCGGTGCTTTTAGCGTTGCAGCACTTCCACGACTTTCTGCCTCTGGAGACTATTGTGATCCAGACGGACATGTCGGTGGTCTGGTACATCAACAAACTGGGGAACCAAGTCTTACCCTTTATGTCGAGAAGCCTTGAGAATTTGGCAGTGGGTTGTATCCACCGGGCGCTTTCTGATGACGCACATCCAGGGGAAATCCAATGTGATAGCGGACAAACTGAGAAGAGTGATTATGTTGCCCCATGAGTGGTCCCTCTAAGAAGAAGTGGCGGAAATGATATTCTGCAGATCGGGCCAACCTTGCTGCGACCTTGTTGCATCCCCGTTGAATTCCAAATGCAAAAGCTACTTTGCCCTGAATCCATCGGGGGACAGCCTAAGGATTCACTCGTACACAATTGGCCCTCTGATCTCCTTTATACATTTCCTCCAACCCCTCCGATTCCCAGATTTCTACAGAAAGTAAAAGGCTTGGGAAGGACTATTATTCTGATAGCCCCCTTTTGGCCTCGACAGATATGGTTCCCCTTCCTTCATCAATACCAACTGAAAGAAACTTGGTTTCTGGACCCAGTGCTGGACCGTCTGACTCGGCAGGAGTTCTTCACCCCTCTCTTCAGTCCCTCAAACTGACAGCTTGGCTGCTCCACTTCCCAACCTAGCCAGGTCATATAATCTGTCTTCCGCAGTCCAACATATTCTAGTTTCCTCTGTCTCCACCAGGAAACTGTACAACAACAAATGGAAGTGTCTTGTTTATTGGGTCACTCAACAGGATATTGATCCCTATGTTGCTCCTACTGATAGTGTTCTGGAGTTTGACTATGCTTTTTCATGAAGGTGCAGCAGCAGCCACTGTAAGAGTTCAGTTGGCTGCAATATCTAATTTTCACTTGGGATTTGAGGGATCTAATCTTATGTCTCATAGATTATGTAAAGCCTTTCTGAAAGGGACTCGTCACCTTAGGCCACCTGTCAACTAGTTGCCCCTTGGAATCTAAATTTAATACTATTTCAGCTGATGCTTCCCCCCTACCTGCGTCTTCTTGCCCCTTGAAGTTCATTTATTTGAAAACAATATTCTTGGTGGCTATTACCTCAGCCCATAGAGTTTCTGAACTACAAGCTCTTTCTGTTAGGCCTCCGTACCTGGTCTTTTACCTCAATAGTGTGCGTCTCAGGACAAATCCCACCTTTCTCCCTAGTCAGCTTTGCTACGGGGCAGAGGGCAGGGCCATTTCAAAGCAAACCATTTTCAAATGGGTAGCACACTGCATTCATTTCTGCTACAAACACCATGGAAAACCTACGCCACAAGGGATTCGGAACCCATTCCACTAGGGCTACCTCAACCTCTACAGCATTTCTCAGGGGAGTCCCTACTAGGGACATCCTGGAAGCTGCAACCTGGAGTTCTTTACATACTTTCACCAAGCATTACCACTTGCCTATCTTTTCTAAATCCAGAGCTAGATTTGCCACAGCAGTCTTACAAGGCCTGCTAGCCAGCTCTAATACTTCTTGACTGCCTCCACCCTTCCTCAGCTTTGGGAATCAACCCAAGTGTGATGACTGCAATTCGGGCCAACTGAGTGCTACCTGCAGGCAGATAACCCAAGTGCGATGACTGCAACACTGAATACACTCTAACATCTACATTTATGGTAAGTGTACACAACTGTACTTTCCTTCATCTTGTAGGTCTCATGGCAGCTACACTCCCTATGCTACCCCTAGCCAGGCAGCACATGAAGTTCCAGTGGTACCTGAAAAATGTCTGGTCACAGCACAAACACCCCCTGGACTTCCAGGTACCCCTCCTACCCTGCCTGAAGACAGAACTGAGGTGGTGGATCCAACAAGTAAGGCAGAATCCAGGCATACCTTTGCAATGCATACACACACATGCTTCAAATTTAAGGTGGGGAGCCACTATGAACGGCCTCAAGGTGCAGGCTCAATCGGAGCCATCCCTCCAGAAAAAAACGTATCAATGTGTAGTGACTGCTCTCCTCCTAGCCCTACAGACCTTCCTTCCTCTAATGTAGGCAGGCCCCCTCCAAATCTTCACAGACAGTACAAGTTTGATGTACATCAACAAACCCGGGGGGGGGCAGGTCCTACCTACTCTGCAGGCTTGCAATGCAGGCATGGGAGCTAGCCACTCAGTACAATATCACACTGAGGTGGTCTACATTCCATCCCAGGATAACCATCAGGCAGATGCCCTCAGCAGATCATTCTCAGCATCACAAGTGGATATTGCACAGAGATGTGTTCTATTGTCCACCAGTGGGGCACAACACAGATGTTTGCCTTCCCCCCAGAGCAGACAATCGCAGCTCTTCTGCTCCAGGGACTCCTCCCCACTACCCTGGAGAGTGGATGCCATCTCAGTTTCATGGAAGGGGACTATTCCTTTATGCCTTCCCTCCTTTCCCACTTATTTAGAAAGTCGTCCTAAAATCCAAAAGGACAAGCTGAAAATCTTGCTGGTGTCTCCCTGTTGGCCAAGGCAGCATAGTTTACCCCTTCTGTCTCTTGCCAAGGGCAGTCACTACAAGTTGCCTCACAAGATGGGCCTGCTGACACAACAGAAAGGATCTCTTTCACCCACATCTGGAAATGTTCTGCTTAACCCTGTGGGTGATAAACTCCTGATCCCCTTCAGACACCAGTATTCAGAGGATGTTCTATCCATCCTGCAAGGAAGCCAGGAAACCCACTACCAGGAGATCCTATGTTTCGAAATGGAAAAGGTTCTCCAAATAGTCTCTCCAAAGGCAAAGGTGGGGACCCCTTCCAAGCGGACGTTCCACTAATCGTTGCGTGTGTGAGAGCTCTTAAAATCAGAACTTTCATGCTCTTCAGTGAAAGTCCACGTATCTGCCATTTCAGCCTATTTACCTATGGATCCACCCCTTCTTTCCAGGCTGGAAGTTAAATTATTCCTGAAAGGGGTTCTCCATGTCAGGACCCCCCCCCCCGAGACTTGAACCTATGTACTTGAGAATGTCACCATTTCCCCCCTTTGAACCAGCAAGCTCTGCAGATGTGCACCTGGAAGATTGTCGTATTAGTAGCCCTTCAGCCAGAAAGGTCTCTGAACTACAAGCACTGCTGATATCACCACCCTACACAATCTTCCACAAAGATAGGTTGACCCTTCGCACCAATCCCTCCTTCATGCTCAGAGGTCAATGAGCTGTCCCACCGCCTGTTCATTTACCCACCTTCTTCCCCTCTCCCCCAGAATGACAGAGAGAGCACTCCCTTGATGTCCACAGACAATTAAGATTCTATCTGGACAAGACCAAAGCCATTAGAAGGCCCAATCAGCTCCATCTCCTTCCACCTCTGGTCCCCTGGGAAAGGCTGTGTATCCAAGCAAACTACATCTTCCTGGATACAAAAGTATTTCTTTCTGCTTCTCTTACCATGGCAAAGACTTGCCCTACAATGTTAAAGTGCATTCTACAAGAGTGGTGGCCTCTTCAGGAGCCTTCCTCAAAGCCGTGGATGCAGCCACCATTCTAGAGGCAGCCACATGGTCCTCTGTGTATACCTTTACCAAACATTACAAACTGGACTATGTCTTCAGAGCCAGGGCAAATGGTTCCCTGTAAACTGAAATAACTTCCTCCACCCTTTCCTCATCATGAGCAGTGGCACTCTTCCACATTGAGTACTGCAACATGAGAATAGGACATAGATTTTTTATGGAAAATCTTACCATAACCGTAGATGTCCTTCTCTTCCATGTCACAGTATCTGCCCCCCCACACACCAAACCCCCTTTATCACTTTTACCTTGTCTAAATGGCATCATTCTTGGATTCCTAAGGCTGCTGTCCAACTGGGCAGTCATTTCTGAGGTCTGTCAGTGCAGACGTCACATTTAAGGCCCAGGTTTTATGGCCCTGCATGTGACGTCCTACGCACCTGACAGCAAGCAGGCTTTAAGTTTTTTTGCATAGGAGTGGGATGTTTGGGTTACCTGAGGTGGCGGATCCCCACAGTGAGAATACTGCAGCATGGAAGAGAAGTACATCTATGGTTATAGTAAGATTTTATACAACTAATCTTTCTAGAATCTAGATGGTCACAGTCCATTCTGCCTCTCCTACAGAAGGGATGACTGGATGTGGTTGATAGATCTTCAGGACGCATCCTATCATATCAAACTAAACAGCCACTCTCGAAGATAGCCTGCACTTTTGGCGGGGAGCAGTCAACAGTTTAGAGCCCTACCCTTTGGTCTCACCACAGCCCCTGTGGTGTTCAAATGTATGGCAGTGGTGGCAGTTCATCTCAGACTGCACGGATTTAGTGTTTCCCAACTGCCTGCTTTCTGAGCCAACCTATCATCTTCTACAAAAAGCCAGAGGTTTCTTACTCCAGTTGTGTCTATTCCTAGAGATCAGAGTAAAAGTTTCCAAATTCCAACTTCAACCAGTTCAGGTCTTGGAGTTTATAGGACCTTGCCTGGACAGTTTGCATTCTTACCCCAAAATAGAATTCATTCCCTAAGATTGCATGTCAGACAGATTCTGGTCCGTCCCTCTCCTCCTGCGAGACTGGTTCTTCAAGCCTTAGGTTAGATGGCTGCAGCCACAACCTATTACCTATAGCTCACTTTCACATGGGAATTCTCCAGTGGACCCTGTCGGTACAATGGTTGGTGCTTTGGCATCCTGTTAAGTGTCCTACAAAGATTTTGTGAGCCTGCAAAGATCCCCTACTTTGGTGGATCCAGTCCAGCGAGTTTTGTCAAGGATGCCCTTTTGGTCCCCCCCCCCCAAAGGCCAGGCTGACCATGAACACCTCCCATTTGTGTGAGTGTGTGTCGGGGGGCATTTTTTGGTATGGACTGCTCAGAGTGTGTGGTCTCCAGAAGAGACCAATTTGCATATCAATGTCTTTGAGATGACAGCAGTCTTATTAGGGTTGCAGGCCTTTCGGATATCTCTCACTCTAGGTATGATTGCTATCCAGACAATGTCAGTGAGGGGGTTCAGATCTTATCCTCTCTGCTGAGAAGCAATGAGAGTCTGGCAGTGGGTGATCTCCTTCATCCATTTTCTTGTAGTAAAAGTCCAACATCTTAGCCGACCCTCTCAATAGAACCATCCGGATGCCCAACAAGTGGTGTCTCAATCCTTTAGTGACAGAAATGCTTTTTCATCACTGGTGTCAACCTTGCTGCGACCTCTTTGACTCTCCAATTGCAGCAGGTTTTTATGCCCTAATTCTCCCTCTCAAGGGGAGTTGCTGAGAGATGCTGTAGTACATGTCTGGCGCCCCCATCTCGTGTATGCTTATCTTCCCCTTCCCTTAATCCCTTGATATCTAAATTTAGCCAGAAAGCACAATGGTTGAAGTGCAAGGTAATACTCTGCCATCTTCTGGCCTCAGCAGATGTGGTTCCTATTCCTATGGTGGTCTCTTCTGTTGCTGCCTTGGACACTGTAACCCAGTCCAGATCTACTTTCACATCCATTGGGAGTGATGCATCCAGGCATTCAAGGCCTCAAGTTAACCACATGGTTTATCCAGTTCCAGTGATGGCTAGACGGTCCAGGCTTTCCTCTCCAGTTCATCATATTTTATCCTTAACTCAAAAACCTACCAGAAAGATTTGTAAGCTTAAATGGAAGAGACTTTCATATTGGTGGTCTCTTCTGTTGCTGCCTTGGACACTGTAACCCAGTCCAGATCTACTTTCACATCCATTGGGAGTGATGCATCCAGGCATTCAAGGCCTCAAGTTAACCACATGGTTTATCCAGTTCCAGTGATGGCTAGACGGTCCAGGCTTTCCTCTCCAGTTCATCATATTTTATCCTCAACTCAAAAACCTACCAGAAAGATTTGTAAGCTTAAATGGAAGAGATTTTCATATTGGGCAGAACAAAGAAAGCAGCATCCCTTTACAGCTCCAATTCCTGCTGTTAGATTTTTCTGGCTTCATTTTTTTAGGGTGGTGCCAGTTTCTCCACTGTAAGTCCAGCTTGCTGCCATCTGTAATTATTATATAGGGCATAATGCTTTCCCCCTAGCTTCTAAAATTTGTAAAGCTTTTCTGAAGGGTACTTTACTGTTTAGACCTCCAGTAAAAAGACTACGCTACCTTGGACTCTTACTGTTTTATTACAAACTAAACCAATCCCCTCTTTGAACCTTTGGCTAAGTCGGACCTAAAATTTCTGTCTTGGAAAAACATTTTTCTTGTTGCCATTATGTCTGCAATGCGGATTTCTGAACTCCAAGCACTCTCCAAGACGGCCTGATTTGTTTTTTTCACAAAGGCAGAATGACCTTATGTACAAAACCCTTCCTTGCTGCCGAAAGTTGAGTCCAACTTGAATCAAGTAATCAGTTTACCAGTCTTTCCAGAATTTGGCAGTAAGGGAGAATACATGCTATATCTGTTCAATGTACATACGGCAGTTTGTTTTATCTACATAGAACAAAAGGATTTCATAAAACTGATCAACTGTTTCTTTTGCTAAAAACAAATTGGGAAAACCAGTATCTAAAGTTACCTTGGCTGAATGAATGCATTTCCTTTGTATATTTTCTGAGGATTGCCCTTACCTAAATCTCCCAAAGGTTATTCAGCTAGATCCATGGCTCTATCATCTGCCTTTTGGGCCAGAGCTTCAATTGATACTTGTGCTGTTGCCGCTTGGTCCCAGTTCTTATACCTTCATAACTCATAAGTTGGACATATCCAGAAACAGGGCTGCTTTTGGCTCCACTGTTCTGATTATCCTTCCATTAGGACTACCCAAGATTATCTTAGGTGGGGACTCTGTCCCATGCATTCAGGAATGAATGAAAATTACATTGGATATTAAAGATGTGCTATTCATCTGTTGCAGTATTCTTTACATGAGGGAGTTGCCTGCCCAAGCAACCTGATTTCGGCCAGTATACCAAGGTCTTTTACTACCGTGTTGTGCACGGTACGTCTAATGTAGGCCATAAAGGTGTGACGTATACTCTCACCATGCTCAGAACTTTGCCGCCAGTCAGATCACCAGTCCCAGATGGTACTCTGCTGCCAGAATCACTTTCTTCATTACAGAGAAGTGCTCCTTTGGAGAACCTTTTTGTGTCTTTTGCTACTGTTTTTGTTCTTTGAGAGTTAATGTCATCCAAGAAGGGGAAGTGTGATTGTGGAAGGCAGATACCATGCAAGGATAGCTACTCCCAGTGCCTTTATCTCTGGCCCAACACAACCATAAAAACTTTTAGGTTTGTCGGTCGTTTGTGCCCAAAATCCTTCGTAGTTGACTTTCGTCCCTCGCTGTCTTAGTAGAGAACCAACGCTTTAAAAATTTTAGCTAAAAACACAATAAAACATTCCTCAGGACCGACCAAGCCTACCAAGCAGAAGGCCAAAAGACCTAGGCCCGAAGCTAAAGGTGCACCTCTCCCTGCAGACGTCTCTCCCAAGGCACATGATAGCCTGGTGATGTGCCCTAGTCCAGATCCAGAGCCTCAGGCTGCATTAGAACCGGATGCCAGCATGTCCAGAAAGCCTAACAGACATCTGATACCAATGTCCATGGAGGAACCAAGGCTCATCGTGTCAGAAGGCCCCAAAGGAATCACCCAGATTGTGAGAGATGTCTACTCTGATTTGCTAGAGTGTACACCTATATCTGGTTCCCCTTTGCATCGGATGGCTACACCTGCTAAGAAGCAGCAGAAGACTAAACATTACTCCCCCAGACCCTCAAAAAGAGTGGCAACATTTTGCCCAGGGTTTGTTCAAGGTTTTTATGACTTTGTGGTCTTCCTCTGGGTCCCCTCCTCTCTGTTGAACCTCTTTCCCCCAAAAAAGCATCGGGCTTCAAGCTACTTCAGAGGATTCTTCCTCTTAGGACAGTGATTCTTTAGCTTGCTACTCTCAAATCTTCTTCCCCCATTGGACTATGCCTCCCCAGAGGAGGACTCTAATAGGACAGACATCCCTTTGAAGGAGATTTATTTTGAGAAAACGCACACAAAAATGAGATCCCATTTTAAATGGGACAGCTTTCAAATGTCGGAGGTACAAGAGATACTATGATCTCCTTCAGGTAGAGACCCCTAGTCTTGCCACTGTTCTTCTGGTCATCCATGCCTTTCCTAGATGCCTTTGCTTCCACTTCCCTACATCTTCTCCAGCTCTGGCCCCTAAAAAGCTGGGCAGATGTTATAAAGTGCCCCAGGACTGTAATTTCCTTTTTAAAGCTCCTGTGGCAGACCCCTCTGTCATCTCTCTAGCCTCTGACAAGGCCTCTAGATTCATCCCTTCTCCTTTTCTTGCACCCTCAGACAGATGGTAGACAACTCGAGAGGTTGGGAAAGAAAGTATACACCTCAGCAGCTTTAGCCTTCAAGGCGTTGAACTATCAAACCCACATGACGAAGTATTCCATGGAACTCATGGCTCAGTTGTCCAAAATAGTATCTGACATGCCAGACTCAACAGATCAAAGCCTTGGCTTTGTCCCTGATTGCTACATACTTCCAGGTGACCCGACACACACTCAAGTGCAGCTGTGATGCAGTTGAGGCTACCTCCAGAGCTGCAGCTTCATCCTCAGTTTTAAGGTTTGCCTGGTTGATACTTCAACTCTTTCCTGAGGACATCCAAGGCAAATCTCATTGATGCTCCCTTGGACAACTTGGCTTTATTTGCTAAACCATTAGCTGAGCTTTTCATGTCTCTACAAGAAAAGAGCAAGGAATTTAGACCTAAAATATAGTCTGATCTCTCCAGTGCCTAAATTTCACAGGAACTATCCTAGGAAACAAGTCTTTGTTCACAGGCAATCCCAGACCCCCAAAGCCCTCCAAGGGGAGCAACAAACCGCATAGTCTCAGCATCCTCATCTGCTTCTCATGTGGCTAAGCAGCCATTTCCTGATAGAACAGACTCTTTGTCCTGATTCCTCAGGACTCCACCTGCAGAACCCCCTCTCCCTACGCCTATCCCTGTCCCTTCCCACCAGGGTCCTGCACATCATCAAACATGGATGCTTTATGGTTTTCCAAGCAGTGCCTCCTTTCAGGGGTATCCCCCAACCTCCAGCAGATCAGATTATTTTCCCCCAGGTACTGGAAAACCTGTTAGAACAGGGTATATTACAACCAGTGCCCACCCCCCAAAAAAGGAGCATGCTTCTATTCTCATGTGTTTCTGGTCCCAGGAAGGAAGGGCCATGGAGACCCATCCTAGAGGTTTCTTTTCTCAACACCTTTCTAAAGGTACCGTCTTTCAAAATGCTAACTCTGCAGACTTTTTCTTTGATCCCTCCTTCACGGCTTCCTGGTATCTGTAGACATGAAGGACACCTACCTGCATATTCTCATTCACCCCAAATTCAGGAAATTTCCACGTTTCTCTGTGGGGTCCTGGCAGTTTCAATTCTCTGCCTTGCCTTTTCTTTTGGCCTTTCTACAGCTCCAACTGATTTCAGAGTGTTTAGCTCCAGTGGTTTCCTTCTGCAGACTCCAAGGCATCCAGATGATGTCCTTCAAGGATGCATCTGCAGTCCTTACAAATGGGTTGTCCTGTCGTCAGGCAGTCCTTCGGTCGGCCGGATTCCAAAGTCTAGGTCTGGCCTCGGCTGGTGTCGCACTTCACCCGACGTCATAGCTGCAGTTATTCGGGTATAAAGGCATCAGCCGACGCCATTTTCCTCAGTCTTTCTTGCCGCGTGGCGCCCGAAGCAAAAGCTGTTCGCAAGTGCCGGTCGGTCAGAATCTGCTACAAGCCCTGGGATACACAGTCAATATAAAAAAGTCAAGACTGATACCATCCCAGAGAATAACCTTTTTGGGTGCAGAGTTGGACACATCAAGGCAAATGGCATTCCTAACAGTAGAAAAACAGGAACAGCTACCTCTCTACTTCTTGGCTTTAACAAAGCAGAACCATCTGACAGCAAGAAAAGTACTGCAAGCCTTGGGCTTCATGGCATCCTGCATAATATTGGTTCCTCATGCCGGACTGCATATGAGAAAACTACAGTGGTACCTAAGGAATTTATGGTCTCAACACAAGCACAGCTTAGAAACCCAGATTCCCATTATTCTATGCCTGAAGCAAGAATTCCTATGGTGGGCTCAGGCTTGTCAATCAAACACAGGATTGCCCTTTCACAGTACTCAACCAAGCCAAACCATCACGACAGACGCCTCAGACCTCGGTTGGGGGGCACACATGCTGGACAAGTGCATACAAGGCTTATGGTCTCAAAACCAGCTGCACCTACACATAAATCTAAAGGAAATGCTGGCAGTAAAACTGGCAATTCAGACATTCAGACCATTCCTTCAACAAGGTCTATTGATGAGAAGGACAGACAACACCACAGTTATGTGGTACATCAACAAACAGGGAGGCACACATTCGTATCCTCTTTGCCGGATGGCACTGGATCTCTGGAATGTGGCCCTGAGCTACAACATTCAGTTAAAAGCAATTTTTGTACCAGGAAAAGAAAACATCCTAGCAGACATATTAAGCAGGACTACCACGGATGCCCACGAATGGATGCTGCATCTAGACATCTTCAAAACCATTACAAGAAAATGGGGACTCCCAGAAATAGACTTATTTGCATCCCCACGCAATCACCAACTACAGAAATTCTGCACAAGGACGTACCACCCACTTGCTTGGAAGGTGGACTCCCTATCCTTCAGTTGGAAAAACCTGACAGCATATGCATTCCCACCACTTCCTTTGATGCACAAGGTGCTATTGAAGATCAAAGAGGACCGTCCAAGGATCATTCTGATAGCTCCAGACTGGCCAAGGCAACATTGGTACCCATTACTGAGGAGCATGTCTCGGGAACAAATATGGCCACTACCCCTGGTTCCCTTGCTGTTAACACAGAACAACTACAACAATCTGCATCCAAACCTGAAAGCTCTGCAGCTGACTGCCTGGAACATTGCATAAGACCAATTAACCCAATTTTATCCCAAAGGGTTAAAGACATTATCCTTGAGGCTCGCAGACCCTCAACAAGAAAAAATTATTCAGCAAAATGGAAAAGATATCTCATTTGGAGTACTGCAAAAGGAGATGGTGTCACTGGTAAACATAGCCAACATTCTGGAATACTTGGCAGAGCTCTTCCACACAGGCCTGTCCTATTCCTCCATCAAGATTCATGCATCAGCTATTTCAGCAGAATACGACTTGGATCCTCCTGTCTTCTCACATCCTCTGCTCAGACAGTTTCTGAGAGGAATTAAAAATGTAAAGCCTCCTAGGAAACCACCATGGGACTTGAACTTTGTGCTAGAAAAACTGACACTTCCTCCTTTCGAACCAGCAGCAACAGCAGAATTGCAATACTTATCATGGAAGACTGCTTTCCTGCTGGCAATCACTTCAGCAAGAAGGGTATCTGAACTTCAGGCATTAATGGCAGTACAACCCTTCCTGATCTTCCATCAAGATAGTGTGTCCATGAGAACAAATCCTTCCTTTATGCCTAAGGTGGTCTCCAGAGTTTCTTTAAATCAGGCTATCCACCTACCTACATTCTTCCCTAACCCACAGAACAGGGGAGAAAGACTGCTGCATACCTTGGATGTACATAGACAATTACGCTACTACCTGGACAGGATCAAGGGCAATAGGAAAACTGACCAGCTACTGGTAGCATATGCAACAGGAAGGGAAGGAAAAGCAATTTCAAAACAGACAATCTCCAAGTGGATAGGAAATTGCATTAGATTTTGTTACTCCTACCATGGAAAGAAAACTCCAGAGAACATCAGGCCTCACTCTACAAGGGCAACAGCCACTACCACAGCCTTCTTACGAGGAGTGGCTACCAAGGACATTTTAGAAGCTGCTACTTGGAGCTCCGTGCATACATTTGCCAAGCATTATAATTTACCTTTATACTCTAGATCCCGAGCAGGTTTTGCCACTGCTGTTTTGCAAGGGATCCTAACTACACCATAACTTTATTTTTCCACCTCCCCCAATTTGGCTATGGTATTCTACCCATTTGTAAGGACTGCAGATGCATCCTTGAAGGACATAGTACAGTTTTGTACCTACCATAAATGTAGATGTCCGATAGGAATGCATCTGCAGTCAGGATTACCCACCCCTTCCCTCTGTGGTGCTCCTAGGGTATTTGCCCATCTTATAGCTAGCTGGGGGAATCTATTATGGTGTATTTGTTTGTATATATGTACATACATGCTTATTTTTTGTGTTTGCTCTCTACTATTTGGAATCATTGGCATTTATCCAAATTTAGCCTTCCAAGAGGGCACCTGGCATCTGGGGCAAGAAACACTGAGGAAAATGGCGTCGGCTGATGCCTTTATACCCGAATAACTGCAGCTATGACGTTGGGTGAAGTGCGACACCAGCCGAGGCCAGACCCAGACTTTGGAATCCGGCCGACCGAAGGGCTGCCTGACGACAGGACAACCCATTTGTAAGGACTGCAGATGCATTCCTATCGGACATCTACATTTATGGTAGGTACAAACTGTACTTTTTTTTTACCTGGACCGGCTGCAGCTTCCAACTCAACTGGCGAGGAACCTCCAACCATTGCCATCCTACACCGCCTAGGATTCGCAATCAACTTCAACAAATTTTCCCTCATACCATCTCAAGATCATCTCTTTCTGGGGTACAGATTCCAAACAGACAAAATTTATCATTGTTACTTGAAGTAATGAGATTATCAGAAAATATAGGATTGATTATCAAAGCTGTCTTCCTGTGTCTTGCATTGCATGGACATGTAATGTAATAACATGGTCAGTGACTTTAAGAGGCTATAAGGAGCATAATGTAGTGAATATAGTAAGACAGATGCAGCAGGTGAAACCTATGATGTTAAGTTGTCAATCTCGCCTTCATTCTTGCTGGATGGGTTCGGAGCCGATCCTCTGCTCCGACTCGGCCACTCTAAAAGCTCGAGAGCTAGTTCCACCGGCTCGAGGCTCCCCTATATCCCATAATGCTAGGCGGTAACTCCTCAGATCTTGTTTGCCGCTACAGCGATCGAGGTGTGTTCCTACCGGCTCTGGTTAGTTTTCTGGTAAAGAACTAGTTTCTTAGCCTTTTTTTCCCCTTTAAATTTAGTTTTCCTTTAAATAGTTAGTTTTAAATTAGTTTATCCCATTCCCGTTAACTTCCCACCCCTTTTTTACCACAAAATCTCAAAAATTTTCCCTCGGGCCCTAGGCCCAGTCCCTCCCTTCCTATAGTGAGTGACTGTTTTATAGGGAATTTTAGTTCTAACTAGTATAATTTGTTTTAAATTGGTGTTAATTTAACTCTAAGTGTAATCGGTGTGTGTGTGTGCGCTTGTGTGTTACACTTTCCCTTAGATATGTCTAAGGAATCAAAGGTCTCGGGCTTTAAGAAGTGTGACTCGTGCTGTCAGAAGATGTCTCTGACAGACGGTCACACTTCTTGTGTGTACTGCCTGGGACCTTTGAACCTGCAGGACTCATGTGCTGTTTGCCACGGCTTTAGCCCTAGAGTCCTGCAGGAGCGAAAAAATAAACTTATTTTAAGGGGCTTACTTAAGCCTGAGGGTCCCTCGACTCAGTTATCGGGGAAACCCTCTAAGCCTTCTAGACCTTCGGCTCTAGCCTCTGAGCCGTCTTCTGGAGGCCCTAAAGCTGTTCGAACATAGGCTCCGACCGGAGCCGATGAAACTCGAATACAAGCCCCTACGGTGTCCTCGGCTTCGGCCGGAGCCGAGGAAGACATTACTCTGTCGGCTCCGATTATATTATCGGAACCGACATCTAGAAAGAGGTCCCGATCTCCATCTATCGGCTCCGTTCATTCGGCTCCAGCATCACCCTTGCTGTCTGAATGGAGCCATAGATCCCACACTTCTAGGTCTTCCAGGTTATCGGACCATGACCTTCAGAGAGTAGTGAGTCGACTTCTTAAGTCTGAGGCATTAGCCCAGATGCTTCAAAGTCTGACTCAACAGTTGAGACCTTCTCCTACCACTCAAACTATTCCTCCTCTGACTCTTGAGTTCGGAGCCGGGCCGGCTCGGACCCGAGACTGTGGTGGCGTCGGAACATATACCTTTGTCTTCGGGTCCGTCGTCTGCTCTGATGTCTTCTTTGGAAGACTCTCGGCACCGGACTTCCCTCGTCGGCTCTGAGGGGGCGAGTGGCATCGGACCCTTGTCCGACCCCGCTCTCCCTCTCGGTGCTTCGGCGCTGGTGAGTTCGGCTCCGACATCGGCCTCGGAGCCATCACTGTCGGTGCCGGGGGAGGTTTTCAGCTTTTCGGAGTGGAGACCTTCCGGCTCTGCCTGACAGGTTTGCCTTTGAGGTCATGAGGAGCGTGTTAGAACCAGGTTCTACTCCACAGTCGGTTCTTGCTGCCCCTCCCCCTATGGTGCCTCCGGTGATTTCGACTCACTCTCTCATCCCCAACCATAGAGAGCCAGCTCCTCAAGTTTCCCCTGTGGGGATCTCCTCTTCCGAGGCCTCTCCTGACCCTGTAGGAGAGCCCCCTAGGAAGAGGCAGTGTAAGAGGAAGCACATTGACTCCCCTGAGTCTGTCACCTCTGACACTGATTTAGAGGATTCTTCCCCTCATTCCCCCTCTGAAGATGTCTCCTTTGCAGACATCCTTGAAATCTTAAAACAGAGGGGGAATTGGCCAGCCCTCAACCCTTCAGAGGATGAATCATTGTACCTTGAGGCGTTTGGCTCTCGCCCTTCCACCTCCTGGCTGTCCCCTCCCTTTGACCCCCTTATGCAAGTGGTGGCAAAGAAGGCTTGGGCGGCTCCTGACTCAGTGGAACCCACCCCCAGGAGACCATCTAAGTTCATCACGGCCCCCAAGGATAAAGAATTTCTGACCAAAGGCGTCTGTTGATGCTATGGTGGTGGCTGCGGCTACCAAGAAGGAGTTAGCTGATCCTTCGGTGCCTGTTCATCCTCCTAACAAGGAGTCTAGGTCGATGGACAGGTACGGGAAGTGGATGTTCTCGTCAGCGACCTTTACTATGAGATCGCTGAATTACCTGTGTCATTTTACTCGACTTCAGAGGGACTTACTCAAGGAAGCGAGTGAAATGTTGAAGGACCCAACAGCTGCGGGTTTTCAGGATAGGATGAATTCTCAGCTGGCTACCCTTAATTCTATAACCAACTCCTCCATGCGCCTCCTTTCATATGCGGTGGATGGAGCAAGTAGAGCGGCAGGTACAGGTGTAGCCTTGCGTAGGCACGCCTGGATGCGGCTTTGTAACTTTGCGGACCCTTTTAAGGCATCCTTCACTAATTCCCCCTTTGATGGATCATCCCTTTTTGGTCCTCAAGTGAAGGAAACCCTGACTAGGTGCGAGACTGATGGCAAAACTGTTTCTGCTGTCGGAGTCCGTTTTTCTACCCCTTCTAGGCCTTACCCCAAAGCTCAGAAGGGAGGAAAGATGTGGTTCCGTAAACAATCTCAAGGAGACTTGCCTGACTCACAGAGTCGATTCCCCTCTAGAGGCAGAGGGGGGAACAACAATGGTAGACGCCGTCCCAGAGGCAGAGAGGGCCCGCAGAATCAGGGCAGTCGAGAATCCTTTTCCGACAAGCCCTTTCAGCATCCCTGTGGTGTTGCCCGACTGTCCACCTTCGGAGGGAGTCGGGGGAAGGTTGTCACTGTACCCAAAAGCCTGGCTATCCCTAACTCAAGACAAGTGGGCACAGTCTATCATTTCCGAAGGCTACAGAATCCCTTTCCTTCTCATTCCGAAGCTGCCCAAAAAATCCCTTCCAGACGTTCCACCCAGTCAAAGGGAGCAAGCAGCATTAGAAATTTCAAAGCTGCTCGCAAAAAGAGCCATTCAACCAGTGCCAGCAGACCAAGTAGGATCCGGAACCTACTCCAAATTCTTTTTGGTTCCAAAGAAAACAGGGGACTGGAGACCCATTTTGGATCTCAGCAACTTGAACAAGTTTATCAAGAAAACAAAGTTCCGAATGGTCGCGCTGCAGTCCATTCTTCCCCTTTTGGGACGGGACAGCTGGATGTGCTCTATAGATCTCCAGGATGCGTACTATCACATCAAGATGAATCGACGCTCCAGGAGGTTTCTCCGCTTCAGGCTGGGAACCAGTCATTTTCAATTCAGAGCCCTGCCCTTTGGTCTCACTACAGCCCCCCGAGTGTTTACCAAATGCATGGCAGTGGTAGCCTCTCATCTGAGAGGTCAAGGATTCCAGGTGTTTCCTTATTTAGGTGACTGGCTCCTCACAGCCCCCACCAAGCATCTTTTACTCCTCGCCAGAGACTACACCTTTCGCACATGTCAGGCACTAGGCATTTCAATAAACTACGAAAAGTCTGTCTTGTCGCCTTGTCGTGTCATTACTTTCATAGGCGCAAATCTAGACACAATCAAGATGTCAGCCAGACTCACAGAGCAGAGGATAGCAGACTACACAAACAGGTCTTTCTTCTTTTTCAAAACAACAAGTCAAAGCCAGATGGATCCTGAAAGTCTTGGGGATTATGGCGGCGGCCATTCCTCTCCTACCATTAGCTCACTTCCACATGAGAATTTTGCAATGGATGCTCTTCACACAGTGGTCTTACCAAAGCCTCCCAATGTCCCATCCTATTCAGATAACTCAATCGTGCAAGAGTCATCTCTCTTGGTGGATCACATCTCCTCAGCTCCTCCTAGGGAGACTTTCGTCCCTCCCCCTCCGGTTGCTACAGTGACAACGGACGCCTCCCTGATCGGGTGGGGGGGCATTTCCAGGGCAGGACAGTCCAGGGCATGTGGCAACCGTTCCGAGTGCCACTTGCACATAAACGTCCTAGAGATGAGAGCAGTGCTTCTAGCGTTGCAAGCCCTACAAGACTCTCTTCCGAAGGGAACTATAGCAATCCAGACAGACAACATGTCTGTAGTGTGGTACATCAACAAACAAGGCGGAACCAAATCTTACCCCTTATGTCGAGAGGCATGGCAATGGGCGATTTCTTCTCGGCGATTTCTGTTAGCAACGCACATCCCCGGGAAGTCCAATGTGATTGCAGACAAATTGAGCAGAGCTATTCTCATGCCTCACGAGTGGTCTCTGAACAATTCAGTGTTGGAGAAAGTTTTTCGAAAGTGGGGCAGGCCTTGCTGCGACCTTTTCGCTACTCCCCAAAACAGCAAGTGCGACGATTTTTTCACCCTCTTCCCCCAACCAGGCCATCCCAGCAGAGATGCTCTAGTACACGTTTGGCCCCGGGGACTTCTGTATGCCTTTCCTCTGATATCCCAGCTGATGCAGAAAGCCATCGCTCAGGAAGCTTCTATGATCCTCATTGCCCCTTACTGGCCTCGACAAATTTGGTTCCCCTTTCTCCACCGTTATCTGTTGGAACAACCTTGGCATCTGGACCCAGTTCCAGACCTCTTGACCCATCAGTCGGGTCAGTTGCACCACTCCCTTCCCTCTCTGAACCTCACAGCTTGGTTCCTCCAATTCCGACCTTAGCCAGGCTTCCTTTGATATCTCACTCAGAGATATTTTGATTGCCTCTCATAAATCTTCCACTCGGAAGATTTATCATAGCAAGTGGAAACGTTTTTCCTATTGGGCGCAGTCAAAGAATATAGATCCTTTCACTGCTTCTATTCAAACAGTTCTAGACTTTCTAGCCGAACTTTTCCATGCAGGTTCGTCCCCATCTACCATTAGAGTTCAATTGGCTGCAATTTCAAACTTTCATGTTGGAGTCTCAGAGTCCTCTATTATGTCTCATAAACTCTGCAAGGCCTTTTTAAAGGGAGTCTTTCTACTCAAACCACCCATCAGAGATCCTCCTCCTCAATCGGATCTCAATTTGGTTCTGGCATCCTTAATTCTTCCCCCCTTTGAACCTGCAGCTTCATGTTCCATAAAATTACTTTCGTGGAAGACACTCTTTTAGTAGCTATCACCTCAGCTAGAAGAGTCTCGAACTTCATGCTCTGTGTGGTCGGCCCCCTTATCTAGTATTTCATAAAGACAGGGTGTCCTTGCGTACTAACCCGTCCTTTTTGCCCAAAGTAGCTTCATTGGCAAATTTGATTCAAACTATTGAGCTTCCTGTTTTCTTCCCAAGTTATTCTAATAGGTCAGAACAAAAGTTACACTGTTTAGATATTCATCGCCAACTTGGATACTATTTAGACAGGACCAAACAATTCAGGAAATCTGACCAACTGTTTGTTTCTTATGCAGAAGGTAAAATGGGCCTTCCAGTCTCTAAAGTCTCTCTCTCTAGATGGCTTACTTCGTTGATTACCCTAGTGTATGAGATAAGACATCAACGATTGCCATCCAAACCCAGGGCTCATTCAACTAGAGCTTTAGCCACTTCAGTAGCTTTCCAATATAGGCTGCCTATTGATTCGATTTGTTCTGCAGCTACTTGGGCTTCTCCCCATACCTTTATTTCTCATTATAAGTTGGACTTGGCCTCTAGAGACCGAGCCAACTTTGGTTCCACTGTACTCAAGAGTCTATTCTGATAGGCCACCCGGGACAAGGTGCTAGGGACGCGGTCCCATCCAGCAAGAATGAAGGCGAGATTGACAACTTAACATTTAGAAGTTATGTACCTACCATAACGTTCCATGTTAGTTGTCTTCTTCTCGCCTTCTTTCTTGCGTCCCACCCTCCTTCCCCCTAGCCAGGACAGACCTAGAAGAGTTTTTTCTTGTTCCTCATGGAATTTTATTGCTGGCCTTAGCTTTCAAACGAGATCTGAGGAGTTACCGCCTAGCATTGTGGGATATAGGGGCACCTCGAGCCGGTGGAACTAGCTCTCGAGCTTTTAGAGTGGCCGAGTCGGAGCAGAGGATCGGCTCCGAACCCATCCAGCAAGAAAGAAGGCGAGAAGAAGACAACTAACATGGAACGTTATGGTAGGTACATAACTTCTAATTTTCTGATGATACATTACTTTATTAAGTAGTAATGATAAAGTTAAGGACACAGAGCTTTATTTAAGTGTTTTACCTTACAATGTTTATACTCTTCAAATACAGGATATTGAACACTGGTACGTTGCAATATATTCCTACTTTTATAGACATGGGATTAGAGTAGCTAACTTTTGGGTATAAAAATCTAGTAATCAAAATGTGATGTCCTATTCATCTATTATGCAGGAGTTGCCTGCAAAGGCGACAACCTGACATCGGCCAGTATGTCCAAGTCTTTTACTACCTTAGGGTCTGCAGTACGTCTGACATAGGCCACTATCAGACATTGGCCATAAGAGACATATGCATGCAGCATCCTCAGAACTTGTTTGCCGCCAGTCAGATCACCAGTTCCGGATGTCGCTCTTCTGCCGGCTTTGCTTGCTTCAATATAGATAAGTGCCCCATTGGGGAAACCTTTTTTGTCTTTTACTGCTGCCTTATTTTTGATTGAGGTTAATGTCATCCAGGAAAGGGAAATATGACTGTGGAAGACAGATTTTACATAAGGATAGTCATTCCCATTGGCTCTTCTGTCTAGGGCCCTCACACAACCATAACTGTTCAGTTTGCCTGTCTTGGGCCCAAGACCCCCCGAAGTCTGTTATCGTCCCTCGCTATCTACTTGGAAAATCAACACCTTAAGCTTTTAGGTAAGAGCGGGATGGAAAGTTCCTCAGACCTGACGGAACCTGTTAAGCACAAGACCAAAAAAAAAAACAAAGCCTGAAGCTGCGCCTCTTGATACGGATATCTCCCAAAGCACATGACAACTAAGAGACACATTTAGTCACAGATCCAGATCCACAGGCCGGTCTTGCAGGCCACCTTGGTACTGGCCATATGCACGTCCAATGAGGCAACGCAGACATCGACTTCTGATGTCCATGGTGAACCCAGGCTCATTGTGTCTGAAGGCCCCAGAAGAATTACCTATATTGTAGTTAGAGAAGACGTTGATTTGGACCTAGTCAAATGTTGGCATACGTATGGCCGCCCTCCTTTGCACCAGATGGATACCCTGGCACAGAAGAAACAAACTAAACATGTCTGTCCACCCCCAGACCCTTGGAAAGAATGGCAGAATTTCACACCAGACCTTCATGGCGGTAAGGCCTCCCTCAGGTCAGCCAGCTTCCCCTCCTGCCTGGCCTACCTCACCTCAGAAAAGGCGCAGGCCTCAAGCCACTTCAGAAAAAGATTCCTCATCTGAGGATGACAGTGACTCACTGGATTGCTCGTCCAAAATTCCCTCACCCTTGGACTATGCTTCTGCTGAAGAAGATTCAAATAGAACAGAATCTCTTATGGAGGAAATTTCCTTTGAGGTGACCATCTCTAGGATGCAAGATCATTTTAAGTGGGACAATACAGAGATGTTTGAGGTCCAAAAACGTTATGACTTCTCAAAGTACAGTCCCCTAGCCCTTCTGCCATTTCTCCCATCATCTCAGTCTTTTTTTAGATGCTTTTGCATCCACTTCCATTCACCCTGACTCTCAGCCTCCAGCTCCGAAAAAGCCAGACAGGTACTACAAGTACCTAAGGACTGCAATTTTCCTTTTCAAGGCTCCTGTGGCAGACCCATCTGTGCCTTCAGTGGCCTCTGTTAAGGCCTGCAGGTCACTTCCTTCTACCCCACTCCTCCTTTCAGACAAGGGTAGTAGACACCAACCAGGAACCAACCCAGACACGACCAATGTAAAAATCCAAGGAGTCTGGAGCTCAACCACCACAGTACTTTATTGCACAAGCACCACCAACTGGAAATACAAACACAATGAAACACCGGATGTTATGTGATCCTATCTCGCCTACATTCTGTACTGATGGGCTCGGAGCTGATCCCTCGGCTCCGACTCGGCACGCTTATGCTATAGAGCGAGGCCTCTTATTGGCTGAGCTATCTTTATCCCAGGATGCACCACCACTAATCCCCCAGATCTCGTTTGCCGCTTACAAAGTTTAGACGTGGTCTCAACTTGGCTGGGCTAAGTACTATTTATTTAGGCTTTTTCCTGTCAGAAATTTGCTTGATTTAAATCCAAAAGCTGTTTTAACAGCTATTGTTATACGAGTGTGCATTGGTAGTTTTGGTAGAGGATTTCGTGTTTTTTCTTGTCAGGGAAGGTTTCCCGTTTAAGTTAGAGGGGCCTTCCCCTGTTGTTTCTACTACCTTGGTTTTTTGTGTGTGGGTCAAGTACCCGTTTAAGTTAGAGGGTCTTGACCCTCTCTATCTTTCTTCTTCTGTAAAAAATTGTTTCTTTTACTGTATTCAAAAAAAAAATATATATATATATATTATTTAAAATTTAAAATATTAAAGTAGGGATATTTTATTTGCTGTAACCCTTCTTTTTGCTTGTAGACAACTGTGTTTGACTTTTTGGCTATGTCTAAAGAACACAAACCCTCCAGGTTTAAGAAATGCACGAGGTGTGGTTTCAAAATGTCCATAACGGACGACCACTCCTCGTGCGTCTATTGCTTAGGCGCCAAGCACCTACAAGAATCGTGTAGCGTGTGTCACGCCTTTTCATCAAGAGTCCTCCAGGAGAGGAAGAACAAAATCCTGAAAGGGTTAATCAAGCCATCCTTCGAGGAGGCTTTATCTTCCTCTCCTTCTTCTAAAAAGAAGAAAGCGTTGGCTCCGATTTTGTAGTCGGAACCGACTGCAAAAAAATCTAAGCAGACTTCTCCATCGGCTCCATGGACTTCGGAGCCGAGGGCGGAACGGTCTGCCTCGATGCCTCCAGCCTCGACCCCTCTGGTTTCGGAGCCGAGGACTGGAGCATCGAGAGGCGGGTCTTCCTCATCGGCTCCACTGATATTGGAGCCGATAAGGGTTTCCGGCTCAGACTCTTCCCCTTCGGAGCCGAAGTCCTTATCGGCACCGAGGGAAATTACCTTGAGATCTCCCTTGGAGCCGATAGTGATAGAGTCCATTCGGAGCCGGTCCCCGAGCCCTTCGGAGCCGATGGAGAAATCGGTTCGGGCCCGATCGGTATCCTCTAGATCATCCAAGATGTCTGATTCGGACATCGACAGGGTGCTCCTTAGACTCTTCCAGTCTCCGGTGTTCCAAAAGCTAGTTTCGGCTCCAGCCCATTCGGCTTCGGAGCCGATGGTTCACTCCCCTACTGTGGTTCCTCCTCCAACAGCTTCGGCACCATTGGAGCCGGCACTGATGGAACCGGTGGAGGTTTTAGGGTCGGGCCCGACCCTTGCTCCAACTCCGGCTCTTTGGTCGGAGTTCAGTACACGGACTTCTTCCTTCGGCCCTGGGGGGGAGGCTTCGGGATTGATGCTTTCAGTCCCAAGTCTCCCTCTTGGTGCGTCAGCGGCGGGAGTGCCGTCCACTGTCGTGGCCACGGAGGTGGGACCCTCCCAGGATTCTGGTGGTCCCGCCTTCAGGGCTATGAGGAGTTCATTAGCCAAATCTTCCTTGGCTACCTCCATGGTTTCCCCAGCGCCTTCCCTGCATACGGAGACTGGGTCTTTGGCAGTCCCCCTGTCCTTAGACAGCGGAGCCCCCGGGCCTCAGGTTACCCCCGCTGGGGTTTCTCCCCCTCCTGGAGGTCCTTCTGAAGCCTCTTCGGAAGAACCCCCCAGGAAGAGATCATGCAAGAGGAAGCACGTTGACTCCCCTGATGAGTCTCTTACATCAGACACTGATCTCGATGATGCAGAGGGGTCCCCTAAGTCGTCCTCGGATGATGTCTCCTTTGCAGACATCCTGGAAGCCCTAAAACAACGAGGCGGCTGGCAGTCCAAACCTCCCTCTGCTGATGAGTCAGTGTTCCTGAAGGCCTTCGGGGCTCAGCCCTCCACCTCCTGGGTGTCTCCGCCCTTTGATGAGCTCTTGGATTTGATCTGTCGAAGGGCGTGGGAACACCCAGACTCTGTGGAACCGGTGCCTGCTCGTCCGAATAAGTTCCTCTCGGCACCCCCTGAAAAAGAGTTTCTAACTAAAGGTGTGGCTGTAGATGCTTTGGTGGTGGCATCTGCTACCTAGCAAGACGTAGCAGAGGCTTCGACGTCCGTCCATCCTCCTAATAAGGAGTCTAGGAGCATGGATCGGTACGGCAAGCGCACCCTCAGTTCAGCGGCCTTTACATTGAGGTCCTTGAACTACCTTACGCGCTTTACCAGATTTCAGAGAGATCTGATTAAAGAGTTATCCGATACCCTCTTGGGTAACCTGCCTGAGGAGCTGGCCCAGACGGTTGGCTCTCAGCTGGCTACAATGTCGTCCATCTGGAACTCGTCCATGAGGCTCATTTCTTATGCGGCCGAAGGGGCGAGTAGAGCGGCGGGTACAGGCATTGCTCTACGGAGACGAGCCTGGCTCCGCCTGTGTCATTTCGCGGAGGCCTTCAAGTCTTCCTTTGCCGACGCCCCCTTTGATGGGTCCTCCCTGTTTGGACCCAAGGTAAAGGACACACTAACCCGCTGTGAACAGGAGGGTAAGACTCTGACTGCCGTAGGGGCACGATTTTCCACTCCCTTTTGGCCTTATCACAAGGCTAAAAGAGGAGGGAAGATGTGGTTCCATAGATCTCAGAAGCCTTACCCCTCTCAGCAGGAGGATTTCCCCTTCCAGAGGCAGAGGAGGGAGAAATTCTTCCGGAAGACGCCGTCCCAGAGGCGGCAGAGGCCCTCGCAACACTGGAGACCGCGAGTCCTTTCGTGGCTCTTCAGCCTTTCATAGTCCCTGAGGGATTGCCCGGCTGTGCTGCTCCGGAGCCAGTCGGGGGTCGTTTCTCGAAGCACCTAAAAGCCTGGGAAGGTATCACTCAGGACCGATGGGTGCTTCGAATTATCACCGGAGGTTACTCCATCCCATTCTCTCATCCCCCCTTTCAGTCCAAAAAAATCCCGGACCCGCCACCCAGTCAGCGGGATATTGCAGCCTCAGAAGTTTTAAAGCTGCTGCAAAAAGGAGTCATCCAACCGGTCCCCGCAGACCAGATCGGATTAGGGACTTACTCAAGATTCTTTTTGGTTCCAAAAAAGACCGGGGAATTGAGGCCCATTTTGGACCTCCGCATCCTAAACCGTTCAGTCAGAAAGTCCAAGTTCCAAATGGTCACCCTACAAACCATTCTCCCATTGCTGGAGAATGGTGTTTGGATGTGCTCCATAGATCTCAAGGACGCTTATCATATCATGGTACATCAAGCTTCCAGGAGACATTTGCGCTTCAGCCTAGGAGGCAGTCATTTTCAGTTCCGTGCGCTGCCCTTTGTTCTCACCACAGCCCCCAGGGTGTTCACCAAGTGTTTGGCAGTCGTGACTGCTCACCTGAGAAGTCTAGGATTCCAGGTGTTTCCATATCTAGACGACTGGCTCCTAACTGCCACCTCCAGACATCTACTACTGCAGAGCCTCCAAGCCACTATATCACTGGGCAGTTCCCTTGGAATCACCTTCAATTGGCCAAAGTCTGTGTTGCTGCCATCTCAACGCATAAGATTCATAGGGGTAGAGATAGACGCAAACCGAATGCAGGTCTATCTACTGATAGACAGAATACAAACTATACAGACTCAAGTTCGAGCCTTACTTCCCAGGCCCAAAGCTCCAGCCAGGATGGTCCTGCAGCTATTGGGATCCATGTCCACCACGGTTCTTCTAGTCCCCTTGGCAAGGTTGCACATGAGAATTCTCCAGTGGCTTCTTTCAGCTCAGTGGTCCTTTCAAGAACTCCCCCTCAGTCACCTCGTATGGATCTCGGAATCTTGCAAACGGGACCTTCGCTGGTGGCTAGTGCCCTCCAACTTGGATGAAGGACGACCCTTTGTTCTACCTTCTCCGGCGGCCACTTTGACCACGGACGCCTCCCAGACGGGGTGGGGGGGCATTCCCTGGGCAGGTCAGTCCAAGGCAAATGGCACCCGGAAGAGACTTTACTTCATATCAATATCTTAGAAATGAGGGCAGTACTTCTGTCCCTTCAAGCCCTTCACAATTATCTCCCTCAGGGCGTAATTGCTGTTCACTCAGACATGTCAGTTGTCTGGTACCTGAATAAACAGGGAGGGACCAGATCCTATCCTCTTTGCAGAGAAGCCATGAGAGTTTGAGAATGGGCAGTCTCAACCAAACGCTTCCTAGTGGCTACTCACATACCGGGCAAGTCCAATGTGATAGCCGACAGATTGAGCAGAACCATCCTCTCTCCTCACGAATGGTCACTGAATATGACAGTTGCAAGTCAGATTTTCAGCAAATGGGGAGTTCCGTGTTGCGACCTCTTCGCGACTCCTCTGAATGCAAAGTGCAAAGAATTCTTCTCCCTAACCCCGGCTCCGGGGAAGAGCCCCATGGACGCACTAGTCCGTCCTTGGCCCACCGGCTTGCTTTATGCCTTCCCTTCAGTTCCTCTCCTTCCCAAGGTGATTCAAAAGGCATCTCTCTTGGTGAGCAAAATTATCTTAATTGCTCCTTACTGGCCTCGTCAAGTGTGGTTCCCCTATCTTCGGAAACATGCTCTGGAATGTCCATGGTTCCTGGATCAGATCCCAGACGTACTGGTTCATCAGTCGGGACTATTCCACCAGTCCCTACACACCTTAAAATTGACGGCTTGGCTCCTCCTCTTCCGACGATAGTCAGGAGTCATACATTGGATCCAGATGTTGTGCACATATTATCTTCGGCCCATAAGTCTGCTACAAAGAAACTGTATTCTAGCAAATGGAAAAGATTTGCTATTTGGGCTCAACTCCGGGGCCTGGACCCCATTTCTGTTCCTGTGGCAGAAGTACTAAAATTTTTGACTTCTCTTTTCAATCAAGGCTCTTCAGTTTCTACCATCAAGGTACAATTGGCAGCAATCTCTAATTTTCACGAATCCATAGACCCACCTTTAATGAGCAACATATTGTGTAAGACCTTCTTGAAAGGTGCTGCTCTATTAAGACCTCCGATTTCTCATCCTGCACCTCCATGGGATCTCGATATAGTGTTACGCGCCTTGACTTCTTTCCCCTTTGAACCGGCAGCTACATGTGATCTAAAGTTTCTATCATGGAAGACGGCCTTTCTGGTGGCGATTACTTCTGCCAGAAGACTTTCAGAGCTTCAGGCTTTGTCAGTAAAACCCCCGTACTTGTTTTTTCACAAAGACAGAGTATCCCTCAGGCCAAATCCTTCCTTTGTCCCTAAAGTTTGTTCTAGTTTCTGCTTACAACAATCGTTAGAGCTTCCAGTTTTTTTCCCAAAATACTCTAACAAAGCGGAGTTCATATTCCACACTAGATGTCCACAGACAGTTACGTTTTTATTTAGACAGGACCAAACAAACAAGGAAAACAGATCAGTTGTTTGTATCCTTTGCAGACAATAAATTGGGCAAAGCTGTCACAAAGGTCACTATTGCCAAATGGATCAGGGACTGTATTACTCAAGCTTATTTTTATTCTAACAAAGAGCTTACCACCTCTGTCAAAGCTCATTCTACAAGGGCTATGGCTACTTCAATAGCATTTCATTCTAAGCTTGCCATTAGTGACATTTGTGCTGCGGCTACATGGTCTTCCCCGCACACTTTTATTTCCCACTACAAATTGGATGTGGCATCTAGAGGACGAGCTTCATTTGGTTCCACAGTGCTCAGGAGTGTTTTCCAATGAGCCACCCGGGATTTAGGTGCTAGGACGCTGTCCCATCAGTACAGAATGTAGGCTAGATAGGATCACATAACATCTTTTAGTTATGTACTCACCATAACTTTAGATGTTTGGGATCCATCTCACTACGTTCCTAATAACCCACCCTCCTTCCCCCTTCCTTGGAGATCAGAGGATATCAGAAGGTCCGAATCCTGTTTCATCTTGAAACATCTAACAATGTTATATAAACAAGTTGTGCATGTGTGCATGAATGCGGACAAACAAGATCTGGGGGATTAGTGGTGGTGCATCCTGGGATAAAGATAGCTCAGCCAATAAGAGGCCTCGCTCTATAGCATAAGCGTGCCGAGTCGGAGCCGAGGGATCGGCTCCGAGCCCATCAGTACAGAATGTAGGCGAGATGGATCCCAAACATCTAAAGTTACGGTGAGTACATAACTAAAAGTTCTCCACAGCTGACCTAGGTTTCGTCAAAAGACTTCTTCAGAGTGTGTTGAACCAGTATTTAACCACAATCAACAATTACTCACCAATTACAGATAATTAACAATTCAATTTAAATTATAACAATTAATCCATTAAAAATACTTTGTAAAAATAACCAAGTATTTTTTACAAAGTATTTTTAATGGATTAATTGTTATAATTTAAATTGAATTGTTAATTATCTGTAATTAGTGAGTAATTGTTGATTGTGGTTAAATACTGGTTCAACACACTCTGAAGAAGTCTTTTGATGAAACCTAGGTCAGCTGTGGAGAACCGGTGTTTCATTGTGTTTGTATTTCCAGTTGGTGGTGCTTGTGCAATAAAGTACTGTGGTGGTTGAGCTCCAGACTCCTTGGATTTTTACAAGGATAGTAGACAGTTGGAGAGGCTGGGCAGGAAAATTTATACAGCAGCCACCTTAGCTTTCAGAACACTGAACTACCAGACCCGTATGACCAAGTGCAGTCTGGAACTCCTTTCTCAGATTTCCAAGCTGGTGTCAGATATGCCCAACTCTGAGAACAAAGCCCTGGCATCTTCTCTTATTGCTACTTCCTCTCAGGTAGCCAGGCATTCAGTTAAATGCAGTTACGATGCTGTAGAGGCCACCTCACGAGCTGCAGCTTTTTCCTGTGCCCTAAGCAGATTTGACTGGCTAAGGCTTCAGCCCCTCCCTGAGGACATAAAGGCAAAACTAATGGATGCTCCCTTTGACAATTCTGTTCTTTTTGGCAGACCCTCTGAAGAATTATTTAAATCAGTGCAAGAAAAAGAGCAAGGAACTGAATGATCTTGAGCACATTTTGGTGTCTTCTGTGTGTAAATTCCATGAGAATTATATTGAAAAACAGGTCTTTGTAGGCAGGCAATCCCGGCCTCCCAAACACCCCATAAAGAGTCCAAGAAAACTCACCAGTTTTTCTCTACATCATCGTCTCAGCTTGCTAAGCAGCCCTTTGCTGACAGGACGGGCTCCTCCTTATGACTCCTTAGGAAATCTGGGCACCCTGCCCCTCTTCCTGCACCTAACCCAATCCCTTCCATCCTGGGAACTCATCTCTCAAGACTCCTGGGTCCTAAACATCTTAGAGGGTCTTCATGGTCAGGTAGTCTGTGCACCCCCCCCCAATTCAGGGGGGATTTCCCAGCCACCAAAAGAGCAGGAAACTCTCTCCCAGTTCTGCAAAACCTGTTAGAACAGGGCACAATCCAACCTGTGCCCCCAGCTTGAGGGAAAAGGCTTTTATTCACTTATTCCTAGTTCCCCAGGAAGGAAGGTCCTTGGGGGGAGACCTCTCCTAGATCTGTCCTATCTCAATGAATTTCTAAAGGTTTCCTCCTTCAATGCTTACTCTCCAAAAGCTCCTCCCTCAAGCCTTTTTAGCGTCTATAGACATCAAGGATGCTTACTGCTATATCCCCATTCACCCAGATGCATGAAATTCTTACACTTCTCTGTGGGATCCTCACATTTTCAATTCTCTGCTTTACCTTGTGGACTTTCCACTGCCCTGAGCTTCTTCAGAAAATGCCTGCCACTATTAGTCGCCTTGTGCAGACTACAAGGCATCCAAATCTTCCCCTACCTGGACGACCTTTTGATTCAAGCCAAATCCCATGTGGAATTGATCAAAAACCTCCAGTCAACAATAGCCATTTTGCAAAGCCTGGGATTCAACATAAACTTCAGAAAATCTTCCCCTTGTCTCATCCCAAGACTTTAATTTTCCGAGATGCAGGTTCCAAACCAAGTATATGGTGGTCTCTTCCACCCACTAAGGCCCAGGAGATTTCTGTCCTTTTCTCAGAGACTCTCTCCCAGTCTCCTGTCCATAAGACAGTTTCTGTGAATCTTGAGGTTGATGGTCTCTACCATCCCTATGCTTCCTCTAGCAAGGCTGAATGAGAAAATTCCAGTGGTTTCTAAAGTCAGTTCAGTTTCAGCATGCCCACCCACTAGAATTTCAAGTACCACTTCTTACCTGCCTCAATAAGGACTTCCAGTGATGGATAACACATCTGTCCATAAATCCAGATCCTCCCCATTCATCAAATGCCCCCCAACTCAAGTACTGTACACAGATGCATGGGATACAGGCTGGGGAGCAGTTCTGGACCTTCACACAATCCAAGGTTAGTGGACATCCTGTCAGACGACAGTCCAAGGTTAGTGAACATCCTGTCAGAGACGAGACCACGTAAATGTACAGGAAATTAAGGCATTGATTCTTGCCCTTCAGTTTTTCCAATTCCTTCTGAGACCAGGAAGGAAGGTATGTATCCACACAGACAATATGACAGTCCTGTGGTATATCAACAAACAGTAGGACAAGATCCTACCTCTTTTGTAGACTAGCCTTACAGGCATGGGCTCTATCCCACCTACTAGAAATCTCTCTTCAGGTGGTTTGCATCCTTTCTAATCGGACTACGGTGGCAGACAACTCTGTGCAGATCCAGAACACAGGCCCACGGATGGATGCTTCACAGGGATGTGTTCCTGGGCATTGTTCACCAGTGGTGTATTCCACAAATGGATTTGTTTGCCTCCCCCATGAGCAAACAACTTCCAAAATTTTATGCTAGAGAAACCCATGCTCAGGCATGGAAAGTGGATCCCCTGTCATTCTTTTGGAAGAGGAAATTCCTGTATGCATACCCACCCCCTTCCACTCATTCCAAATGTCCTGCTGAAGTTTTAGCAGGACAAACCAATCATGCTGGTGACTTCCTCTGCCCTGCCCCAAGACAGCACTAGTTCCCCCTTGTCTAGCCAAAGGTGTAATCACCATAAGTTGCTTCACAGAGTGGACCTACTCACACAGAACAAGGGCTCACTCATCCAGCACAGTAGAAACACTCCAACTGACCCTGTGGTTGATAGAGCCCTGATACCTTTTAGACACCTTTATTCTGAGGATGTGCTTAAAGTCCTGCAGGAGGCCTAATACCAGCAAATTTTACCTCTCCAAATGGAAGAGATTTTCGCTATGTTGTCTTGCCAGAAACCAGGGCACATGGTGGATGTTCATCGTGCATACAGCTGCAGTCATAACAGATGGGTTCTCCTGCTGTCAGGCGGGTCCTCGGTCGGCCGAATTCCAAAGTCTAGGTCTGGCGTCGGTTGTCGCTTCTTCCCTGACGTCAGTGCGACAGGGGTATAAAGGAACCAGCCAACGCCATTTTCTCCAGTCTTTCTTGCCGCGCGGTGCCCGAAGCAGAAGCAGTTCGCAAGTGCCAGTCGGCCAGCTCCTGAGATTACGAAAATTTGGAAACCGATGTCGTCTTAAAAGCGAAGTACCCCGTTGGGGAAACTTTTCTTGCCTCAGACCGATGTCAGACAAAATTAATAATTGTATTTCTTGTGGGAAGCAAATACCGCATAAGGATTTCCATTCCCTCTGTATACCTTGTTTAGGCCCAGACCACGACGTCTCGGTCTGTCGCTTTTGTGCTACATTCAACAAACACACTATTAAGCGTTGGGCGTAGTATGCCCAGCATTATTTTGGGAGATCATTTAATTATACTATGTCGTCGGATACTCACTCCAGTTTTGTCTAAAAAACGCAGAGACAAGGACCGACACACGAGGTCTGCGGCCTCTACCGACACCATGCCAAAGCCAACTACACATGGTCCGGTTCTCAGTGAGGCGCCTACGCAGCCCCTGACTACCGACGACACTTCTTTGACAGTGTCTCCTGTGCCCGAGGTCGCAGGCTCCTCGGCCCACACCCCGACTACAGATACAGAAGCCACACTTGGCGTTTAAACTCAGAATGTGGACAGGTCCACCTCCACTCGAGGTGTCTTCAGACCTTCCTTTTCTTTCTCCATCAAGGCTTTCACAAAGTCTAAAGCTACCATGCACTCTAAGAGACCAGCTACACAGGGCCCATCTCCAGGCCCCATGCCTAAGAAACAGATGCTTAAAATGGCTGAGGATTTAATTACTCTTATCAGAGGTTCTCAGCCTCCACCGGACAAAAGGCCCTGAATGGAGGAAGATTCCCCCTCCTCTGATCAGGGCTCCATTATTTCTGAGCACTCTGATGATCAGGAACATTCTTACTCCCCTTTTGAAGACTCTGATGCGGAGGAGTCCATCCCTTCTGTATCCCTCCTGAGGATTAGTCATTTGGGGGAACTTTGCATACCTTAAGGGAACACTTCCACTGGGAAGGCCAGGATTATTCAGATTCCAAGAAAAGGCTCAGGGAATTTCTCTTGCTAGCTCAGCACAGGCCTCTGGCTATACCTCCTGTCTTGGACATTCTAGATGTTTACTCGGAGGCCTGCCTTAACCCAGACTCTCTACCTCCAGCTCCAGTTAAGCCTGACAGGTACTACAGGGTTCCTGACTCGCACCAATTACTATACAAAAGCCATGCTGCTGACCCAGAAACCATCTCACAGGGCCCCAAGGGAGTTAAGGCCTCCATTGCTAAAAATCCATTGCCTTCCGAGAGAGATTCCAGATCCTTAGAAAGGTGGGGGGGGGGAGGTATATACCTCGGCTACCTTATCCATGAGGGCCTTAAACTGTCAGTTTCATATGCTAAAATACCAACAGTTTTTGTTATCACAATTGAAAAGTAAAATGTCACAACCTGAACAACCAGACTTGAAGGAGTTGCAGGATTTGACGCATAGTGCAGAACAAGTGGGTAAGCATATACCTTACAATGTGGTTTTGATGCTCTAGAGGCCTCATGTAGAGCTGCTGTTACAGGATCAGTCATACATAGGCATGCCTGGCTCAAGGAACAAGCCCTGCCTGATTATGTCAAAGCTAAATTACTAGACGCCCCTCTTCAAAAGGATGTACTATTTGGTGCTAATGCTGAGGCGGTATTAAGGAAAATGGAGGAAAAGGCTAAATCAATGCAAACTGTGAAAGAATTTCTACAGGTTCAACCCCCACGTTTTAGTAGAAATTGGCCTTCCAAAAACTGGTCCTTTCCTGCCACAGACAGACCCCAAAGAGGCAGATACAGGCGCCCGAGGGGCAAGAGGACAAGCCCAAGGATCGTTTAGAGGCAGACAATGGCAAGCTCCTACACAGAGGTGGTGAGGACAACTCGCAATCTTTCAAAAAGCAAATCCAATGACTTTCCCCTTTGCATGCCAACCAGGTCTCAAATGGCAGCCCCTTTAGGAGGAAAGCTGGCATTATTTTTCAAAAAATTGGTATATTGTCACAAAGGACAAATGGATCCTGGACATTATAAAGAGAGGCTACAAATTCCATTTTCACACCCTTCCAAAAATGAGAGGCATGCCAAACCTGCCACACAAAGGGCAGAGGCACAAAGGCAAATTACAGATCTCATAAACATGAAAGCTATTCAAGAGGTACCTACGCATGAACAAGGTCAAGGTTTTTATTCCAGGCTATTTCTGGTGCCAAGGAAGGGAAAAGATTGGAGACCTATTTTGGATCTATCCATCCTAAACATATTTCTACTCGTACCAAAATTCAAGATGCTCACTCTACAGCAACTTCTTCCCATGCTGGACAAGGAGTCTTGGCTGGTAACATTGGACCTCAAGGAGGCATACCTGCATGTCCCAATCAGACACAATTGCAGAAGGTACCTCAGATTTCTTGCAGGTTCAACTCATTATCAATTCTCTGCATTGCCCTTTGGCTTATCTACTGTGCCCAGAGTATTCACGAAATGCCTGGCATCAGTAATTGCCTACTGCAGACTTCAAGGGATACAAATATACCCCTATTTGGACGACTGCCTGATCCAAGCGGACAGCAAGCACATTCTTCTGAAACATCTGGCTTATGTAATAATGTTATTGAACTCTCTGGGATACACACTCAACAAAAAGAAATCAAGACTAATACCCTCTCGGAAGATAATTTTCCTGGGTGCCAATTTGGACACAAACACCCAGATGGCCTACCTCACGCCGGAGAAGCAGGGGCAACTTATTCAATATTTCAGAACACTAGCAAATTGCACCAGGCTGACTGCAAGGAAAATCCTGCAGGCTCTGGGATTCATGGCATCTTGCATCTTACTAATCCCATGTGCAAAGCTGCATATGAGGAAACTACAATGGTACCTGAAAAACATATGGTCTCAACACAGCCACAGTTTGGAAACAGTAATACCACTAATTCCATGTCTGCAAAAGGAATTTCTGTGGTGGGCTCAAGCATGTCAAACAAACGCAGGTCTTCCATTCAGCAAGCCTCAAGCAAATCAAGTCATCACAACAGACGCCTCAGACTACGCCTGGGGGGCGCACATGACAGATTGGTGCATTCAGGGCAAATGGTCCCAAAAAGAAAAGCACCTTCACATCAATCAAAAAGAAATGCTAGCAGTAATAAATGCTATTATAGCTTTCAAGGACCTTCTATAACCAGGTCAACTATTGATAAGAACGGACAACACCACAGTTATGTGGTACATAAACAGGGAGGAACATATTCTTAACCCCTATGTAGACTGGCCATGTCACTTTGGAACATGGCCATGGACTTACAAATGGAACTACAAGCACAGTACTTGCCAGGCAAGGAAAACACGCTGGCAGACAACCTAAGCAGGAATATGACAGCTCCACACGAATGGAAATTGCATCCAAAAGTTTTTACAGAAATAATCCAAGAATGGGAAAGGCCAGACATAGATCTCTTTGCCTCCCACGAGAATCATCAATTGACAAAATTCTGCTCAAGGATCTTCCATCCAAAGGCCTGGAGAGTGGACGCTCTCTCTTTCAGTTGGAAATCAATGACAGTTTATGCCTTCCCACCTCTTCCTCTGCTGCCCAAAGTTCTATTAAAGACCAGAGCAGACAGACCAAAGATGATTCTCATTGCTCCAGACTGGCCAAGGCAACACTGGTACCCACTCCTGAGAAGCCTGACGCATTCCCCACCATGGACCCTGCCTCTAATACCTCTTCTGACTCAGCACAGTTTCAAAACTCTTCACAGCCAGCTAAAAACACTCAATCTAGCTGCATGGAAGATTCCTTAGCATCACAACAGGCCCTACTCTCCAAGGAGGTGCAGGATGTCATTTTGGAGGCCAGAAGGCCATCAACTAGAAAAGCTTACTCCGCAAAATGGAAAAGTTTTTGTGTCTGGAATGAGAAAAAGGGCCAGGATCCTGGAAAACTGAATTTACCTCAAATACTACAATATTTGGCTGAACTGCTAAGCAGTGGACTTTCTTTCTCCTCCATCAAAATTCTTGCCTTAGCTATTTCTGCAGAATACAACACTGATCCACATTTATTCTCTCACCCTCTCTTAAGACAGTTCCTCAGAGGGGCTAAGAATTTAAGGCCTCCAAGGAAACAACCAATACCTGCTTGGGATCTTAATTTCATTCTGGAAAAACTGACCTTGCCTCCCTTTGAGCCAGCTGCCTCATCAGATTTGCAATATTTGTCCTGGAAAACAGCTTTCCTTCTGGCTATCACCCTCATATTGGGTGACTTCAACTACCCGAATATAGACTGGGAACATTACTCAAGCCCTAACTTTCTATCCCGACGGTTCCTGGAGTTCATAAATTCAAATGCCATGGAACAGCTAGTCACTGTTCCCATGAGAGGAGAAAATATACTAGATCTCATTGTCACAAACATGGGGACAAAATGCTCCACACCGGAAGTATATCCCTCATTGGTGAGATCTGATCATAAACTAATCTCACTGGAAATCCACATCCCGCCCCCACCCCAAACAAAAAAGACCATAGTGAAGAACTTCTAAAGCAAACTTCACACTACTCAAGACTGGTGTGGTATCCTTCAAGGCCCCTGAGTCAGAGGAAACCACAACCCAAGCTGCGGAAGCCCTTACAAATGCCTTCTATGAACACCTCCAGGACTGCATGGATCAGGCAATCCCAAATAAAACCAAGACTCTTTCCACAAAGGGCAAACGTCCAGTCTGGTGTACCCCAGCCATTAACAAACTTTACAATAAGAGGAGAAAGCTATTACATGATAGAACAAAATCCATAAAAGGGAAGTCACCCCTGATCATTATTAGTAAAAAATACGAGCACTCATAAAATCAACTAAGGCCAATTTTGAGAGAAAAATTGCCATGGATTCAAAGGACAATCATAAGGCCTTTTTCAGCTATGTTAGGAACCTGGGTGGAAACTCACAGATATGCTCAGAATTAGTCCAAAATGATACAAAAATCTCTGAACCCACAGACATTGCCAACATACTGGCAGACAGGTTCAGTGCAAACTTCACCCCCCTCCGCCGCTAAAGGAGAGATAACTATCCCAGCCGAGTGTAGCCTCCCGGACATCTCAAATGCGCAGGTGAAAGCTGCTCTCTAAAGCTAAAAACACAGCATCAATGGGACCGGATGGTGTCCCTGGCTGTGTGCTACACGAGCTAAATGAGGAATTAAACCCGCACATAAGGCAGCTGTTTAATCTCAGCCTTACCACAGGATACATGCCCAAGGAGTGGCGTGCGGCAACTGTGGTCCCACTCCACAAAGGTGGCGCCTCTACGGACCCTGGTAATTACCCCATAAGCTTAACAAGTCTAGTCTGCAAAGCTATGGAGAGGATCATAATGGAGCTCATAAACAAAGATATAGGGGACTTGCAGACATTGGACCCGACCCAGTTTGGCTTTGTCAAGGGAAGATCATGCCTTTTGAACTTGGTCGACTTCTTGAAATAGTCACCAAGGCCATTGATGAGGAAAGGCAGTCCATACAGCCTACCTTGACCTTGCAAAGGCTTTCACACAATACACCACTGGTATTGTAGAAAACTTACCAGCTTAAATGTAAACCCATATGTCACAAGATGGGTTGCAAACTGGCTTAAGGACAGAACCCACAGGGTTAGAGTTGCTGGCGCTGTGTCAGACTCCAAGCCGGTCACAAGTGGTGTCCCACAGGGCTCGGTCCTTGGCCCCTATTGTTTGGCATCTACTTCTCAGAAGTACAGGCCAACATGGGAGGACTTTGGCTGACAAAGTTTGCAGATGACTGCAAACTGGCCATAGTGGAAAGTGCATCGGACACGGATATCCTTCAGAAGGGACTCACGGAAACAGATAGCTGGTGCCAGAGCCATGGCCTGAAGTTAAACGCCAAAAATGTATAGTCATACCCTTCGGGAAAAACAAGGTAACCCCAAGCTACCATATAGGTGGTAATCCACTAAGCACAGAAGAGGTTATCAGGGACCTGGGGACCCAGGTTGACAGTGGCCTTTCTTTGACACTCACATTGCTAAAGTGGTTAGAAAGACCTTCTACATTGCCCACCTGATCATGAAGGGATTCACATCCAGATCTAGTGAGGTCATTGTTCCCTGTACTCTTCACTTATCAGACCAATGATCGAGTACAATGCCCCATTCGGGATGTATCTCACCCGACATCTGCAGCAATTGGAGAGACCCCAAAAGTTCCTCACCAAAAGGATAAAGGGACTCCAAAATCTGTCATATGTTGCCAGATTGAAGAAACTCCAGCTCTATTCAGTCGCATACCGCCTGCTCAGAGGTGACATGTGCCTGACATACAAGGCCATGTCCAACCCGAATTAATGGACATGCTCCACCTCAAAAATCCAAATCCACCAAAACCACTAGAGCAAGCGACTTAAACCTTAGCACGGATATAAATAGGGCGTGCTGGAGGGATAGATTTATCACTCAGAGACTCCCTATGCTGTGGAATAAAATCCCGGTCCATGTGAGGCAGAGCACCTCGCTGACTCTGTTCAAGAGAAATCTAGACCTGTGGATGGGAGATCGTAGGTTTACCCCGGGAATCATCTCTGGGTCACTGCTGGACAGAGGCACAACAAACTAATGGGCACAGTATTTTTTCATATAAGGGGTGGCGTAAGCCACAATAATTTGGGCTAGGCTTATAAATGCCTTAGGGCAGATAGCCTAGTATAAACCTATGAACCTATGAGCTCGTAGAGTTTCAGAACTACAGGCTCTCATGGCTGTCCAGCCTTTTATCATCTTCCATCAGGACAGAGTTTCATTACGAACCAACCCGTCCTTTATGCCTAAAGTGGTATCCAGGGTAGCTTTAAATCAGGCCATACATTTACCTACTTTTTACCCTAATCCTCAAAACAAAGGGGAGAGATTACTACATTCCTTGGACATCCACAGACAACTGTGTTATTATTTGGACAGAACAAAGCCTTTCAGAAAATCAGAACAACTCTTTGTGGCCTATGCGGTAGGAGCTCAAGGGAAGCCAATTTCCAAACAGACAATCTCAAAATGGATAGCCCACTGCATACGCTTTTGCTATTCCTTTCATGGCAAAAATGTTCCTACAGGCATTAGAACTCATTCCACCAGGGCCACAGCCACCTCTGCAGCCTTCCTCAGAGGAGTTCCTACCAAGGATATATTGGAAGCAGCCACTTGGAGTTCTGTGCATACCTTCTCCAAGCACTACAACCTACCATTATACTCCAAATCTAGAGCAGGCTTTGCCACTGCAGTCTTGCAGGGCATTTTGGCTCCTCCTAGTTCCAACTAGTGCCTACCACCCCTTTCTTAGCTTTGGGATTCTACCCATCTGTTATGACTGCAGCTGTATGCGCGATGAACATAGTACAGTTTTGTACCTACCATAAATGTAGATGTTCGAGTGCTAATACAGCTGCAGTCCAGGTTTCCCTCCCTCCTTCCCCTCTTGGAACAGGCCTATAGGCTGACATATCCTCATGCAACCTGATTGGGGTATGCATTTATGATGTATTTGCTTGCAACTACTGTATTTTGATTATATTGCACTGCATTACCACACAAATTTATGTATTGCCTTCCTTCTGGGGGCACCTGACATCTGGGGCAAGAAAAACTGAAGAAAATGGCGTCGGCTGGTTCCTTTATACCCTTGTCGCACTGACGTCGGGGAAGAAGTGACGACAACTGACACCGGACCTAGACCTTGGAATTCTGCCGACCAAGGACCCGCCTGACGGCAGGAGAACCCATCTGTTATGACTGCAGCTGTATTAGCACTCTAACATCTACATTTATGGTAGGTACAAAACTGTACTTTTTGTCATATCTGTATGAATTGCTTAATGCAGGCTTAGCTTATTCCTCCATAAAATCTCATGTCAGCAATCTCTGCTTCTCTGCCACTTTCACCACTCCTAGCTTCCAGATTTGAGGCCAAACAATTCCTTAAAGGCATTCTCCCCATTAGATGTCCCAGGAGACCTGTTGCTCCACCCTGGTACCTTAACTTTGTCCTAGAGAAACTGACTCAAGTGCCTTTTGAGCCAGCTTCTTGCAGCTCCCTCAAACACTGTACTTGGAAGACTGTTCTGGAATTGTTCTTAAACCAGCCCATTCATCTCCCCAGAGTGTAATAGTGAGAGGATCCTGTACACAGACAACTCCAGTTTTACCTACACAAGACCAAACCTTTTAGAAAATCAGACCACCTGTTTGTGTCATTCTACCCAAGGGCTCTGGGATTGCCTTTGTCCAGAGACCATCTCCAATGATCTCCAAATCCATTAAATTTTTCTATACCCACCATGGTAAAGCTCTTCCAGGCTCAGTCAAAGCTCACTCTAAGATGGCAGTGTCTTCCTTGGGGGGCATTCCTCAAAGGGTTGGACACCATCGCTGTCTGAGAAACAGCTTCTTGGACATCTATCCAGACCTTTACAAAACATAAGCTGGGTTCCATATCCAGATCCAGATCCAGGGCAGGGTTTGCCAGGGCCATTTTCCATGGCTACCTGGAGAGTTCCTCTGCCACTTCCTCCTCCCTTTCTGCATGAACTTTCGTATTCTCCCTCATGTAAAGAATACTGCAACAGATGAATAGAAGGACATGGATTAGTCATGTAAAAACAACCATAACGATAGATTTCCTTCTCTGTTGCAGTATTCTGTCCCACCCTTCTTCCCCCACTTCCTGGTGGTATTGGATATGTTGATCCTCTTTCCCTTAGGCTCTGTCCACCTGGGGCTTCAGTTCTGAGGATGGTGCACGCGTATCTCTCTCATGGCCGACGTCTGATAGTGGCCTACGTCAGACGTACCATGCACCCTTAGGTAGTAAAAAACTAATGTACTGCCCAACTTTGAGTCATCACCTTGGCAGGCAACTCCCTCCTGTAAAGAATACTGTGACAGAGAAGAGGACATTTATCATTATGGTACGTTCTTGCACAACTAATCTTTATAAGTAACAATAGAAGTACATAAACACAGTATCTGTAGCCAAGTATGGAACCCAAAAATGTAACAGTTGTCAATTCTGCAGCTATGTCTTCAAAGAAATGACTTTTATGCATCCAGTTAGTCTAAAACCATTCCATCTTGGGTATCATGGGAGATGTAATACTAAAATCATAATACATATATATATATATATGCCAGAATACCTGATAGTACCTTCTGTATAGGTAAAAGGAACAAAGTTTAGAGAGAATTTGAGCGCATATATGTGACGCAAGAAGCAAGAAAGCAGCTAGACACAAATGCGTTATACAGGCATATCAGACACATCTCACAAATTTTGCTTTATTTTACAAAATGTACAGTAAAGCCTGAGGCGATGACCTGAAGAACCACACAAATTATTTAAAATAAGTTAATAATGTCCTTCTATTCATATGTTGCAGTATTCATACTGTGGAATTTCCAGCCCTCGTGCGATCTGACATCCGCTCCTATACAAAAGCTTAAGTCTGGCTGCTGTAGGTACGTGGGATGTCACACGTAGGGCTATAAACCAGGGACTATAAATGTGACGTGGCAAGCACAGACATCAGAAATTTTCAGCCACAGCCGATGGCCTCTACCGTTTTATTCCTACATCCAAAACTTCAAAAAGTGAAGTACCCAGTTAGGGTTTTTTCACTCGTACACTTCTGCTTGTTTGCTGTAGTTTTCTGTTAGCCGATGTCTGAGAAAAAGAACAAATGCAGTTGCGACCATCAGCTACCACCCAGACTCTGTGACCACTGTCTTTTGCCTAGGTAGGGAACACAACCACAAGGCCTGCGCCATTTGTCACTCTTTCATTACCAAGACCCTACGCAGCTGTCTGGCCGCTTTAAATTTGTATTTAGAAAATCAAAGGCTTAAACGCCTCACTCTTAGGATGGATCTTGAGTTGGACGCTCAAGCCGAACAACCTAGGAAGAACGCCAAGGTTTGTAGAACTTTTCCAGGTGCCACTCTGCCATTGGATGTCCCACTGACTATCTAGGGCTGAGGGACACCCAATTCCTCCAACGGCTTCGATGGTTCCTCTGGAAGAGGCGGTGTCTGCAGCCACAGAAAGCACATCCGCAGAGTTGATCCAGACACTGGCCACAACCGACGTTGAATGTGAACCTTTGCTTGATCGGCCAACCAAGACCTCTCCTACTCCAGCTCAGACCTCTGTTTCTCAACCAACCCTGGCGCCCACTCCTTCCAAGAGAAAACAAAAATCAAAAGACTTGAGACTGATGCATCAAGCTGCTCCAGACTGGGGGGGTCTTTTAATACTTTCTTAATGCAGGCGTTTATGGCCCTTAGGCCTACAGGTTCTGCACCGACCAGCATTCTTTTGCATAGCCCCAGGTCAGCCTCAACTTCCTCCTTGCCTTTGATTACTATCCAACAGAGACTAAAAGGAGATGATGAACCTGAACAATCCTATTCCTCTTCTGAGGAATCTCTTTTATGTCTCTCAGATTGCTTCTGCTATGAATTATTCCGCAGACAAAGACTCTATAGAAGGAGATTCCCCACCTGAGGATATTTTATTTGGGGAAACTATCTAAAACTATCTCAAAAATGAAAGAGTATTTCAAGTGAGGATACTACCTTGGTGTTGGATACCCAGAAGAGATGCTTTGAGTTTCTGCAGCTTCAGTCTCCCTCACCTTCAGCCATTTCCCCAGTGCTCCCAGCCTTTTTGGATGCCTTCCATTCTGTCTCTAAGAACCCTGCTTCTCAACCTTCTGGCCCAAAAAGGCCGGATAGGTTTTACAAAGTACCCGATGACCAGATATTTCTGATAAAACCCACCATGGCCGACCCAGCAGCCATTGCTGTGTCTCCAGACAGGCAGTCCAGGCAATTGCCTTCTGCTTCCCTATTGCCAGCAGACAAGGACAGCAAAACAGTGGACAGAATGGGTAAAAAGGTATACAACTCCTCTACCCTGGCTTTCAGGGCTAAAAGTTATCAAACACACATGATTAAGTATGCCCTGGACCTGGTTTCCCAAGCCTCCACCTTGCTGGCTTCCACCCCAGACTGCCCAACCAAATCAGACATTACATCTAAACTGTCCCTTGCTACACAAGTAGCTAGACACTCTGTCCATTGCAGTTGTGCAGTAGAGGCATCAGCCAGGTCCACTGCATCTACCTTGTGCAGATACTCCTGGCTCAGATTGCAGCCTCTGCCAGAGGATTTTAAATATAAAATCTTGGATGCTCCTCTAGACCACAACCTTCTGTTCAGAAAAAATTCAGCAGAACTTTTCAAGAGCTTGCAAGAGAAAAGTAAAGGAATTGCAGTGCATTAAGCATTTGCTGGTGTCCCCAGTACCCAGATACTACAGGAACTATCCAGCAAAAACTTCCTTTGTCAGGTGGACTCCCTCTACCTCTCGCCCTTCTACAGCTAGGCCAGGCAACAGCCTTACTCCAAATCCTCCCTCTCTCAACCCCCTACCAAAAAGCCCTTTCTTGATAGGGGGGGACCCTTCTTCAGCGTGACTGCCTTACCCAAGGGGCCTCTGTCCACCCGCCTTTCCTTCTGGAAAACCATCAATCAGATCTGTGGGTTCTTTCCATCATCCAAAAAGGATACTTTCTATCCTGGAAGGAGAAAAACATCACCAAAAAGGATACTTTACTCTCCCCAAAAAAGCTTCCCCTAGTCCCTCCCATCCTGCAGAAACTTTATCTCCAGGAACAATAGTGCCAGTTCCCACAGGACAAGAGGGGCTAGGCTTCTACTCCCGCCTTTTCCTAGTTCCAAAAAAGGATGGGCCCTGGAGACCCATCCTGGACTTGTACCTGAACCTGTTCCTAAAGGTTTCCTCTTTCAAGATGCTCTCCCTTCAAGCTCTTACCCCTCATCCCATCCCAAGCCTTCATGGTTACTCTAAACCTAAAAGTTGCTTACTTGTACATTCCCATCAGAACCTTCCACAGGAGATTCCTATGCTTCACTGGGCCCTCTTCTCATTTTCAATTTACTGCCTTGCTCTTTGGCTTGTCTGCAGCCCCCAGAGTTTTCACCAAGTGCTTAACCCCAGCCATCCCCCACTGCAGAACCAAGGGAGTACAAATCTACCCTTACTTGGACGACATTCTCATTTTGGCAGAAGCAGAGTCCACTCTTCTAACCCACCTCTAATTCACCATATCTCTTCTTCACAATGTGGGATTCACCCTCAGCCTACAAAAATCCTCTCTTCTCCCCCAACAGGACAAGGTTTTTCTAGGATGCAGGATCAGAACAGCCCTAATGAGATCCTTCCTTCCACCAAAGTACAGTCCCCTCTCCTCCCATTTCCAAAGCCTACTGTCCGACTCTCATCTAACCACAAGACAGTTTCTGCAGATTTTAGGTCTCATGGCAGCCACCATTCCCATGCTCCCACTAGCAGGGATGCACATGAGAAAAAGTCTAATGGTATTTAAAAAAATGTCTGGTCCCAAGGTAATCATCCACTAGACAAACTCATTCCCTTTTTGCCCTGCTTAAAAACAGAGCTAAAGTGGTGGATTCAGCAGGTGTCCCAGAACCAGGGAATTCCTCTGCAACTCCTTCCCAACACTCAATCCATGCACACAGATGCATTAAACCTAGGGGGGGGGCAACCCTACAGTACTACAAGGTACACCAGTGCTGGTCCCCCACCCTACAAAGGCAACACATCAGTGTCAGAGAAATGACTGCTGTCTTGCTAGCTCTAAAAGCCTTTTTTCCCATCTTGCAACAATGGCTACTCCACATTGACAGACAACACTACTGTCATGTAGTACCTAAACAAACAAGGAGGGACAAAGGCATACCAGTTATGCTGGTTAACCCTACAGATCTGGGAGATGGCAACCAAACGCGACTTCTTCCTGACAGCCTCTTGCATTCCCTGTCAGGAAAACAAGCAAGTGGACTTGCTCAGCAGAACCTTCTCTCTGCAACACGAATGGATGTTGCACAGAGACACCTTCCTAGACTTAGTCCACTGGTGGGGCACACTGCAAGTGGATCTGTTTGCCTCCCTCCAGTACAGACATTTGAACAAATTTTGTAGCAGGCTTCACTCCCTGCTAGCCTGGAGAGTGGATGCCTTCATCGTTCCATGGAAGGGAATGTTCCTATACACCTTCCTTCTAATACAAAAGGTCCTTCTGAAAATCAAGAAGGAACAACCAAAAATCTTGCTGGTGACTCCCTATTGGCCAAGGCAACACTGGTTCCCCCATTTGCTTTCCCTAGCCAAGGGCAATCACCACAAGTTACCCCAGAAGGTGGACCTACTAACACAACAACAGGGATCTGTCATCCACCCACAACTCTCTGCTGCATCTAACCCCGTGGGTGATCGACCTTTGATCCATTTTAGACAACACTACTCTGAAGATATGCTCTCAGTCCTGAGGGGAGCCAAACTACAAGAGAAAATTGTCTAAAGGGCAGATATTCTCAAATTGGTGTCTTCTTAAGGACAAAGGATCCTTTTCAGGCAGATCCACCCATACTCCTTGCCTATATATGTGAGCTGATTAAGGAGGGTTTAGCTTACTCTTCAGTCAAACTTCACCTTTCATCCATTTTTGCCTACTTGTGTTTACAGCCACCTCTTCTTTCCAGACTGGATATTAAACTTTTCCTGAGAGGGGTCTTGCACATCAGACAACCAAGAATACCCATCCCTCTGCCCTGGGACCTCAACTTCGTGCTGGAAAAGCTCACCCTACCCCCATTTGAGCCAGCCAGCACCTCTACTCTACAAATGTGCACATGCAAAACCATTCTTTTAGTGGCCATTGCCTCTGCTTGGAGTGTCTGAACTACAGGCCCTCATGGCCTGCCTTCCCTACACCACCTTCCACAATGACAAGGTTACCTTGTGCACAAATCCCTCCTTTATGCCAGAAGTCTTAAACGAACTATCCTTAAACCAGTATATCCACCTACCTACCTTCTTCCCCTCCGCTACTAATTCCAGAGAGGGTCCTCCATTCCCTGGCTGTACACAGGCATTTGAGATTCTACTTGCACAAGACTAAGTTCTTCAGGAAATCTGACCAACTGTTCATTTCCTTCCACCCTAGGGCTTTTGGGTAAGGCAGTCTCCAAGCAAACCATCTCCTCCTGGATCAGAAAATCCATTCTCTTCTACTACTCACATCATCACAAACCATTGCCTCAAGGAGTGAGGGCTCATTCCACCAGAGACATGGCTACCTCAAAGGCCTTCATGAGAGGCCTGGACGCAGCCTCCATCATAGAAGCAGCTATGTGGTCTACAGTACATACTTTCACCAAGCATTACAAGGTTGACCAGGTCTCTAGTGCCAGAGCAGGATTTGCCAGGGCAATCCTCTACCTCGGCCCCCTCCCAACATTCCTCTTAGCTGTGGTGCACTCCCACAGTATGAATACTGCAACATAGGAATAGAAGGACATAGAATAGTTGTGTAAAAATCTTACCACAACCTTAGGTGTCCTCTTCCATGTTGTAGTATTCCATCCCATCCTCCAACCCCCTTCTCCTTTTATTATTCGTGATCTACACCTATGTATCCTCACCCTACAGGGACATTTGCTCTCCTCTTCTTGCGCTTATGCTCACCTATCTGGGCTTCAAGTTTTGAGGTCTGTGCATGCCGTCACATTTATAGTCCCTGGTTTATGGCCCTACGTATGATGTCCCATGCACCTACAGCAGCCAGGCTTAAGCTTTTGTATAGGAGCCAACATCAGATTGCCTGAGTGGCTGGAAATCCCGCAGTATGAATACTGCAACATGGAGGAGAAGGACATATAGTTATGGTAAGATTTTACACAACTATTCTATACGTTTTAGAGCACACTGTCCACCTGGTCTCAATGAAAGTGATGACAATAAAGCCAGTTCTGAAAGATAAAATAAAATGTAATTCTGATACACAGATATAAAAGCTTTCAAGTTTTAGTACAGTTTATTTGCTCTATGCAGATTTTTGTATTTTTTAGTACTCCTAGTATGTGTAAAGCATTTACTTGTGGTTAACCTTTTTTGTGTTACTAATTTAATGGTGTAGTCACATGATCCTTTTTTTTTTTTTTTTTTTTTAAATCAGCTGATTATTTACATGAAGAAACCAGTATTGAAAGTATAGCACTAGCAAGCTTTAATACATTTCCTGCTGTTTTAAGTATTGTCATGTTTCCGGTTTACTTTACATATTGTTTTGTTTTATTTTATCTGATTTCTTAGTACACCGGCTTTATCTATGTGGCATAATTGTTTTATATTTATTGCCTTAATTTAAACAGACCATCTCCAGTAGGATCTCCAATCCATCTTTCTGCTGCTCTTACCATGGAAAATCCCTTCCCTGCTTGATGAAGGCCCACTCTACAACAGCAGTGGCTTCCTCGGGAGCTTTCCTCAAGGGACTAGACACCAACTCTGTCCTAGAAGCAGCAACCTGGACCTTTGTCCACACTTTCACCAAACACTACAAACTGGATTCCATTTTTAGATCCAGAGTTAGGATTGCCAGGGCCAACCTTTATGATTTCCTGGAAAATTCCTCAGCTGCTTCCATCTCTCTTTCTGTATGTGCTTCAGTATTCTCCCTTATATAAAGAATACTGCAGCAGATGAATAGAAGGACATAGATTAGTTGAGTAAGAACTTACCGTAATGCTGTCTTTCACTTCTCTGTTGCAGTATTCTATCCCACCCTCCTTCCTGCTTCCTTCTGTTTTTGAATGTACCAACTCAGTATCCCTTGGACTGTCTCTTTGCCTGGGGCTTCAGTTCTGAGGATGGTGCACGTGTACATCACCTTTATGGCCTAGATCCAATAGCACCCTATGTGAAACGTACCAAGCACCACACTGTAGTAAAAGACTTTGGGATACTGGCCGACGTCAGATTGCCTGGGCAGGCAACTCCCCCATGGTAAAGAATACTGCAATAGAGGAGGACATCTATCGTTATGGTAAGTTCTTAAACAACTCATCTTTATGTACTCATAAGTATGCATCAGTATCGTCCTTTTTCATTCTTCCTCAATTGCCCACCCTCCTTCCCCCTATCCTTATCCTTTGGGAGTGATCTGATGAGATGTATAGGAGCCATTGTTTCCAGTTTGAGCCCCTACTCTGTTTCTATTTAGTTTTATTATTATTATTATAAGTATTTATGACTTCAGGCATATTTAGCAGCAGCAAACTCTATCTGAGGTAAACTGGCAAGCAAGGGGCATTATAGGTAAAGGAGGAGCTTGAGAGTCAGATCCAAGAATCTAGAGATTGTCCGAGCTGAATCCAAGGATCAGATCTAAGACCCATATGTTGAGGAAGAATGAAAATGGACAGCATAGATGTCCTTCTATTCCCATGTTGTACTATTCTTAGTGTGGGATTCTCCGCCTCAGGTGACCCGAACGTCGACTCCTATACAAAAGCTTAAGCCTGGTTGCTGTTGATTTTTGGGACATCACACGCAGGGCCATAAACCATGGGCCTTAAATGTGATGTCTGCACACAGACCTCAGAACTTATCTGCCACAGTCGAATGTCAGATCAATAGCATCGCTCCTTTACTGTCAAGATGTCTAAAACTAGGTACCCCGTTAGGGAATTCTTAATTTTATTATTACTCGAGCTTTGTTAGCTGTTTTGTTCTTAGCCGATGTCCACTAAGAAGGGTAAATGTCGATGCAGACGTCAAATTTTGCATAAGGATGTCCATGACCATTGCATATTCTGTTTAGGCCAGGAGCACGCCTATACTTCCTGCACCATTTGCCCAACCTTTTGTCCCAAAAACGCTTAGAAGCCGTCTGGCCACTCAATCTGTACCTGGAAAACCAGAGACTTAAAAAGTTAGCGCTTAGGATGGATCCATAGTCAGCCGCCCAGGTGGAGCCAACACAAAAAAAAAAAGCCAAACTTTCAGTCTACTACTGCTGCCCCTCCGTTATCAGATGCCCCACCAGCTGCCAATTTAGGGGTTTAGGGACGCCCGCTAGAGAAGTCTACTTCGTCGGCTTCCCTTGAGGAAGCTACTTCTGAAGTACTGGTGAGCACATCTGCAGAGGTTACACAGACATCTGTTTCTACTGAAGCCGAGGGGGAACCAGGGTCCACCAGATGCACGTTCGGGATGCAGAAATCCAAATCCTCTCCGTTAGCTCATACCCCTGTAATTAGGCCTCCCAAAGCTACCCCTTTGAAAAGAAAGCAAAAATCAAACATCTTTCTTCCTCTTTGGAAGGAATTCCTGACTGACAATCATTTACTCAGTCCTTGATGCATGCCTTCATGGCCCTTAGGCCCTCATCCTCCACTTATCGTAGTGCTTAGTCCTAGGCCTGTTTCAGTTACCTCTGTTCTCCCTCCTACTCCTCAGGAAGAAGAGGAGGATGGTTTCTCATCCTCATCAGATGAGTCTATTACTTACTCATCTCAAATAGCCTCTCCTACTATTCCACAGATGAATCCATAAAAGGGGAATCTCCTCTAGAAGATATCACTTTTGGAGAGACCATTACTAAAATGAAAGAATATTTAAAATGGGATACTTCCCAAATCACAAGCCCAAAAAAGATACTTTGAGTTGCAGCAAATTGAATCTCTCTATCTGCCATCCCCCCACTTATTCCTACATAACTATACAGATTTGCTTCTGCATCTAAAAATCCAAACTCTCAACCACCTGCTCCTAAGAGACCAGATTGTTTCTGTAAGGTGCCAGATGACTACAAGTTTCTGGTGAAACTCCCCTTGGCGGACCCTGCAGTCATAGCCTCTGACAAGCAGTCAAGACTGATCCCATCCTTGTCTCTTTTGCCTACTGACAAAGATAGCAAGAACATGAGACAAGGCTGGGTAAGAAGGTTTAAATTTCTTCCACCCTAGCCTTCAGAGCCATTAATTACCAAACCTATATGATTAAGTATGCCTGCCCTGGACTTGGTTATCCCAAGCATCTACACTTCTTTCCTCCCTGCCTGACTCTCCCATCAAGACAGAAGCATCATCAAAGCTGACCCTGGCATCCCAAGTAGCCAGACACTCCAATAGATGCAGTTATGATGCAGCAGAAACCTCTGTGAGATCTGCTGCATCTGTGCTTCACAGATATTCATGGCTCCATCTACAACCATTTCCTGAGGATTTTAAGTCTAAAATTCTGGATGCTCCACTAGATAAGCTGTTTGGCAGTCTGCTGAACTGTTTAACAATTTCTGGAGAAGAGCAAGGAGTTACAAGACATTAAGCACCTCCGAGTGTCTCCTATTCCAAAATACTACAGAAATTATCCAGCTTAAGACCAACTATGTCCGTAGAACCCCTTCCACTGCTACTTCATCCAGGTATAGGAAAGGTAACAGGAGGCAAACCTCTTCCAGGCCTGCTCCTTCTCTGTCTACCCACAGATGGTCCTTTCAGGACAGAAATGGTACCAACAGAGTGTGACTGCCTTTCCCATCTCCCTCTCAGCCTGTTTCCCACACTGCCTGCCCCTCTGGAGACCTAACACCTCAGACTGCTGGGTCCTGGCAATAGTAGAAAGGGGATATTTTCTGTTTTGGAAAGAAAAGCCCACACCATGGCGCATCCCCTTCCCCCAAAAAAACGGCATCTTATCACTCACATTATACAGGATCTACTGGTTCATGGAACAATAGAATGTGTCCCCTCAGGACAAGAAGGAAAACATTTCTGCTCAAGACTATTCCTGATACTGAAAAAGGATGGACTGTTCAGGCCAATCCTGGACTTGTCTTTTCTAAATCTCTTCCTAAAAGTCCCTTCCTTCAGAATGCTATCCCTTCAGACCGTCCTTCCACTGTTGCCACCATAAGCATTCATAGCCACTCTAGACCTTTTCTAAACCTCTTCCTAAAAGTCCATTCCTTCAGAATGTTATCCCTTCAGACCGTCCTTCCACTATTGCCACCACAAGCATTCATGGCCACTCTAGACCTAAGGGAGGCCTACCTCCATATTCTTATACAGCCCACTCACAGAAAGTACTTATGTTTTGCTGGGCCCTGTTCTCATTTTCAGTTTACTGCAATGCTGTTTGGTTTGTCCACTGCACCCAGGGTCTTAAATTCCTAGCTCTCGCCATAGCCTACTGCAGGACCAAGGGCATTCAAATCTATTCCTACCTAGACAGCATACTCATTCTGGGAGAGAAAGAAAGCACCCTAAAAAAAACATCTGCAGTTTTCCATGTCTCTCCTACAAGGGTTGGAATTCACCCTCTTGGAATTCACCCTCAGCCTTCCCAAACCTTCCCTTGCACCAGAGCAGGACAAAACCTTTCTGAGATGCAGGATCCAAACAGACGTGCTGAAGGCATTCCTCCCTCCAGACAAGCTGGTTTCTCTAATATACCACTTCCAGGATCTTGTCAGGACCCACAAACTGTCAGCAAGACAATTCGTGCGACTTCTAGGTCTTATGGCAGCCACTATTCTCATGCTTCCACTAGCCAGAATGCACATAAGGAAGCTACAATGGTATCTAAAGAATGTATGGTCCCAACACAGCTATCCTCTAGACTTCCAGGTCCCCTTCCTACCCTGCTAAAAGTCAGGACTACAGTGGTGGATTCAACAGGTTCAAATGAATGCAGGCCTTCCTCTACTACCACCTACACCAATTCAGCATATGCACACAGATGCCACAGATCTGGGCTGGGGGGCTACCATGAAGGGCCTTCAGGTGCAAGGACCCTGGAACGCACATCTGAAAAAACACAATGCAAGGGAAATGACTGCAGTTCCATCTAGCCTAAAAAGCCTTCCTCCCCTTCTACAGCCAGGTCCCCTTCAAATCTTCATAGACAACACCATGGTCATGTGGTACATCAAACATGGGAGGACCATGTCTTACCTCCTCTACAGGCTAGCAATGCATATTTGGATCCCAACCTCACATAACATGTCCTTCTCTTCTGATGCTGCGGTATTCATAATGGTAGGGAGTAGCTGCCTGCAGCGCCACCGTCCGGCCAGTATACCAAAGTCTTTGTCTTGGAGGGCACGTGTGATGGCTACGAGGGCTATAAACTGGCATTAGGTATAAAGGTGATGACTGCATGTACCCTCAGAATTTTTCTGATGCAGTGATCATCAGATGCCCGTTTGCCATTTCTACCTTACTTTGTGTTTTATCAGACTACTACAGTTATGAGTATCGAGACCAGGTGACCCTTTGGGCCATTCAGATAAGTGCCCACTGGGTTTATTTCTTACTTGTTTTGCTTGCTGTTTTAGACTTGCATATCAGCTAGAAAAGGGAAGTGTGCTTATGGGAGACAGATTCCTCACAAGGACATGCATGATGTGTGTTTTCTGTCTAGGCGAGGCCCACGACCATACATCCTGTTCTATTTGTAAGTCGTTCGTCCCCAAAACTTCATAGCTGACTAGCAGCTTTAAATCTTTACCTCGAGAATCAGAGACTTAGACATTTGTCATTGGGCATGGAGGGAAGAGTAGGCCCATCCAATGAGCTGCCTTGGAAGAAGGCAAAGAAACTTAGGCACGAAACCCAGACTACACCTCAGGCGTCCAAACCGGCTCTAGAGACGATAGACCTGGAGTCCGTTCGGACAGTCTCCCAAGCAGGCCCGGGAACCACAATGGCAGCTGGGGTGCGGGATACCGAAGGTATGTCCACTGAGGTATTTCAGCCATCGGATGCTGATGGTGGAGGGGAACCACGGCTCACCTTCTTGGAAGCCCCTGCACCACTTCCTCTTGCTAGGCTGACATCTGCTTCACCCTTGTCTACCACACCCTTGAAAAGGAAACAGAAGTCTAAACATGTTAAACCCACTCAGATGTCAGGCTGGAAATCCTTTTCCCAAACCCTCTTTAAGGCCTTACAATCCCAACACCTCCCACCTGCTCTCACTCCTCAACCAACCCATGTGTCTGAGGAGGAATATTCATTATCTGAGGAATCCTTCTCTTATGACACTCAAATTGAATCCTCCAAGGAGTTCATTACTCCAGATGAAGAGGACTATTTCTCCAGACTCCCCAGGTTAAGAATTTAGCTTTGGGGATACTATCTCCCTCATGACAGAACACTTCAAGTGGCAGGCCTCTGAGGTCTCAGATTCTAAGAAAAAATACTTTGACTTTCTGCAAATGGAGCAGCCCACTCCCTTAGCTGTGCCCCCTTTACTACCTGCATTTCAAGATGCATTCTTAGCTGCTTCAGAGTCTCCTGACTCCCAACCTCCAGCAGCTAAACGACCAGACAGATTTTATAGGGTCCTCCAGGGCACCCAGTTTCTTTACATGCACCCTCCTGCTGACCCAGCTGTTATAGCTGTTTCTGCAGACAAGACCTCCAGACAGCTTCCTTCCTCTGCTCTTTATCCAACTGATAGTAAATTTATAGTCAGGACAGGCAAAAAGGTCTACACATCTTCCACTCTGGCCATTAGGACCCTGAGCTACCAAACCCACATGGCAAGGTTTGTACTTGATACCATTTCTAAGGCCTCCAGCTTTCTTTCTGAGGTCCAGGGCTTCCCCACCAGAGTGCAATTAAACTATATCCTCTCCACAGCATCACAAGTGACCAGGCAATCTGTTGAGTGCAGCTATGATGCTGTGGAAGCAGCTTCTGGATCAGTGCTGCATTGTTACTCCTGGGTATGGCTGCAAACCCTCCACATGGATGTTCAGACCAAACTTCTGAATGCTCCGTTGGAAAATAAGGCACTTTTAGGACAAGCCTCTACTGAGATACTCAAATCCCTCCAAGAGAAGGGAAAAGAGTTGCAAAATCTAAAACACCTGTTGGTGTCCCTCATTCCTTGGTATCATAGAAACTACCCTCAAAAAACATCCTTTGTACGAAGGGAATCCTTTTCCTCAGCACAACAATCCAAGGGACGTAGGCAACAGAGAAAGACTTCTACCCCAAGACTGTCCTGAAGATCTTCTGCCCTCCCTTTTGGAGACAGCCTGACCATCCCAGGCCCCCTCCACTGTGACTCACCCACCCTGCATCCAGAAACTCCCCTATCTCTCCATCTCAATCTCTCCCTCCCCTCCTGGCGGAAACTTACAAAAGAACAATGGGTCCTGTCCATCATCCAGAGAGGATATTACATGACTTGGCGGATGCTCCCACCCTTTCAGGGCATTCCACAACCACCAAAAAAAAACAGATCCACCTATTCCCACCCATTATTCAACAACTCCTAAACCAAGGCACCATAAAACTAGTTCCTGCCCATCAAAAGAACTCAGGGATGTTCTTTGTGTTTCACTGTTGCAGTCATCACACTTGGGTTATCCTGCCAGGGCTAGCCTTCAGTCGGCCCAAATACCAGAAGCTTAGTATTTCTGCGTCAGTTGCTGTCACTCCAGGACTGACGTCAGGTTGTCACTGGTATAAAAACAGGCAGCAGACGCCATTACATCAGTCTTTCTTGCTGAGGAGCCCGAAGCAGAAGCAGTTTGCACAAGTGCCGGCTGGCTGCTACCTGAGTTTTCATTTCCGAATTTGAAGTCTTCTAAAGCTAAGTACCCTGTTGGGGATCCCTTTTTCTTGCTCTAACCAATGTCAGAAAAAGTTAACAATTGTCTCGCCTGTGGAATGCAAATACCACACAGAGATTTCCATTCTTACTGTGTCACCTGTTTAGGCCCAGACCACAATGTCCCTCACTGTCAGTTTTGTGCTTTATTCAATGCCAGAACTTTATGTTGTCAGGCCCTTATCGTAGCTAAATACTTTTGCTCCCGACTGGACAGGTCCAAAACTGTCGATGATGCTTCCGTTAAGCTATTCCCCAGTTCGACGGTACTCCGTGAGGTGCTTTTGCAGCCCCTGATGTCCGCTTCTATGGATTTGCAGGCCGCTACCGAGACCCATTCGGAATCCAGTATGCCACGAGACTCTTCTTTGACTAAGGATACTGTGGATATCCCTACCTTGGAAGGGTCCGGAGCCACTGAGCAGGCACCAGCTTCGAGGAAATTCTTCACATTACCGATACGCAACACAAACCGACGACTTCTTTTGCATCTTCAGTTCCTTCTAAAACTACTGAGTTCCTAAGGCCCAGGGTACGAACTATGCCTAAAAAAAACGATGACCCAAGCTCAAGCACCTGCTTCCATGCCTCAGTCTCAAATGCTTAAAATGGCGGAACACCTTACCATGCTGATTAGGGGAAGCCAGCCTACCCCTTCTGAAAGAAAGAGACTTGTCCCCTGCAGCCTTATCTGACCAGGAGTCCAACTCCGAGGTTTCTGATTATGAAGTCATGCCTTTGTCTGCCTATGAGGATTCAGATGCAGAGGAATCCATTCCTTCTGCCTCTCCTCCAGAGGATTTTTCTTTTGGTGAAACCCTACATACTTTGAGAGAGCATTTCCATTGGTAATGCCAAGATTATCCTCAGGCCAAGAAGAGTCTCGGGGAATTTTTAGATTTACCACAACACAGACCCTTAGCTATTCCTCCTGTCTTGGATGTTGTGGATGATGTTTTCATGGAATCCAGTTTAACTGTTGACACCCTACCACCTTTTCCCAGGAAAACTGACAGATATTACAGAGTCCCTGATTCACACAGATTTCTCTTCAAAAATCCTACTGCTGACCCAGAGGTCATCTCCCAAGGACCTAAAGGAATAAAAGCAACCACAGCTAAGAATCCCACCCCTTCAGACAGGGATTCCCGAGCTTTAGACAGATGGGGTAAAAAAGTATACACTTCTGCAACTCTTGCCATTAGAGCTTTAAATTGTCAGTTCCACATGTTGAAATACCAGCAACATACAATGGAACTTGAACAAAAAATATCTACCATTCCAGCTTGTGCAGAAAATAAAGAATAACAGGAGCTTATGCATTCTGCAAGCCAAGTTACTAAGCACACACTGCGATATGGGTTTGATGCCCTAGAAGTATGCTGCAGGGCAGCAGTCACAGGTTCTGTACTTAGAATTAATGCTTGGCTTAAGCTACAGACCTTGCCAGACCATGTCAAATCAAAATTATTGGACACACCATTGAACAAAGACAATTTGTCTGGCACCAAGGCAGAAGAGGTTTTAAAAAAAGATGGAAGAAAAAGCTAAATCTATGCAGACAGTTAAAGACTTTTTACAAGTCTAGCCTCCGAGATTCAGTAGGCATTGCCCCTCCAAGCACTGGTCCTTTCCAGCCCCATCAAGGCAAGCTCAGACTAGACCTAGGGCAAGCAGACCCCCCCCCCCAGACAGCAGTCCCAGGGAATGCAGAGATCTAAGCAATGGAGTACCTCCACGTCTAAAACAGGGAGTGCTAAGCCACCCCCCTTATGGCAAGAATTCACAATGACTTTTCAACTCCACCTCTTACCTGTGCCCACCCACTTGTGCCCCTAGGCAGAAAACTTGCCTCCCATGCAAAAAACTGGGCCACCATCACCAATGATCAATGGGTCCTCAACATAGTGTCCCAGAGGTACAAATTTTACTTCCACACACTGCCAACCCCAAAAGGGTTCCCAGATCTTCCTCCAAACCAGTGGACAGAGGCCCAAAACCAAGTTCATTCCCTGCTCTCCATGAGGGCAATATACAGCCTGTACCTGCAGACCAGATAGGCCAAGGTTTCTATTCCAGACTTTTCCTGTTACCCAGAAAAGAGGGCACCTGGTGCCCAATGCTAGATCTATCCATTCTAAATACCTTCCTGGTGATACCAAAATTCAAAATGCTCACCCTCCAGCAGCTTCTTCCTATGATATACAAAGATGCTTGGTTAGCCACCCTAGACCTAAAAGAGGCCTATCTGCACATCCTAATCAGGGACTCCAGGAAATATCTATGTTTCAGGGCAAGATCTATGCAGTATCAGTTCTCTGCACTTCCCTTTGGCTTAACCACTGCTCCCAGATTTTTCACAAAATGCCTGGCTCCAGCCATTGCCTTTTGCAGACAAAGAAATATTCAAATTTATCCCTACTTGGATGACTGCCTGATTCAAGCAGACAGTCAGGAAAAGTTGTTGCAGCACCTGACCTTTGTAAAGAGCCTACTGATCTCACTGGGGTACACTATAAACAAAAATAAATCCAAACTAGTCCTTAGTCAAAAAAATGTATTCCTGGGAGCATGCCTTGACACAGCATCCCAGATGGCATTCCTTACTCCAGAAAAACAAGCCTATCTGACAGGCTACTTCTCTCAACTAGCCACCAGAACCCAGTTATCTGCAAGGGAAATCCTGCAGGCTCTAGAGTTCATGGCTTCCTGCATTCTACTAATTCCATATGCCAGACTGCATATGAGGAAACTTCAATGGTACTTTTAAAAAGCCTTTGGTGTCAACATTCTCAGGATCTGGAAACTATCATACCTATGATACCTCATCTAAAGAAAGATTTTCTTTGGTGGGCAGCAGCATGCTACCATAACAAGGGCCTTCCCTTTTCACAACCCCATGCCACCCAAACCCTAACCTCAGATGCATCAGACTATGCCTGGGGTGCACACCTGGATGGCAGGTGCATTCAGGGTCACTGGAGCCCAAATCAAGTACATCTGCACATCAAACAAAAAGAGATGCTAGCTGTTCAGCATGCTCTGACAGCTTTCAGACCCCCTACTCTCTCCGGGGCCTCTTCTAATCAAAACAGACACCACCACAGTGATGTGCTACATCAACAAGCAGGGAGGAACTCACTCTTATCCACTCTGCAGGCTAGCCATAACCCTTTGGCACACGGCTTCAGCCATGCAGATTCACTTGCTAGCACAATTCCTGCCAGGCAACCAAAACTCTCTGGCAGACAACTTAAGCAGAAATCTCCTAGACCCACATGAGTGGCAATTAAACCGCAACACCTTCAGCCTTGTAACCCAGAAATGGGATGCGCCGAAGATGGACCTATTTGCCTCCCACAGCAACCACCAGCTCAGCAAATTCTGCACCAGGGAACCTCACAGCAAGGCCTGGGAAGCGGATGCCCTATCCTTCCATTGGGTAAACCTCTCAGTCTATGCATTTCTCCCTCTACCTCTTCTTTCAAGGGTACTGCTCAAAATAAGGGAGGAAAAACCAAGATCCAATCCTGATTGCTCCAGACTGGCCATCCCAACACTGGTACCCACTACTGCACAGTCTTGTCACTGTTGCCTCCATGGCACCTCCCTAATCTCCTGACCCAGCAGAAGGGAGAATTCTTGCATCCACAATTGCAGACCCTGAACCTGGCAGCCTGGCTTATTCCTTGACCTCTCCTCCAGTGGCAGCCTAAGCAAGCAAGTCCTGGAAGTTATACATGAAGCCAAAATCCTATGCTGACAAGTGAAAAAGGTGTTGTTCCTGGATCCAGGCTAAGGGAGCTGAAACCAGCACAGCCCTCCTTACCTCTTATCCTGGATTACCTAGCAGACCCACTGCACAAGGGCCTATCTTTCTCTTCTATTAAAATTTGTGCCTCTGCCATCTCTGCTCATTACAGCACAGAGCCACATCTCTTTTCTCACCCTCTCATCAAACAGTTTCTTAGAGGGGCTAACAGCTTAAGGCCACCCAGAAGAGCCCCTACCCCTTCTTGGGACCTTAACTTTGTGTTGGAAAAGCTCACGCTACCACCCTTTGAGCCTGCAGCTTCAGCAGAGTTAAAATGTCTCTCTTGAAAAACAGCCTTGCTTCTGGCCATCACTTCAGCTAGAAGAGTGTCTGAGCTACAAGCACTCACGGCTGTGGAACCTTTCATCATTTTTCATGCTGACAGGGTCTCCCTCAGGACTAACCCAACCTTAATGTGTAAGGTGGTGTCCAGTGTGGCTCTCAATCAATCTATTCATTTGCCCACTTTTTTCCCTAAGCCTCAAAATAAGGGGGAAAGGATCCTGCACTCTTTAGATGTGCACAGACAGCTCAGATTCTACCTAGATAGGACTAAGCCTTTTAGGAAAACTGACCAGTTACTAATCAGCTTTGCAGCAGGGGCAGAGGACAAGGCCATATCCAAGCAAGCCATTTCCAAATGTATTCCACACTGTATCCATTTCTGTTACAGACACCATGGGAAACCACCCCCACAGGGGGTCAGGACACATTCCACTAGGGCTACTTCCACCTCTGCAACTTTTCTCAGAGGGGTCCCTACCAGGGACATCCTGGAGACTGCAACATGGAGTTCTGTTCACCTTCACCAAGCATTACCACCTGCCTATCTTTTCCAAATCCGGAGCAGGCTTTGCAACCGCAGTTCTGCAGGGCATACTAGCCAGCCCTAACAATTCTTGACTGCCTCCACCCTTTACTTTAGCTTTAGGAATCAACCCAAGTGTGATGACTGCAACAGTGAAACATGAAGAACATGGTACAGTTGCGTACACTTACCATAAATGTAGATGTTCGAGTGTATTCACTGTTGCATTCCTGGTTTCCCACCCTTCATCCCCCTTGTCTCTCTCTCTCTTACTCACTCATTACAGTGCTATTTGGTATTTACTTTCTGCTGGTGGTGTTCTTCCACTGTAACCTAGCTCCCTATTTGGGGAGCTAGGTTACAGTGGAAGAACACCACCAGCAGAAAGTAAATACCAAATAGGGAGATAGGTTACAGTGGAAGAACACCACCAGCAGAAAGTAAATACCAAATAGCACTGTAACTTAGCTCCCTATTTGGGGGCTCCTGACATTTGGGGCAAGAAAAACTGATGTAATGGTGTCGGCTGCCTGTTTTTATACCACTGACGACCTGACATCAGTCCTAGTGCGACAGCAACCAATGCAGAAATACTAAGCCTCTGGTATTCAAGCCGACTGAGGGCTACCCCTGACAGAATAACCCAAGTGTGATGACTGCAACAGTGAATACACTCGAACATCTACATTTATGGTAAGTGTACACAGCTGTACTTTCTACTCCAGAATGTTCCTGGTCCCCAGGAAAGAAGGTCCCTATCCTGGATCTTTCCTTTCTCAGTCTTTTCCTTCTCGTACCCAGCTTCAAAATGATAACCTTACCTATTCTCCTGTCTCTAATCCCTCCCCCCAAGCCTTCATGGTGGCTCTTGATCTCAAGGATGCCTACCTACACATCCCCATTCATCTGGATTACAGGACATTTTTCAGATTTTCTATAGGCTCCTGCCATTTTCAATTCTCTGCTTTGCCCTTTGGTCTATTCACAGCCCCCAGAGTGTTCACCAACTGTCTAACACTCTTCATTGCCCATTGCAGGATACAGGGTATACAAATATATCCCTACCTAGATGACCCTCCTCATCCTGCACCAAGATCACCAACTCCTACTCCTCTGTTTGCAGCAGGTGACACCCTCTCTCTTCTGGGATTTACTATAAATGTAGAAAAATCTCACCTGACTCCTTCTCAGGACATGATTTTTCTGGGATGCAGACTACGCATGGACTGTATAAAAGCCTTCATACAGGACCAAAGGATTCAGGAACTCAGTCTGTATTTCAACCAGATCCTTTCCTGAACATTTTTGACAGCTCGGGAATTTCTGAAACCATTTGGCCACATGGCATCCCTTTTACACATGCTGCCTTTGGCAAGACTACAGATGCGCAAAATTCAATGGGTACCGAAAAATCTATGGAACCAACATTCCCAACCCTTGGATGTGCCCCTCCCACTCCTCCCTTGCTTAAAGAGGGAGATCCAGTGGTGGATATCCAACTCCAGGGCTCCACCTTCAGACCCCAGCTCCACTTCAATTCCTTTACACCGATGCTTTGTTCCTAGGATGGGGGGCAGTGTTGCAAACAAATCAACAACACCTCTCAGTACAAAGCAAATGTTCCACTCTGAGTAAAAGGACCACATCAACTTCAAGGAAATGAGAGCCTTGCTGTTAGCCCTACCATTCCAACCTTCTATCCTGCCAGGAACCTTAAAGGTAATCACAGACAACATGACAGTTCTGTGGTACATAAACAAGGAGGGACCAGGTCATACCCTCTATGCAGACCGGCCATTCAGATTTGGAATTTAGCAGACTCCCTCAGAGTGCACCTGTTGGCCATGTATGTCCCCTCTCAACAGAATGTGATGGCAGACACGCTCAGCAGAACCTCAGCACCCTCTCACGAATGGATGCTACAGAGGGAGGTTTTCCTAGACCTCTGATACACAGGTGGAGTATTCCACAAGCAGACCTCTTTTCCTCCCCAGACAACAGGCAGGTGCCCAACGTCTGCACAAGGAACCCACAAACGTGGAAAGTGGACGCCTTCTCCTTTTCATGGGGGGGTGGTGTTCCTGTATGCCTTCCCCCCTTTCACTCTGATCCAGAATGTCCTCCTGAAAATTCAGAGGGACAAACCAAAAATCCTACTGGTGACCCCCTTTTGGCCAAGACAGCATTGGGTTCCCCTCCTTGTTTTCTAGCCAAGGGCAATCACCACAGGTTACCCCACCGGATAGATATGCTCGCACAGAACCAGGGGTCTCTGCTACACATCCACAGGTGAACAATCTAAAACTGACCTTAATGGTGATAGAAACCCAGCACTAGGAGAATCTACATGGCTAAATGGCTCATATTCTCCAATTGGTGTTATAGGAACAAACAGGACCCCCCACTACCTCCATCCCTAGGGTCCTGTCCTACTTGTGCGAACTACTCCAAACAGGACTGACATATTCCTTGATCAAAGTCCACTTGTCTGCCATCTCTGCCTGTTTGCCCATTCCATCTCCCCGGCATCCAGACTGGAAGTCAAATTATTTTTAAGAGGAGTCCTCCACATCAAACCCCCACGGAAGCCCATCCCTCCTCTGTGGGATCTAAACTTTGTATTAGAAAAGCTAACACTATCTCCTTTTGAACCAGCACATTCTGCTTCTCTGAAATTTTGTACATTCAAAACAGTTCTGCTCTGCTAGTTGCCCTCACATCTGCCAGGAGGGTTTCGGAGATCCAAGCCCTGATGACCACATCCCCCTACCTAGTCTTTCACAGGGACAGGCTGGTGCTCGGGACCAACCCCTCCTTCATGCCCAAGGTAGTCAATGGACTCTCATTGAATCAAACCATTAAACTGTCTTCTACCCCCCATCCTCAAAATGCTTCAGAGAGGACCCTTCACTCTCTGGACGTGCACAGACAACTAAGATATTACCTAGACAAAACCAAAGACATTAGGAAATCAGAACAGTTATTTGTTTTCCTTCTGTCCCAGGGAAAGCTGTATCTAAGCAAACCATTGCCTCATGGATCTCCAAGTCCATCTCCTACTGCTACTCCCACCATGGAAAAACCTTACAAGGCAGTATCAAACCACGTTCCACCAGAGCAGCTGTCTCTTCTTCTGCCTTTTTCAAAGGCATTGATTCCCCTTCTCTTTTAGAGGCAGCCACTTGGACCTCAGTGCACACCTTCACCAAATACTACAAGCTGGGCATGGCATCCCGTGCTAGAGCCAGTTTGCCAGAACTATCCTACAGGGTCTCCTGGACCACGGAAACCCTTCCTCCTCCCAGGATCATACTTAAAGCTCTGGTACTCTCCTTACTGTTATGAATACTGCAACATCAGAATAGAAGGACATAGAATAGTTGTGTAAGACCTTACCATAACCAAAGATGTCCTCCTCTTCTATGTTGCAGTATTCAGTCACATCCTCCTACCTCCTGTTTCTTGCTTCTGCTTTAGCAGGTATTTTATGAACACCTGTGGCCATCTTCTTCCCCAAGTCTCTACCTACCTTATTACTGCCCTGGCTCTAGCAGGCATGTAAGTCTAAGGGTCTCAGGACCCTCCTGAAAAACCTCAAGGGCACTAGTATATGCAGCAGAAACTATTCTGAGGAGGGTACATGCAGCTGTCACCTTTATACCTAATGCTGGTTTATGGCCCTCATTGCCGATGTCACAGTACCCTCCAAGACAAAGACTTTGGTATACTGGCCAGACAGTGGCGCTGCAGGCAGCTACTCACTACTGTTATGAATACTGCAACATAGAAGAGAAAGGGCATCTATGGTTATGGTAAGGTCTTACACAACTATTCTTTCTCTCTGCAGGCAGTCTACATCCCATCCCAGGACAACCACCTAGCAGATGCTCTCACTGCATCACGAGTGGATGTTGCACAGAGACGTTTTTCTAGACATTGTCCACCAGTGGGGCACACCTCAAATAGAATTATTTGCCTCCCCCCAGAACAGACAACTGAGAAAATTCTGTATGAAGGACCACTCCCCTCAAGCCTGGAGAGTGGATGCCTTCACCATCTCATGGAAGGGACAATTTCTGTATGCCTTCCCTCTCATTCAAAAAGTCTTCCTGAAAATCAGGAAGGACAATCCGATTTCTTGAAATACAAGTAATCCAGAATTTCTATGTTGCTTCTGATCACGGACATCATTCTCAATGTGCACCCCAAAAGGGAAAGGGCGGGGAAAAAAAATTTCCAAAAAAAAGCAAAAACCTTTTTTGCCCCCCCAGGGGGAAAAAAAATTCCTCCCCAAGTCCATCTCCTACTGCTACTCCCACCATGGAAAAACCTTACAAGGCAGTATAAAACCCCCCCCCCCCCCCCCCCCCCCCCCCCCCCCCCCCCCCACCCCCCCCCCCCCCCCCCCCCCCCCCCCCCCCCCCCCCCCCCCCCCCCCCCCCCCCCCCCCCCCCCCCCCCCCCCCCCCCCCCCCCCCCCCCCCCCCCCCCCCCCCCCCCCCCCCCCCCCCCCCCCCCCCCCCCCCCCCCCCCCCCCCCCCCCCCCCCCCCCCCCCCCCCCCCCCCCCCCCCCCCCCCCCGCCCCCCCCCCCCCCCCCCCCCCCCCCCCCCCCCCCCCCCCCCCCCCCCCCCCCCCCCCCTCCACTCCCCCCCCCCCCCCCCCCCCCAAAAAAAAAAAAAAAAAAAAAAAAAAAAAAAAAAAAAACAAAGAAAAAAAAAAAAAAAAAAAAAAAAAAAAAAAAAAAAAAAAAAAAAAAAAAAAAAAAAAAAAAACACAAAAAAAAAAAAAAAAAAAAAAAAAAAAAAAAAAAAACAAAAAAAAAAAAAAAAAAAAAAAAAAAAAAAAAAAAAAAAAAAAAAAAAAAAAAAAAAAAAAAAAAAAAAAAAAAAAAAAAAAAAAAAAAAAAAAAAAAAAAAAAAAAAAAAAAAAAAAAAAAAAAAAAAAAAAAAAAAAAAAAAAAAAAAAAAAAAAAAAAAAAAAAAGTCCACGGAGCAGGCGGGGTTTTCTTCTTTGCCCCCCAAAAGGGAATGTTCCCTCCTGGAAAAAGAGGACCCTCTCCCCCAGGAGATTGATTCCTGTGAGTCAGAGGATGAAGAGGAACTTGCATATTTAGGGCACCTTCCCTCTCAGACTTCTGAAGACTGTGGGACTCTGATAAATCCTCAGGGGGCAAAGCAGAGGATAAGGAGTCATCTTTCAGACACACCCTTCACAGAATGAAGAAAGCTTGTCAGTAGGGAGTCTAGGTAATCACTACAGAGAGCTTTTGAATCTGCCTTTCCCTAGACATTTAGCTGTCCCTACAGTCCATGTTGTCCTGGATATATTTGCTGACGTATTACACCCCAACTCTCTTCTTCATGCACCCAGGAAGCTTGATCGATAAGTTACACAGGCACCTCTCTTAAAAAGTGGTGGATCCTGCAGTGGTGTCTACGAAATCCAAGGGAACTAGAAAGTAACTGTCCACAAATCCTTTGCCAAATTATAGGGAAAGCAGTTGCTTGTCCAATTTGTCAAGAAAACTTCATTCATCCTGGCTATGAGAGATCTGAACTGACAGATGTCCTTCCTTAGATTACTATTGGCAGTATTTTAGTACATATGGGTGGTCCTGCTGGCATGCCAAATCCAAAAACCTGCTTGATGCACCATACATCTGTTGTATGACCTCAAACTGTGGATGAAGGGATACACAAGAACATGTGGGCTTGAGATCCCTTAGACTGTCTTGCTACCAGTCTGAATTCTGAAGTTTCACTAACTTTAGTCCAAGTACTGCGTCATCATGCCACTGCCGAGGCCTGGTCATATGCCCCATTGAGGAACTTTTTTACTTTTTGCTAAAGATTTGTTCATGTTAGCCAAGAGAGGGAAGTGCAATTGTAGAGGGCAAATCCCCTACAAAGTTCTCCACTCTGTTTATATTTGGTTAGGGGCTAAGCACTATTGTCATAGTTGTAAGATTAGTCAGTTGATCATCCCTAAAACTTTTAGAACCAGGTATAGAACCAGGTTAACTTTCCTGAATACCTGTTTTGGAGACCCAGTGTCTTAGATCCTCATGCTTAGCAAGATCCCAGAGCCTTCGGCCTCTGACATCTAGCATGCAGCCAAGAAGTACAAAAAAATGAAAACCTGAGACAGCTGCCTAGTACAATCCCCAAGATACAGTGGGAATCTGCTACATGTCGAGTCCTTCTGAGAAGCCTGCTACTGCGACCCATCCTAAGGCTGGTATGGCATCTCCTCCTCTCACATCTGCTGCTACAGGAGCGGAGGAACCCAGGGTTAGATAGTTCCCTGGCTTCATTATTGAGGTCTGGCATGGTATTGCACCATCTCACTGTTAGGGCAGACATCCTGGTGAAGAAGAAACAAAAGACTAAACACTCATTGGTGGACTTGCCATGAGAGAGAATGGCTGGATTTTTCATGAGGCTTGTACAAAGGCTTTTTTTTGGGCTTATGCCCTCCCTTACAAGTGGAAAAGATTGACGTATTTTTGTATGTTTCCTCACCCCCACCCCCAAGTTTTACTTGTCTTCTATTCCTAGATATAACAAACTATTTTAGCAAGTCCTGGCCTTTTTCTGCAAATCATGAAAAAAGCAAACAACTTTGGGTAGAAGGGTTAACTAAAAAAGCAACACACCAAGACCTGTTCCAGACCAGCGGTGTTCAAGGAACAAATCGACACATCAGTCTAAAGGAGATGAATGCAGTGATTCTGGTAATCAAACCATTTCTGGAAAAATTGACTCTCATACCCATAAAGAGTTTGAGACATCCCCCACAGTAATATGTTATATAAACAAGCAGGGGGAGGGGGGACATTCCTATGCCCTATCAAAGCTAGAAATGGAACTTTTGCTTTGGTAAAGCAACTAGGGGTCACACCCATAGCCTCATATATTCCTTGGCAGGATGGTGTGATAAACTTGCTCAGCAGAACTCTCCTAGACCCTTACCCACAATTAAGCAACTAATCAAGCTTTGCTGAGGGACCCTTCAGAAGAAGGTGGTGTGTGGATATCACCTTCAAATGGACAGACCTCTTTTTCTATGCCGTTCCACCAATACCCCTCTTCCCCCAGGGTATTACAGAAGGTGGGGGTCAGATAGGCCAAAAATGATTTTAATAGTCCCCTGCTTGAGCTAGGCAGCACTGAGCAAGCCACTACACAATCCGGCATTCTGGTCATTGGAGGCTGCATTGTGAGAGACTCTGATTGCCCTCCTGCCAGATTGAGTAAGAAGGAAGTCACGGTCCATTATTTATCAGGGTCTAGGATGACTCCTTAGCCACATTATACAAGCACTCAGGTCATTGGACCTCCAGTACCAGTATGGCTCTGTCATAGTCCATGTTGGGTGTAAATGACCCAAGGTGTACCTCCCTAGTCTGTGTTAAGAGAGAGATCATGGAGCTCTCGGAATTTGTGTCCCAGACTGGTATATGTCTAGCATTGAGTAGCATTTTACCGTCTCCAATGATGCCACAATGCAAACAAAAGATGACTGATTTTAATAAGTGGCTTAGTTTCTGGTGTCATTCTAAAGATATGCAATATTTGTCAGCAAGGAAGGAGATGGTCAACAGACCATTCTGCTTTCCCAGGGATGGATCTGCACCTCTCCTGTCTAGGCTTTCAAATATTAGGTAAAACATTGTCTTTCCCATAGTGCCTTTTTTAGGCAATGCCAAACTGCAAGTATTTCTGAAATACCTTTAGATATTTTTGGTTTTGCTTTGCTATTACTGCTCAGTGCTAGGAGTCTTAAACTCCACTTTTTTGAAGCTGACCTCACTGTAAAGAATGCCAGTATCTGTGCAGTTACTGAGACATGGTTTAAAGCTGTGGAGACCACACCGACAGTGGAAGGTTATAATCCCTTTCACACATTTAGACCAGCTACTACACAGACAGGGAGTATAAAGGTGGAGGTATCTTGCTTTAAATCGAAAACAAACATACCACAAGGCTGGTCAAACAGGAGAATGCACGAGTTTCTGCATGCTCAAATCAGCATAGGCAAAATCCAGTACCATTTCCTTGCAAGCTATATATGCCCTTCTGTTCACTTGCTGCAGTATTCATAACCTGAGGGAACTCCTGCCAGAATGTGACCCAATGCCTGCCAGTATAGAAAAGTCTTGTACTACTCAAGGGTACGCTGTATGTCGCACATAGGCTGCAGTCAGATGTAGGCCATCAAAATGATGTACATACGTACCATCCTCAGAACTTTTCTGCCGCTAGTCAGAATGCCGTTCCGACCATCAGTCTAATTGTTTCAGTGACTGCAACTTCTGTTTTTTTTGTGGCGGGGGTCCCCTCCAGATAAGTGCCCTATTGGGGCAAATTTTCTCTTGTGATATTGTCAGTCTCACCTTTATTCTCACATGGGTTGGATCTGATCCATCGGGTCTGTCTCGGCCTTATACAACAGCTCGTGGCCATCAACCAAGCTCTCAGACACCCTCCCCAGAATGCACTTCTCCATTACCTCAGATCTCATTTGCTGCTTTGCGAAATACATGGTCATTCACAGAGCTCTAGGCTAAGTTTGCTATTTTTTTGTATTCAGTTTAAAATACCCTTGACTCCTATTTCTTTGCCTTACTATTTTCATAATTCTTTTTCGAAAGCCTCCAGTTCTTTATACTGAATTTTTATCAGTAAGTATAAAGAACATCGTTCTTTTTTTTTCCCTCCCCCGTCCTGTCAATTTCATGTCTGTTTTTCTCAATAGGACTTGCTTCTTAAAATTAAAAAAAAACTTGCTATCTTTCTCATATATATATATATATATATATATATATATATATATATATCTTTCTTTCCCACAGTGTAAATACTAGGTGGTATTTGTTTTTGTTGTTTGCTAGTTTTTAGCGACTTCTTTATATTGATTAGTGTTGCTAGTTCTGAATGTTTTCCTTTTCTTGCTGGTTAACTGCTAAAAATGTCTCAAAAACCTGAAAAATGATAAACCCTTAGGGTTTTAAAAGTATGAGGAGTGTAGCAAGAAAATGCCATTAAGTGATACACACTCAGTGTCTGTATTGCTTGGGCCCTTTGCACTTGCAAGAATCTTGCAGCATTTGTCATGACTTCAATCAACGTGCCATATTAGATCAGAAAAATAAACTATTGTTAAAAGGTTTATTGAAAATCCCCTTTTCGGAAGCCATTTCGGGCCACAAGTCTACAAAATCCTCTATCATCTTCAACAGTGTCAGACCAAAAAAGACTCCTCCATCAGCTTCGAAGGTATCAGTGGAGCCTACACAAAAAGAAGACAAAACTCTGCTCCATTAACTACTTCAGAGCAAAAGAGTGTGTGATCGGAAGGTTCCTCGGAGTGCTTAGTGCTTTCTGCCCCTACAACTCCTGATCCGACACTGGCTCAGATCCGAGACCAGTCTCCCTCAATTGAACCAGTTTCTTCTAGATTGCCTTCCCCAATAGGTCTCTGCTATCTACCCGGTCCACTAGGAGCCTTTCAAATGAAGATGTGGATAGGGTGTTAGAGGTTACTTAAAACTGATGCTGGCCAAGTTGTTGACTCTGAGGCCTATGGCTTCGGAGCCAACAAAGTCTGCCCTGGTAGCTCTCTTCTTCCTCTGACCCGAACTGTGTGGGGTCCAGAGTTTGGAGATCTCCAATGTCTTTGTTTATGAGTTCCATGATGATACGTTCCATGGCCTTGCAAACCAGGCTCGTCAGGCTAATGGGGCAGTAGTTCCTGGGGTCTGTTGTGGCCCCCCCTTTGTGGACTGGGTTAACTGTCATGGTGCACCATTTAATGGGCACAAAGCCTGAGGTGAGGCTATGATTGAACATGGTACTTAGGTGGGGTGCCAGTTCATTCTGTAGTTCGTGTAGAAGGCAGCCTGGGATGTTGTCATGTCCCATGGATGCTGTGTCCTTGACTTTGGCGAGTGAGGTGTTTACCTGTGCAGCCATGATTACAGGAACTTTGCATTCTTCCGGTATAAAGATGGGCCCTTTAGGGGGTGAAAGGGGGTAAAGTTAGCACTGAACCTATCTGCCAGGATGTTGGCAATATCAGTTGGTTCTGTATATTTAGTGTCATTGTGCTGTAACTCAGAGCAGATCTGAGTGTTGCCATTGAGATTCTTGACATAGCTATAGAATGCTTTGTGGTTGTCTTTAGAATCAGTGGCGATTTTGTTTTCATAACTAGCTTTGGAGGATTTTATGGGGGATCTCAGCTTCTTACTGAGTCTGACCAGGGAGTTCCTCCAATCGTGGGATTTTACTCTTTTTTTGCAACAGTTTCTTTCTTCTGTTGTAGAGTTTGTTTATGGCAGAAGACCACCAGATTGGCTTCCTTTTTTTGGAGGATAGCATCTTGGTTCTGTTAGGGATAGCACGATCCATGCACTCATGTAAGTGCTTATAAAGTGCATTTGTGTAGGATTCAGCAGTCGTACCTCTATTGTCCATCTGCATGGGTGTCATGAAGTTTGCCACTTCTGTCTTAAGTAGCATGAAGTTGGCTTTGGAGAAATTTTTTACGGTTGTTTTCCTAATGTGGGGTGGGAGCGGGATGTGGATGTCTAGGGTCATTAGCTTGTGGTCGGATCTGACCAACGAGGAGCTGATCTCTGGTGTGGAACAACAGTCGCCCGTGTTGGTGATGACTAGGTCTAGGATATTGCTGCCCCTGGTGGGGGGGTGGATGTGGATAAGTTGATCCAAGGCGTTGGAATTGATGATTTCCAGAAAACATTGAGCAAAAGAGTTGGTACACGAGTAGTTTTCCCAGTTAATGGTAGGGTAGTTGAAATCACCCATTATTAGAGTGTTGGGTTGTACCTTAATATTTTCCAGTGCATCAAGAAAAGAGGAGTGGGAATCCTGGGGCATGGTGTGGAGTCTGTAGCAAGCTACAATCTGGATTGCGGTTTTGCCCAGAGTTAGTTGAACTTGGATAATCTTGGATGCATTATGCTGAGCAACTAGCTGGGAGGAGGTGTGGGTATCCTTAATAAATATGGACACGGCTCCACCTTTAGTGTTTCGGTCCGGGTTTGGAGGCCGAAAGGTGTGGTATGAATTATAGCCTGGTAATGCAGGGGTGCTCTCTGGAGCTTTGAACCAGGTCTCTGTCACTGCACAGATGTGCCTCCACTTTGTTGGAGCAGGAAGACTGTAGGACCAGTTACTCTGGTCGGTCCTGCAGATAAGAGATCTGACCACTTTTTCTTCAGATCGGACCCTACCTCTTGGAGCATCTGCTCGAAATTAGTCGGCTCCTACCTCAGCCTTAGAGTTGTCTTGAGGTCCGGAGGGGCCTTCATTGAGGCCTATTTTTTTGTTGGTGCCCGGAAGTTCCTTGGATCAGAGATAGGGAGCTTTTGAAGCTATGAGGAGAGCTTTGACTACTTCTCAGTCTCAGACTGTGTCCTCTCAGGATCTTCCTCCCCATTCCCTGCTGGTGCTTTTGTCCTCTATTTTACCCCATCCAGAGGGACAGAGGGGGGTCCCAAGCCTCAGGATGTTCCTCAGGGAACCACTCCTTCTGAAACTTCCTTAGATTAGAAGTGAACTTGTAAGAGGAAATATCTAGACTCCCCAGAGGAGTCCATCACTTTAGATACTGAGCTTGAGGAAGCCCAAGGGTCTTCACAGTCACCTCCTGAAGATGTCTCATTTGGAAACATCTTGAAAATGCTTAAACAGAGAGATGACTGGCATTCTAGAACCCCTTCAAAGGAATCGGTATACCTGTAGGCATTTGGGTCCCACCCTCCTACCTCTTAGGTGACCCCTCCTTCCGATGAGCTTATTGATTTAATCTCTCAGATGGATCTGGTGACCCCAGATGGCATAGATCCTATTCCTAGGAGACCAAATAAATACATCCCATCACCAGCTGACAAATTTCTTTCAAAAGGAGTAGCTGTGAATGCCATGATCATGGTGGCAGCCACCAAAAAGGAACTCTGAGACCAGTTCCACTATCCACCCTCCTAATAAGGACTCTAGGATGATGGATAGATATGGCAAGTGCATCTTCTCTTCTGCAGGCTTTGCTGTTCATGCACCTTACCCACTTTACTAGACTTCAGAGGGATGTGCTAAAGGAGTTGACAGATACCCTTCAAGGAGCTGTAGCTGAGGGGGGCCACAAAGTAGTCTCTCAGCTCACCACCCTAAATTCAGTTGTTAATTTCTCCATGAGACTGATTCCTTATGGCACCGATGGAGCGAGTAGATCCGCATGTTCAGGTATCTCTGTTAGGTGGCAGGCCTGGATGCAACTTCATGATTTCATGGAGCCTTTCATGTCTTCCTTTGTGAACACCCCTTTTGATGGCTCATCTCTTTTTTGGGCCGAAAGTGAAAGAAACACTCACCGGGTTTGAAAAAGAAGGCAAGACCTTGTCTGCCATAGGAGTCTGTTTTTCTGCTCCTAACAGATCCCATCCCAAAGGTCAGAAAGGTAGCAGAAAGATGTGGTTCCAAAAAATCTCAACACTATTTAGGACACACATGGTGAGAGTTCCCCCAGAGGCAGAGGAGGGGACAGTAATGGAAGACTCTGCCCTTGCAGCAGGGGAAGGCCACAAAACCAGGGCTCTAGAGACACATTTTTTGGCAAGCCCTTTCAGCGCTCCTGAACAGGCCCGATTGTCCACCTCTGGAGTCAGTCATCGGTCAGCTGTCTCTGCACCCACAGGCCTGGCAAGAGATTAGAAATGAGAAATGGGTGCAGCAAGTAATATCCAGAGGTTATTTCATCCCCTTTGCCCATCTCCGAAACAAAAATTCCCAGATGTGCCACCCAATCAAAGAAATTCAAAAGTTGCTGAACAAAAGAGTCATCCAAGAAGTCCCTACAGACCAACAAGGGTTTGGAACTTACTCAAGATTCTTTTTAGTACCAAAGAAAATGGGACTGGAGACCTATTCTGGATCTCAACAACCTAAACAAGTTGATCAAAAAGAGCAAGTTTCAAATGGTCACTTTACAGTCTATTCCTCCCTTTCTGGGAAAAGGCAATTGGATGTGCTTGATAGATCTTCTAGATGCCTACTACCATATAAAAATGGATGGACAATCCAGAAGACACATGCACTTCCATCTAGAAGCCAGTCTCACTACAGCCCCCAAAGTGTTCACCAAATGCATGACAGTGGTTGTGGCTCACTTGAGGTGTCTAGGATTCTGAATGTTTCCATAGTTAGGCAACTGGTTGCTAACCGCCACGACCAGGCATTAACTGATAAGGGCAAGAGAAACTACCTTACACCTTTGCTCGCACCTAGGAATCGCCATAAATTATGAAAAGTCAGCTCTAGAACTTTGTTAAAGTTTGGTTTTCATAGGAGCTCATCTAGATACATGGAAAATGACAGCAAATCTTCCCTCCAACAGAATAATGTCATTGCACAAACAGGTGAAAGTACTGATTTGTAAGAAAAGAGCATCTGCAAAATGTAATACTACAGGTCTTGAACAATGGTGGCTTCAATAGTATTAGTGCCACTAGCTCATCTACACATGCAAATACTGCAATGGCTGTTGTCGACCCAATGGCCCTTTCTTGAACTTCCAGTGTCTCACAAGATCTTGATTACAGATTCATGCAAGAAGGATCTTCAGTGGTGGATGCATTCTGATCAAGTCAGTTTAGGTCATCCATTTGTACCCAGTCAGCCCCATGCCATGGTGACCATGGATGCCTACCAGATTGGGGGGGGGCATTATCTGGGAAGGACAGTCCAGGACACTTGATCCCCTTACGAGGTCCATCTGCATATAAATGTGCTAGAGATGAGAGCAGTGCTCCTAGCATTGCAAGCTTTTCAAGACTGTCTCCCTCGGGGAACAATAGCAGTCCAGTCAGACAACATGTCGGTAGTCTGGTATAGCAACAAATGAACCAGATATCACCCCCTTTGTCGGGAAGCCTGCCCCCCCCCGAGTTTTGTAATGCCAAATTCCAGTAATCATGGCCACACAGGTCAAAATTGCACTCTCCAAAGCTAAGAATACAGCATCCATGGGACCAGATGACATCCCAGGCTGTGTACTACATGAACTACAAAATGAACTGGCACCTCATCTAAGTGTCATGTTTAATCATAGCCTTACCTCAGGCTTCGTGCTACAGTTATCCCACTCCACAAGGGGGATCCGCCTTGGATCCTGAGAACTACCGTCCCATCAGTCTGACAAGCCTGATCTGCAAGGGCATGGAACGCATTTATCATGGAACTTATAAACAAAGACATTGGCAACCTTCAAACACTAGAACCTGCCCAGTTTGGGTTTGTGAAGGGCCGATCTTGTCTCCTGAATATGATTGACTTCTTCAAATCAGTCTCCAGAGCTGTGGACAAGGGTAAGGCAGTCCACACAGCCTATCTGGACCTCGCCAAGGCCTTCGACACCATCCCCCACTCTGGAATCATAGATAAACTTACTAAGCTGGGCATAAATCCCTACATCACTCAATGGGTTGCCAACTGGCTTACGGACAGAAACCAGACTGTAAAAGTAGCCGACACAAAATCCAGCTCCAGACAAATGAAAAGCAGAGTACCTCAGGGTTCAGTCCTGGGACTGCTCTTGTTTGGCATCTACTTCTCTGAAGTACAGGCCAACACTAAGGGACTCTGGCTAACAAAGGTCGCAGATGACTGCAAACTGGGAGCCATTATTGAATCCCCAAATGATGTGGATATTCTACAAAAGGGCCTTACACAAACAGATGCCTGGTGCCAGAGCCATGGGCTCAAGCTTAATGCCAAAAAATGTATAGTTATCCCCTTTGGAAAAAAAAATGTACCCATGAATTACCACATAGTTGGCAGGACACTAAACAAAGGTGTGATGAGAGACTTAGGGACACAGGTGGACAGTGGTCTCACTTTCAATAACCACATCGCCACAACAGTCAGGAAATCCTTCTATGTGGCACACCTCATCACTAAGGGCTTTTCATCCAGAAAAAAGGAGGTCATTGTCCCACTGTACTCATCCCTCATTAGACCCATTATACAGTATAATGCCCCGTTTGGTATGTACCTCACAAGACATCTGCAACAGCTGGAAAGGCCACAGAAATACCTCACTAAAAGAATCCAAGGCCTAAAGCAGATGCCATATGCTGACCATCTAAAAAAAAACTCCAGCTATACTATGTGGCATATCGTCTACTCAGAGACCATCTCTGCTTAACATACAAGGCCATGTCAAACCCTGAGCTGTTGGACATGCTCCACTTAAAGAAATCCCAATCCCTCAGCACCACACGCTCCAGGGATCTAAACCTTGTCATCACAATGAACAAAACATGCTGGAGGGATAGGTTCCTGACCCAGAGACTCCCCATACTCTGGAATAGACTGCCCATACATGTCAAGCAGAGCGCCTCATTGGCCCTCTTCAAAAGGAAACTTGATGATTGGATGGGAGATAGGAAATTCACCCTGGGGATCATGTCAGTCACCCTGCTAGACAGGGGTCCAGAGAAGTAAATATTGTGGGAAGAAATATCCAGGGAATTGTTATGGCTAGGCTTGCATAGGCCCTAGGGCCGATAGCCTAGTACCAACCTATGAACCTATGGGCAATATCTTCCAACAACTTTCTGATAGCAAAACACATCCCAGGGAAATCCAACATCATAGTGGACAAGCTGAGCAGGGCAATTTTGATGCCCCACAAGTGCGCAGACAAGGCGGAAAGAATTTTCCAGAAATGGGGTCAGCCTTGCTGCGACCCATTTGCTTCTCCAATAAACACAAATGCAGCAGCTACTTTGCCCTAATCCCCCTCTTGGGGGGAGACCCCAAGAGATGCAGTTGTTTATGATTGGCCTCCGGGACTTCTTTATACTTATCCCCCAACACCCCTGATTCCCAGATTGTTAAAGAAAGCAAGCGTGTTGAAGATAAAAATTCTCATTGCTCCTTACTGGCCCTGGCAGATTTGGTTCACTTTCCTTTGGCCTCATCTTCTGGAAGACCCATGGATACTGGACCCAGTTGCAGACCTCCTCCTTGCATCCACGGAAAATGGTTCATCCGGATTTATGGAATCTCAAGCTGACAGCGTGGCTGCTCCAGTTCCAGTGATAGCCAGGTATCCTCTATTTTCGTCCCCAACCAGACATGTTTTACTTTCCTCACATAAATTTTCAACACAAACTTTATAGAAACAAATGGAAAAGGTTTGTTGTGTGGGCTACAGACAATAATGTTGATTCTTTTACTGCTCCCCTTCATTTTATTTTGGATTTTTTGGCAAAGCTCTTTAATGAAGATGCTGCAACACCAACTATAAGGGTTCAGTTGGCTGCTGTTTCCACTAGGAGAAAATGGCTTTCCAATTATGTCACACACACTTTGTAAGACCTTTTTAAAAGTAACCTTGATGTTAAGACCTCCTTATAAAAGTCCATCTCATCCTTGGGATCTAAATTTTGTATTGTCCCATATTCATTCCCCTTTTGAGCCTTCAGCCAATTGTAATCTAAAATTCTTGTAATGGAAAACAATTTTTCTGGTGGCTAATACTTCAGCAAGGAACGTATCCGAATTGCAGGCCTTGTCTGCTAATCCTCCTTATTTGGTGTGTCATAAGGACAGAGTTTCTGTTCGTACTAATCCTTTTCTTCCTAAAGTCTTATCTGATAATAACTTACACCAATCAATTGAACTATCAGTTTTTTTCCCAAATTTCCAAAAATAAGGGAGAGTATATGTTACATTTATTGGATCTTCACAGACAATTATGTTTCTATTTGTACAGAACTAAAGATTTTAGAAAATTACAATTATTTTTCAGAAGCAAGAAAAGGTTTACCAGTATCCAAGGTTACCTTATCTAAATGATTTTCTGATTGCATTACCTTTATTTATACTTCCTAGAATAAACACCTACATATACTTTGAGAGCCCATTCTACTTAGAGCTATTGCAACTTCAGCGTTTCTAACTTACTCTATGGACAATATTTGCGCAGCAGTGACATGGTCAAACCCCCATACTTTCAATACTCATTACAAACTAGATTTGCCCTCCAGGAGTAGAGCTTCCTTTGGATCTATGGTACTGAGAAATATTCTCCCATGAATCATCAGGATTCAGGTTGTTAGGGACACTGTCCCATATGCAAGAATAAAGGTGAGATTGACAACGTCACATAAAGAAGTTATGTACTTACCATAGCATTCCATATATGTTGTCCATCTCCCCCTTTATTCTCACAACCCTTCCACTATCCTAGTCTCCTAGGAGAACGGATAATAAAAATTCCTTTCTTCATGGACTCATTGGCTTCAGAACATGGGATACAATAACATAGTTCTTACCATTATTTTTCTTCATAAATAGTATTTATGTTTTTTCTTGGTAAACAAGATCTGAGATAATGGAGAGGTGCATTCTGGGAAGGGTGCCTGAGAGCTTGGTTGAAGGCCACGACAGATCCGATGGGTCAAATCCGACCCATACGTGAGAATGAAAGTGGAGGTGGACAAGACACATGGAGCTTTATAGTAAGTACATAACTTCTTTACTACTGTTTTGGTTATGTTATCCAAGATGGGCAAGTGCCAGTGTGGAAGACAAATTCCACATAAGGACAGTCATCTACAGTGTCTCTCTTGCTTAGGGCCTAGCTACAACCATAAGTCCTGTAGCATTTGTACCCAAGACCCTTAGAAGCAGGCTTTCTTCTGTTTCTATTTAGAGAACCAATGGCTTAAGTTGTTAGCTAAGGGTATGGAAGGTGCTTTGAGGTCCAACAAGGCCAAGAAACCTAGACCTGCTGCTTCCTCTGCACCTACACCATCAGATGCATCTCCTAAGTTGTTAGTCAACCCAGAGGCACGTCCGGCTTTAGGCACGGATTCACAAGCCAAGCCCAGTTCTGAGGCCGCCTTGACTTTGACCGCAAGCATGTCTTTGGAGGTAGAACAGATGTCAGTTCAGGATATCATGGGGGAACTTAGGCTCATTATTACAGAGGGCCTTGGGGGGGTACCAAAAACTCTGCTGAGAGAAGAAATTCAGTCAGACACTATTGAATGCAGGCCTGCCTTTGGTCCTCCAACATTGCATGAAATTGTTTCTCCTGCCAAGAAAAAAAAAAAGCATTTGTCCCCTGCTAGAGAGGCCCAAACAGATTGTCGGGCCTTTTCCCACAGATTGTTTCAGTCCTTCATGGCCGCCTCTGCCTGTTCCTACTCCAGCTTCCCTTCCTACTCAGAAAAGGATTAGGGACAATGATTCCTCTGATGAAGGGGAATCCTTGGATTACTCCACACCAATGCCCTCTTCTCAGGAATACATTTCCCCTGAGGATGAGTCAGTCGGTGCTCATTCTCCTATGGAAGAGATTTAATTTCATTAAACTCTTCTGAAAATGGGAGAACACTTAGTGGGAAAACTCCCAAATTTCTGATGTCCAAACAGAATACTATCAACTTCTACAAGTTGATCTCCCTAGCCCCTCTGCAGTTCCACCAGTGCAGCCTGCATTTCTGAATGCCTTTCATAATGCTTCCCAAACCCTAGACTCCCAGGCCCTGGGTCCTAAGAAGCCGGCCCACTTCTACAAGAACCCTGAGGATTGTAAGTTCCTCTTTAGGTGTCCTGCTGCAGACCCAGCAGTCATTTCTGTAGCTACAGATAAACCATTTAGGTTGCTTCCTTGTACCACCCTTCTCCCATGATACAAAGAGAGTAGAACTCTTGAGAGACTGGGGAAAAAAGGCCTATACTTCAGCCCCCTTGGCTTTCAGGGCCAGTTATTGGACACTCATGACCAAGTACTCCTCGGAGCTTTTGTCTCAGGCATCAAGCACCATTTCAGATCTTCCAGATTCTGAAGGAAAAACCTTGGCCCTCTCCATCTTGGGAGCTTCCCCCCAAGTGGTGAGACACACCATTAAATGATGCTGCGGAGGCTTGTGCCAGGCCAGCTGATGCTGGTTCAATTCTCAGAAGATTTTCCTGGCTTAGGTTACAGCCCCTCCAGGATGACTACAAATCTGAAGTAATGGATGCTCCTTTGGGAGCTTTGGCAACAGGGTTCTATTCAAAGGGTTCTTCAAACTGCAAGAGGGAAAGGCTTTCTTTCAAAAATGTTCTTAGGGCCCAGAAATGATGGCCCCTGGAGAACAATCCTGGATTTATCCCATCTCAACACTTTCTTAAAGGTCCCTTCCTTCAGAGTGTTCGCACTCCAAGGGCTATTCCCTCTTAATCTTCCACAGAGATACATGGCATGTCTAGATGTAAAAGATGCTTACCTTCACACCCCCATTTACCACATTTTCAGGAAATTCTTACATTTGTCTGTGGGTTCCTGGCATTTTCAATTCTCTGTCTTGTCTTTTTGTCTTTCTATAGCTCTAAGGGTGTGGGTTTTCGATTCCAGACATAGTGTCCTTTCCACCTCAAAAGGTGCAAGACCTTTGGTCCTTTCACTCCCTTCCCCCCTTGACTCACATCACTGCCAGGGAGTTCCTCAGAGCACTGGGAGTGATGGATTCAACCAATGTTCATCGTGCATACAGCTGCAGTCATAACAGATGGGTTCTCCTGCCGTCAGGCGGGTCCTCGGTCAGCCGAATTCCAAAGTCTAGGTCCGGCGTCGGTTGTCGTCGC